>NC_090445.1:545557412-545868845 GCF_031143425.1 Pleurodeles waltl
ATAAAGCTGATTTTTATCTTAATTTAGACAAAAACTTCTATCTTACATACAACCAGAGTTGCGTTGAAAAACAGTACTTTCAATGGTGAAACGATTGCATTGAAGTAAATGGGGAAAATCACAGTGTGCAATTGGTCACTTCTGGGGTGAGCTCTGATGGAACTAACTTGGCGTTAAAGCCTCAACAGTCAGTTTCTAGTTACCTTGCATAGGGAGTCTGGGTGCAGAGGTGCTCTAGCTGTCCTTGGTGATGACGGGATCCATGGGCGCTGTCAGAATTGAAGCAGTTGACCAAAGCACACTTTGGAGTGGACTTACACTCTATCCTTGGAAAGTAGAGACCTTTGGGGTCCAAGGACCTGGGTTCTACAACTTGGGCTTCGCCACAATGTCCGGCAGCTCCAGGTGCAGACATAGCCTTGCATCTGTCAATCACGGGACTGGTTCGCCAATAATGCTATGCTGCTTCACTTGAAGTTGCCTCCTTCAGGATGCAGGATCTCTGAAGTGGGGTCGTTGCCGACCTTGTTCACTATGCTCGGAACCACTCTGGAGTCAGTGATGTCTGAAAAGCCGTTGGTTACCGGGCTGGCGACAGACAAGCCTTGGCAACAGTAAAAGTAGTCAACTGTTACTTCGCCGGCTGGAGGTCGTCCAGAAGGGGATAGCGTCTCGAAACCTGGTGAGAGCCTCACTACCACTCCCGGGGTGAAGGTCACTGACTTTCTTTTAGTTCACTCAACAGGGTCACAAAATGTTGCACTTCTTGTGACACAGCACAGTGATTCTTCTGCAGGTTGCAGGTGACTGGTTCCACCAGTCACGGGAGTCTTCTTTAGTTTCTGGCGTTACCTGGAGTCCCTCTTGCTGGGAGCATCAAGTTTCCACCACAGGCACACATCGATCACACAGTTCCAGTATATAGTCTCCCAAGGGCACTGAAGTGTCCTCTTTTTGCACGCCGACAAAGTTCCCGGTCCTGTTGACGACTGCATCGTCTTGTGCCTCTTCTCAGATTCAAAGTCAGAGCTGAGGTTCTGGTGCCAGGAAAACCCCTCTAATCCTGGCATACAGGCGTTAAGGGTGTGAGGGACGGTGGCCAATGGGCTACTGGTCCCTGTGGCTAGTCTGCCCCTAAAGTGAAGACTTCTTGTGAGAGTACGTCACTTTTCTACCCAGAACCCACTATTTCTAAGATATGCCAATATAGCAAAGCCTTTCCATGGCTGTACAGACCTCCTTGCCTACCCTAAATGTGTGGCTAGCCTTTTGGAATTGTACGCCTCCTGAACAACTAATTTTCCCGCATGTCAGCCTAGATAGGGCGGGAAGGGCTTTGTCCTCACTTGGGGGACAAAGGATTACACATCAAGGGCAGTGAAAACATTTGAGGCTCACCACCTTCATTGCTATAAACACTAGCCATCCTGGAAGGGAGGAGGTGTAACCTCCTTCCTGCCTAGGTCCTCTCTCTCCATCCTGGGGAAAGTGATAGCACGACCAGCAGGAGGGCAGACTTGTCTTGGTGGCAAATGGCTTAGAAGTCCCACCAAGGCAAGAGAAGGTGCAATCCTCTAAGGACGCCACCAGGGTACATGCTAGCTAATTGTGGATGAGAATCGTGCTCAGGGTTAAAAGCACATTGTTTGATACCAAACACGTGGGGAATCGGCCGGGCCATCCTGGAGCTGGGCGTCTGGGGACTGCCCGGGTGCCACTGCATGTTATCCTATGGATCACCAGTCACTTATGATAGCGTTACGATTGAAATGCTATTACAGGGTCATATATGCTCGTGCATATATGTTCACACTTGTGCAGCTTGCCTCCTGTGCTATAGGAGGTCTGCCTTAGGGTGGATTGACCTGTGCTGTGGGCAGTGAAGGGACTCTGCCTGCATTTGGTGTGGGCAGAGTCGAACTCAAGCAGACAAGCTGCTTGTGCAGGCCAACATGGCAGCTCTACAGGCTGTGCTTTTACTTGAGTCACACAGGGTGGCACAATCAGTGCTGCAGCCCTAGTGACCCTTTTACCATCCCTACCCTGGGTACCACTGGTACCATTTACTATGGCCTTACAGGGGTGGTAAAGACCCTGCCAATTGGGTTTGCAAAATCTCTGTACAATCTAAGGGAAAGACCACTGGTACTGGGGTCTGGTTAACAAGCCTCAGTCTCTTTCAGGTCAAAAGCAACTGCATCCAGCCACAAAAAGTGGGAATTGACCATCCAAAAAAGGGACTTTACAATGCCAGGCTTTACTGGCTGGCTAGATATGACCTGGAGGAGCTCCTCCAATTTCTCCAAGATGAGCACTGCAAAAGAGGGCAACAAATTGTTGCTGAGGAGCAAACAATCTCAAATAATTCTAACCGTTGTGCCCTGTATGCTGCATATACAGCTGCATGCAACATCAATACAAGTGTACTACCAAGAAGGCGCGCGTGGCTCTGCTGCTCTGGTTTCAAACCAGAAGTACAGCAAGCAGTCCTTAACATGCCCTTTGATAAGGAGTATCTTTTGGCCCTCAAATAGATACTAAGAAGCTAAAAAAAAAAAAAAAAACAGACACAAATACAGCAAAGGCCATGGGTGCTCTCCAGTCCCCCACACAAAGGAGCACTTTTTTTTCGTCCCACTTATTGGAGGTGCCTACAGATCCTTGTCCTCTGAGGCATCTCCTTCCCTATCCAGACAGCCTCCACCCTCCTATTCCAGAGGTTTCTGTAGGTGGTCCTACAGAGGCAACAACAGTAAGGGCAGAGGTAAGAGCACTGCCTCCCGATGGCTCTTCCTCCACTGCAAAGCAGTGACTACCTCCATCTTTCCCCGTGCATCTACACCTGTCGGGGGACACCACCAAAGCTTTTATTTAGAATGGGTCAACATCACCACGGCCCAATGGGTCCTTTCCCTTATTCAACATGGTTATTGTTCAGAGCTCATTACCACCCCGTCACATATTCACCCCTGCACTCTCACACAAACACCTCACTCTTCTCACACAAGAGGTTCACTCTCTTCTCTTCAAAACGGGCATCAAGTCACAGGTATATTCTCAGGGGTTTCTTCTCTATTCGTCCTCATTGACAAAAAGAACGGCTCTCTCAGACCTACCAATACTTCTTGTCAGAACACTATTACCTGGTTACTATTCAGGATGTTTTTCCGCTTCTGCAGCAATGCGACTTTTACAGTTCTTGACCTAGAGGACGCCTACTTTCATGTTCCCATCCACCCTGAGCACCGAAAATACATAAGGTTCGTTTTTGCAGGCAAATATCATCATTTCAATGTTCTGTCTTTTGGGGTCACCATAGCTCCGAGTGGCTTTTAGCAGTAGTTGCTCTACACCTCAGAAGACAAATCCACATATTTCCTTTCCTAGGAGACTGGTTTATCAAAGCCAGAACCCTACAACTGTGCCAGTATCACACCAGTTGACAGTGCATCTCCTTCACCCTCTGGCCTTAATACTCACCTTTTTCAAATCCCACCTTCAACCCCTTCAGATAAAGCCTGATCTAGGAGCTATTCACAATGCAGAGTTGTGGCTAGCGTACTCCAACCTGGCCGCGTTCAGATTTTTGAGTCTCTTCTCCAGTTTCAGGAGGATCACTTGTACACAGTCAGGACTATTGTGCCCCTTTAGGAATGATGGCGTTCTGCATTGCTATCGTTCCCCATGCCAGGTTCCACATGCGTCCCCTACAGCAGTGTCTGCCTCATCAGTGGTCTCAGTTAGAGGGTCACCTGGAAGATCTGCAAAGGCAGGATACCACCAACCTATTGAAAGGGTGGCCTTTCTTAACCCTGTGTCTCAGGTTATACTTACCACAGATGCATCATTGATAGGGTGGGGTGCTCACCTTCAAGACCTCAAAGTACAGGGCCTCTGGGATAGCTGTCACTAGTCCTTCCATATCAGTTACCTTGAGCTTCACACAGTGTGTCTAGCCCTGAAAGCATTTCTTCATCACCTATCTCAAAAGGTTTGTCGCAGTCCACACAGACAATATGCCAGCCATGTATTATCTACGTGGGGAGGGGGTGCATGGTTGTCGCAACTCTCTCAAACAATATGGAAGTGGGCTCTTCACAATCACATTGACCCGGGTGGCCGAGTATCTCCCAGGAATGGACAACGATTTTGTAGACCATCTCAGCAAGATGCAGCAACAAGTCCATGAATGGGAACTCCACCCACAACTCCTTCAAAGATACTTTGCAAAGTGGGAAACTCCTCAGGTAGGCCTTTTTGCCACAGCAGGAAACGCGAAATGCCCAAGCTTCACCTCCAGGTATCCACACTCTTTCCAAGAGCAATGCTCTATGGATGAACTGGTCGGGGATATTTGTTTGCACTTTTTCACCTCTCCCTCACATTCTATTTCTGTTTCTCAGGATCTGGCAAACGTCTCTCACCATGATCCTTGTAGCTCCTACTTGGGCACGTCAGCCATGGTTCACCGCACTTCTGAACCTATTAGTAGTTCCCCACGAGAAGCTTCCCAACAGGCTGGACCTTCTCACACAAAATCAAGGGCAGATCTGGCATCCAGGCCCCACGTCACTCAACCTTGCGATATGGACCTTGAAGTCCTAGAGTTTGGTTACTTAGGATTGCCTGCGGAATGTATGGACATTCTCAGGGAAGCTCGTAGACCCACAACTAGAGCATGGTATGCTGCTAAATGGAAACCTAAACATATTAACCCTATCAAAGCTATTCTTCAATACATCATTTATGTGCTCCATTTACAACAAGCAAATTTATCTTACATTTCAGTTTGCCTACATCTTGCAGCTAAAGCTGCATATCTACAGAACAAACAACATAGTTCTTTGTTCAGAATCCCAGTCCTTAAAGCTTTTGTGGATGGCCTTAAAAGGGTAATTCCATCCAGGGTGCTTCTTGCAGAATCCTGGAACCTCAATATTGTGCTTACCAGGCTCATGGGCTTGTTGAGGATTGTCTTTCTCCATCTGCTGTGCATGACTTCATACTGGAATACCAGTCAGATGCAGGTTTGCTGATGATAGTACTTTGAAACTCTATGGTAGTTTGTTAGAATAGGTCTTTGAGGTAATATGTTTTTATCCTTTATTACTGTTCCTCTTGTGTTTTTAAAATATTTTTGTTTTTTAGATTAAATCTTGTTGATAAAAAAGGACATATTCTGAAATCTTTATACTGCTTTTTTGCAGCATGAATCTTTTCTGAATTCACATTCTGTACATTGTTCCGCCATCTAGTGGTTGGGTCTGGAATTTTCCAACAATTTTTTCATCATCTTTAGTTCTTTCTTATTTCTTGCTTTTGTTGTTGTTGTTGGGTTTTGATGGATCTTCCCATTTGGTGCTTTCTGTGACGCAGTATCTCCTTTTCTGGAAGCTCTTACTTTTTGTCGCCATCTTCATATTCTTTTTTTTCCTCCGTTGGGTCTGGAAGCTTGCTGAAGCAAGACGGTTTTTGGGAAGAAATTCCAGAAAACCGTCATCAGTCGTTATCACTGACGAAGATGTACGGGAGGAGTATATAGAGAAGCAAGAAGAGTTTGAAAGACTTTTTGAGAATGCCCATTCAGGGGGTTGTCAGCAGAGCCTATATGTAGAAGACACCCTTCCAGTTTTGCGACAACTGCTACCACACGTTCTTCTGGAAGTACAACCACCCAGTCTGCAATCTGTCGTCCTCTCGACCACAAAAGTGAGGACTGCAAAGCCTGCTCAGTCTTCTCATTGAAGAGACTGAGGGAGAGAGAGAGATAGAGGCCAGCAGACACCACCATTCCTAAGGGACCTGGGCCTCTACACAAAGAGGACAGTGTCACCGAGGAATCAGATGGAGAGATGTCAAAGGGAAAATCGTCAACATCGAAGGTCAGGGTACTAAGAAAACAAAGAAACTAGAGGTAAGAGTGTCATCAACCTCAAAAAACAGCCAGTCATGTAGATCAGACACAAGGGCCTCAAAGGGAGCCTAAACGTCATAGAGTTGGTGACTGCAGGTATGCCCTGACCAAAAAGCCCCTTGGATCGCTCGGGGACTCTGCAGGAGGACTTGACAAATCCAAGATGTCAAAAGACGGTTCAGACGTCAAAAATTGACAGACCGAGATGTCTTAGAAGGACTCTTCGATGCTGAAGGGGAAGACACCAAGTATTGACGCTGAAGAGAAGGCAGCAGCAATAGAGTGGCAGAGAAAACATCTTGAAGCCGAAATGGCTGTCCTCATTCAGAAAAAGAGGAACTTCTGAAGCCTAAAGGGGTTCTACATATCCCAAAACACTTTGATGCCGAAAGAGCACAAGGAGAAAGAGGTCGAAGAAATTGAGCCTCCCCTTACTCCTGAGCACCAAGAAGAGGGAGAAGGCCTTTTCTATTTGGAAGAGGAAGAATAGTTGGCTGAAACATATCAGGGCTCAGAAGCTGTGTATGTGGAGCAGTGGCAGGATCTGGCTACAGAAATCCCAGAAGAAGGTGGTAGACAGTTACCCCTCAAGGCCCTCTTCCCCCCAACTACATAGGTATATATAACCAGGTCATTAAATATGCAGCTGAGAAGTGTGGGGTACACCTGGAGGAAGAAAAGCCTCGATCCTGATTTTTTCTGGAAACTTTATAATGCCTACGCAAATCAGGAGCCAGTTTCTACCAATGCTTCCCAGTGTCCAGGACCAGGGAAGAGAAGCCTTTAAAGAGCCTGCTACTTGTCAAGATGTGATTCCAAGAGCGGAGATAAAAATACAAACATTCATCTAAGGATCCGGTGTGTATATATAAAAGAAGCAGTGCTTGCAGATTCCATGATTGTGGAAACTGCAAGAAAAAGGCCAATTTTCTGTTAACAGTAGGGCCACCTTCAGTAAAAAGAAAGCAAGAAGATGAAGCTCATTTAGAAGAAATTCGAGCTCAGCACAGCCAACCAGTGATGCATCGCAAATTCTAATGTACTGCTTAATCGCCATGCATATCAGCACTGGGAAGGAATTGGGGAGCTGATGAAGCACCTCCCAGAACAATCCAGAAAAAGGGCAGCACACTTAATGGATAACGGCAAAACATTGCCAACTCATGTATAAACTCAGCTTAGGCTGCTGCTTAAACATCTAGCTGACAAATGATGATGGGGTAACACTGAGAAGGCACTTATGATTAAAACTCTCAGGATTCAAGCCGGAAGTACAGGCCAGCATTCTCAACATCCCATTCAACAGTAAACAATTGTTTGGTAGTACAGTTGATGACAAACGTGACCAGTTAAAGGACAATGAAACTGTTAAATCTATGCCAGCATTGCAGTTTCAAAGAGGATTGTGCAGAGGAACAGCACCATCTTGCAGGCCCACAAGGAGAAGAAGTTTCCAGATGGGATCTTCACATCAAGGCTTTTCAGGGAACCAGCCAGTCAGCTTTAACCCAACAAGGTTGGCAACATCAACAACAAAGCTGAATGCCTTTTCGTAGAAGGGCAAAAGAAGGTGTCAACCACACAAAGGGATCTACTCTCACACATGTGACTCTGCAAACCTAACACACCTCTCACAGACAACCTCATGGAGAGGCAAGGACAAGGAACAACAAAATAAAAAAAATTCTTCAGGAGTGAAGGAAAATAACATCCGGGAAATGGATACTAAATTCGGATATTGCATAGCATTTCTAAAATTCCCTCCAACAATCAGGCCAAAGAGAAAAGAAGAAACATCACATCTCCCCAAGAAGGTGGAAGAATTACTGAGGAAAAAAGCAATTGAGAGGGTTCCAAAAGAAGAAAGATAGCACAGGAAACCACTCAACTTACTTCCTAATTTCCAAAGTAGGTGGCACTATGACCAGTTTTAGATCTCAGATTCATAAAGAAGTTCCTGAAGACTCAAAAATTAAAAATGACAACAGTACAAGAGTTACTCCTGCCATTACAAACAGAATACATGGCAACAATAGACTTAAAGGGCATCTACTTGCACATACCAATAAATGTCCAACACACAAGACTGCAAAATTCACTACCAGTTCACAGTATCAGCATTTGGAATAATATCAGCTCAAAGAGTGTTCAACTGTTTAGTAGCAGCTGACCTGAAGAGTCAGGGCATACATGTTTATCTAGACCACTGGTTGGTAAAGACAAATTCTTACAAAAAAATTAAGGAGACATACAGCAGGCAATACAGACATTAGTCTCACTAGGATTTTCAATAAACATAGAGAAATCATCCCCACAGCCAGAACAGGAAAATATATTTATTGGAGCAAGAACAAACTCAAATCAGGAAAAGGTGTTTCCCAACAAGAAGAGAACACAATCATTGATTGTGTTCACAAGCACTGAATTTTACCAGAAGGGGCAAGCTCTGACAGTGAGGTCGGTGGAGAGACTTCTAAGGAAAATGGCATTATGCGTTCCCCCTAATCCCATAGGCGAGACTTTACATGACACCAATTCAGAAATTGTTAGAAAACTAATGGTCACAGACAACAGGAAGTTAGGAGGATCTAGTGGTTGTCATACAAAAAAATACAGAAGGAAATAGCATGGTAGAACAGGTCGAATATAACTCCAGCCATGAAATTTCAGCAACCAACTCCATCAGTAACAATTACAACAGATGTCTCAAATATGGGATGGGGCGCACACATGAATTTGCTCAAAGTCAGAGAAGTTTGGAAGGGTGCAGTTCAACAAATCAACATCCTAGAACTTAAAATAGTATTCCTAGCCTTAAAAGCCTTTTAGAGGCGGTTTTTAGGGAGATCAGTATTAATCCAAACAGACAACACTAAAGCAATGGTTAAAATTAGTAAACATGGAGGAACACAGTTCCTTCAATTATCAAAGCGAGTCCAAGAAGTCTGGAATTGGGCATTACAATGGAAGATAACATTAACAGTGATCCACCTTTCGGGGAAGGACAATACAGAAGCAGACAAGCTCAGCAGATAGGCATCTTGCTCACATGAATTGGAACTAGATCAAAAACCAGTCAAAAGGATCCTTCAGAAGTTGGGAACTCCAACAAAAATCTTTTTGCAACGCTAGAGAACACAAAATGCCAAAGCTTTTGCATCCAGACAACCTCACCACCAGTGTGTGGGGAATGCTGTGCCAATAAACTGGTCAGGGACATTGCTTACGCTTTTCCCCTGATACCACTGTTACACAGGGTGATGGTACAATGCAAAGGAAGCAAGATGATTCTAATCCTAATTGCCCCCCAATGGGCAAGACTGACTTGGTTCTCAGAACTAATACAGATGGCAAAAGGAAACATTCAGAAACTGCCAGGGCAAAAATACCTGTTATCTATGGAGAAAGCAAAAGTTTTTTGCCCAGAACTAGAAGCCTTGAGCTTAGCAGCTTGGCTCCTGAGGACATAGATGGCTGTGCTTAGAGAGTTAAGAAGGCCTAAATGGAAATTATACTCCTTATGGTGCCTTAAAAGGGGGTTGTTAAGGAAAAATACAAAAGAATCAACATTGCTAAAGTGCTTAGCATATTTGATAAACTGCAAGTTAACATATGCCTCTCAAAAGTACTTCTGGAGGCAATAGTTGCTTACACAAGGGGCTGCATAGGGAGACGTTTTTCACAGCACCAGTAATAAAACGATTCTTAGAAGGAGCAAAAAGAATTGCACCACCAAGAAAGGTACCTACACCATTATGGAACCGTAATCTGGTGTCACATCAGTTAATAAAGCTGCTCTTTGAGCCCTTGCACATAGTTTCACAAAAGATGCTCAAACTAAAGACAGCTCTACTGGTGCCTATCACTTTGCTCTGGAGAGTGAGCAAGATACAAGCACTCACAATTCAGGAACCATATATGCAAAACCACAAGGACATGATTATTATGAGAACAGATCCACAGTTGTTTTTTTAAAAACCAAAAATAGTTTCACAATTTCATATAAGCCAGACTATTCAAATACCAAGTTTTTTTCAAAAACCCAAAAGATCAGCAGAAGGAGCCTTGCTTACATTGGTTGCTAGGCACACAATAATGTACTACATGAAAAGAACAAAACCATGCAGAAGGACAAAACAGCTGTCTCCTTTGCGGAAAACAACATGGGGAAGCCAGTAACTAAAGGTACAGCGGCCATATGGATCCCTGAAAATATTCAGATATGTTACACATATTCTGGGGAATATTTGAGCTCAAAGCCAAGGGCACAGTCAACCGGGAAAAAGGAGCAATCAGTTACTTTCTAGCAAACACACCATTACAGTATATTTGTATGGCATCCACGTGGTGATCAACACACACACTTTCACAAAAGACTACTGTATAGACGTTCAAATGAGCCAAGAAGCCCAGGTGGATCAAAGGGTACTAAAACATCTATTTACAAATGTAAGTCAATCTTGACCCCAACCACTGCACATGAAATATACCACTACCTAATCTATGCACAGCATGTGAATCCAGAAAAGATTAATGCTGCAAAAAGAATAGTTTTACCTGTAGGTGTAGTTTTAAAGCTTGAAGAATTTTCTTAATTCACATGCGACCCACCCACCTCCACCAAAAAGTTGGAAGAATTAAAAAAAACAAAAAAAACACGAAGATGGCACCAAAACGTGGGAGCTTCTGGAGGACATCAAAGGAAGCACCAAATGGGCGGTTCCTTTAACGTCCAACAACAAAAACTATAAAAAATAAAGAGAGGATGAAAGAAGACGAAAAAAGTTGGAAAATCCCAGACCCAACTGCTAGATGATGGAATAATGCGCAGCATGTGAATCCAGAAAATTCTTTAAGCTGGAAAACTATACCTACCGGTAAAAAGAACTAATCGTTCTCTTTTGTGACTGAATGAATAGATGGCACAAATTTTCGCTATAAAACACCTGTTTTAACATGATTTTGTGTTAATTTTTATTTTTTTTGCCACAGTATATCCAGACATTAGTACAAGTTTTCAATGGTATGATGTCAAGAAAAGAACTCAAATGATAAAATCTAGCCCACTTTGAGTATGCAGGTCTCTAATCTGTTCTGAATGTGGACTTTTGTCTGATAAATGTTAGAATACCTTAGACCGTGTTTGTCTCCCGTATTTTTTGTTGAAAGATGTGTGCAGATCAAACACATGTACTAAGAGATTTGAATTGGCTTAACTTAGGTTTTTGCTTCTTACATCTAAAAAAAGAGAAAAAAAGCAGTATCTTCATTTATCAATGACATGTGCATTGATAGCATGCTTAAAGAAATAACAGATAGAAGAAAGATGACAGTAAAGGCTGTACCAGATTAAATAACGTTTATAAGCTAACTTGTACTAAGTAGAGAAAGCTAAATTGAACTTCACTTGTCTCTTAAAAAGTTTAGAAAATATTGAGACCTTGTCACACGTAGTTTTTGCATCTGAGTGTGAGGTAAGCCTTCCATTTTTGGCAAAGTATGGGCTACCACTTCTGTGCTTTTGTTTTCAGCTTTTCTTTTTCAGTTTGACAAAATGTATTTTCTACTTGGAATTTGAGGTAAACTAATACCAAAATGTGAATTCATGTGCTCTGCTGGCTGAAAATACCAAACTGGAACAGACCCGCCATCCAGTTTTTGATGTTTTGTGTTGGAGTACCATGTTCAAGAAGTATTTTTTTGTGTCTTAGATGAGACTGATGTCAGTCCTCTGAGGCTTCTGACAAAGCAGTTCTATCAAATTTGAAACAGAAGTGTTTGTTCCCTATCATTTTTGCAAAAACTCGAAATTTTAGTAGCGTTTTTATGTACATGGCCACTTCCTTTATTGTTTAGTCTTGTAATCTAGATAACTAGTTGTTCTTAAATTTTCCATATGTTTTAGTTTTCCTTGTTTGGATGGTTCATATTTGTCTTTTTGTGTTGTGTACTCGATTTGTTCAATGTTTAAAAACTAGCTATCACCACAGAATAGTTTGTTCATTTTTAGCTTGTTTTTTGTTTTTTATACCATCACCTTACCAGATTTTAAATGTTTTTAAGAAGAGGACTAGGGTTCTGAGAAGGGGAGGTTTAATGACATAAATCCCTTGTGAGCATTGTTTTTCCAAGAAGTGCTGACAGTAAGTCTTGGAGTTTTGACAGTCCCATATAATACCCACACATATGCATATCAGAGAGCCCAAACACCCTGTTATGAATTGTTTGCCATAGCCTGGCAGCATCACTGAGCATAGGGAGAAATATGTGCCTTCAGTGTATATTAGATGAACATATTGTGGGCCCTCTTAGCGTAGGTACTTTGTGAAATTAATAAGCCTCCAGAGTTTTCAATCGGAATCTTTTTAAGCATTTAATAGCCCCCCATGCACCATACGTTATTAGAAAGAGCAAGATAATATTGCAGCCTTGTCTAAGCTTAAAAAAACAAGTCTAGTCTTCAAACTTAAAATAATGTACATTTTTGATGGAAAAGTACATCCACTGCTAGTGTTTCAGTTAAAAATGTTTTATATGATATAAACATCTGACAGTGATGTAAACAGTTGTAAAAGTGTTTCGCCTTGGAAAAATAGGTTCTGTGGCTGTACAGTATTTTGCATTGGACAAATGGGTAGTACTTTTAACAAAATGGATGACACGAAGTGCCGACTGCTTAGGCAAGTTTTTGCCAAAATGTCTCTCTTCTTTCACAAATGTAAAGCTTGTAAATGCACTTAACTCATGTATTATTAAGGACATAAATAGATATATCTGTCCTGTCCTACAATACCTACAACCATATAAAATAATTTTTAAAGTCCCATGTGCAGGTAAACATAATCTGGCAAAGTGGCTAACTGTCCATTGATTTGGTTGATTGGAATTCTGTTTATGAAATTGAATATCCAATAATGTTTTATCTGGTGCTGTTTGCAAGAAGTCAAAAATATGTTTTTTGAATGAGTGATGCATTCCTGCAAAGGCAGGAAAAATAATAGTTTTGCATTTGTGCTACCATAATGTTTAACTTTGAATAATTGTTATTCTGTAGAATGGATGAAAACAGTTTATTGATGGCAGTTAATCACTTCACAATTCCAAATGTGCTTATATGGTGTATATGTCATCAATAAACAGATGTATCTGCATTGCAAAACTTTTGATCTTCTCCAACTACCTTTTCAATCTCTTGATTACTGCCAAGAAATCTATAATATCATGCGATCGTTAGAAGCACAACCACAATATCCCTTCTGTTAAACCCAAATAATCTGCCTGAATCCATATTGTTTCACTCACTGCCTAATCTACATTTCAGGGAAGCTGTACACCACTAATGGTAGCAACTCTTCATCCACACGTAGCCACCATCACACCGCAGTATGCGGTGCCCTTTACCTTGAACTGCGCTGCCGGACGGCCGGCGTTAGTTGAACAGACTGCTGCAGTACTGGTAAATGCCTCACTTGATTGTCTACACTAACTGATTTTAATTTGTTTCTTTCAATACTTCAAAATCACAGCGGGCATGGAAGCATGTGCCATCTTGTGGCTGACTTTTCGCTACATCCTACGCAACTCATTTTTTAATGCCTTGTTTGCCTTCTCAACATATGCTGATAACTTTTCTCGCTGGTGTTTTATTGTGCATTTTAAGTACTAGCCCACAAAGGGCTGCACATTTGCTTTTCCTTTGTTTTGCTCATCTAGGTCTTGTTACTGCGATTAATTTGATTTAAAGATTTTTGGACCTTAGTCTCGTAACGATAATTTATGTTTAGGTTTGTGCCCAAAATAAAGGACCTCCCCTTCAGTATGTCGAGTCATAGAATTATTAAATTTGCTGGATCCCCCGTGAGTTATATATGCAAGCCACCCACTATTTACTTAGGAAGTTTCCATGCCATAAAAGAAAGTTTTAAATAACACGGACTGTCATTGCTACTCTTTGCTAACTGGTGGGTTAAACAAAAATCTATTCGATTGCCTAAAAAAGCAGCTGCTCATGTGATCTTGTAATGTTTCATCTTTCTTCATGAAAGCCGATATTTTCTAACTGCCTAAATTAAATTCTTTAATATTACTAAGCATTGAGTGCAACACCTGACTGAAAAACCTAATCAAATTGTGAAATTAATGTAGTTTTTTGTTCTAATATCATTTTGTTTGCCCAAGAGATATTTGTTTGACATCTTAATTAAGGAATTAGAATCTCTTTCCTGAGCCACTGTCATGATCACAGGAATTGAATCGTATACTGCTCAATAAGAGTCCTCAGACCTCACACATTCAGTAAATTCTCTTGCTTCCCTACTTACCCTCCGTTTCAGCTGACTGTGGAACCTGTTTCTGTCACAGTCCAGGTAAAAGCTATTCTTCTTGAAAGGGTTATTTCCTGTAGGGAGCTATGGAGGGTTCCAGTTCTATAGCATTCTGCTGTGCAACTGTTCCCTCCTCTACCATGTTCATTTTCACTCTACTTTTTTGGCTATTGGGCAAGTGACCCTTGTGTACTGTTCTTTCTTTTTGTACATAGTCTAGAAAAATATATATTTTAATTGCATTGTCAATATAGGGATTAGCTACAGTAATATATTTTTTAAATAACAAAAATAAGGTTTACACTTTAAAATAAGGTTTACACTTAAAAAACGTTTGTGTTCCTTTTTACTCCATCTTTGAATGCCCTTTGCGATAAGGCTTCTTGCCATTTACAAAATGCACTATTCTGTTTTGGGCAGATGGCTTTCAACTTTTACAAGCCCTGTGTTTATCTGTCTTGTGATGGTTAATCTGGTTACAAGTTGCCAGTTTAAACTGGAGTAGCAAAAAAGCACATGCTTACTTCTGGGAGCAGTAGAATAAGGACCATGTAAGAACACTGACTCCTCTCAAATTTATCAAGTGAATGGCAGAACAGGCATCCCTTTAGTTATGCACTCTGTTAAAATATCACACAGTTGTTAAGGCTGACACGCCATGAGTATTTTTAAAAGGATATGAAAAAAAGTTCGTTTTTATTACCAAACATGCTTTTGAAATCACTCAGAGCATGATTGCCTTCTGCAGCCTGTGAATTTTTAAAATTCATTATGATGTGCTCTTTTCTTCAAACCATCAACTTAATAGTGTTATTCCCTTAGAAGGTTTGTAATTGATCTTATGAGCAAATATGGTGTAAGTCAGTAAGAGTTTGACAAATATTGACATTTGGAGCACTCAAAGGTTTATCTCAGGGATACATTGAAAGCATTTTTGTGTTACATTTACATGTTATACCTTGCTTAGGTGTTGGTTTCGTTTTTGCTTTCTTTTTCATCTCCACTAGTCTGCATCATTGAGATAGTTATCAAATAAGAAGTAATACATGTGCATATGTTTGTCATTTTTTCAGTGTCCATTTATAACTGATGTATTCCAAATCTACTTTTGTAGGCACAGTACATGCAGAGAGATTTCAAGTTATTGTTTTTTCAACCCTCACTTTTTACAGGCTTGCAAATTTTGTCTCTTAAAGTTTATCTGATCATTTGGTTAAACTTGCCGCTTAGATGTGTGAGATTGTTTATCTGTTGATATTGATATGGTAGTTTGATTACTTGAAGCCAGCTTCTTTAAATATAGTTAATTAGTTCTGTGACTTGGTGATATGTTTTCTCAATCCCTATGATTAACCACTTTCTGTAACTAATTGTAAAAGGTTACAACACATGCCCTGCTCCTATTGAGCAAGCACAGGCCAGAAGTCAAAGTGTTGAAATAATTTTTGAAGTTTGTTGACTAACTAACAAAATCACCTTGCATGGCGTTAATCTATAAAGACCAAGGCCTAGATGAGCAAAACAGAGTTAAGCATTATTGTGTCCCTTTTTGGATGTTCTGTTTAGGGATGTACTATTTACAATGGCAATCTACTGTATGACCAGGTGGACCACAAGCCATGGTGATATGTTCTCTCAAAGTATTGTTGTTGGCACTTATCAGCAAAGACCAATGGTTTTAACTTGGGTTATTTCCCTTAAACACCAGAAATATTTAAGGATTTTCAGATAGCTTATATCTAATGCTTTTAAACATTTGTTGCATGTAAGATTCAGGTGCTTATGCTTTCTTTGTACCAACTAAACACAAGCAGATCTTTTTATTGCTTCAGCAGTCGAGGTACTCTCAACACTTTACATAAGTCTTTCTGCTCTCTTTTGATTGTCTTGCAACTTTTGCACCTCTTTGAATTTATTTTTGTTACATATGTGGATTCTGCTTCCACCAGTGGGAAATTTACAGGAACTTTGTCATTAAGGTTTACGGTGAGCCTAAAGTTTGCACTACATCCTTAGTTGTGAAAAATTCTTCCAGGGGAGGAGAAATGTAGTCATTTAAATTGGACAACATGTTGCAAACTTGTTAAAATACATAACCCAGGGAAAATTCTTCTGATACATTTAATTTTAAATTCTGCTGTTTTCGGCATTGTCGCTGGATACAAGCAAAGCATTGAACTACATTTTACTTAAGAATCAGCAATTTGTGGCGAGCACGTTAGAGTAGGGCTAGGCTTGTTAAAAAACCTTTGTTAATGTATACGTTGTTTCGTATGTGTATTCTATCATCAGCAACCAAGTTTGACTTTTTTTCATTCTTGCAGATTTAGATTTAATAATTTTCTATTACATATTCCCCGGCCTTTTTTTTTTTCTTCCCATTTTACTGGTTCTTTCCTGGACAAATATAGCCGTCATTGTACAGCAGAATGTGTCATAGTATTTAGATGAATTAACGGAATAATTTTTACTTTAATGTGCCTACTTGCCAGGGACTCCTATTAAGTTGATACAATTGCTCCTACCATTAATATTGATGTAAAGGTTGAAATTACAAATTAACTCTGCCAAAATGTGTCTAAACTATTGAAATTCACACACGGAGAACGGTCCTCTCGGTGACCTCCAAAGTCCAAAAAGATTGGTTGTGTTTTTGGTCAAGGAAGTGCCATTAAAGTCACGTGGCAGAATTGTGCGCTGGTCAGGACATTTAAAAACAAGCATTGGCAATGCCCAAACAGCTGGCCTTAAACGGTTGCTGTATGGTAGTGTTGAACATTATAAGTAAAGGGCATGGGAATGAATATGTGTGCTGACACAAAGAACTGTAGAATATCATCGGTGAAGATTTAAAGGTCAAGCGACAGTTCCATGTAAGTTAATGACTGCCCCACTCCAATCTGTGGGTGCATCAGAAAAACAACACAAATTATCTAGTTAACTAGGACACTTCAGTAGCATTATAATGTCTTGTATGTACCTCTTGAAGTTCAAGCTTAGGCCACTGGATTAAATAAACACAATGATCACAGTTGACGGAGGATAAGACCTTTTTGTGGAAGCACACATCTGCCTAGTCAAAATATGTACTCCTAGCTCCTACCCTGTCGGGGCAGCCAAAAGCCCCTCTCCAGTGATGCTCATATAACTGTTTGGCAACAGCTGCGCTAGCAAACCAGACCGTAAAAAGCTGATAGGTCTTTGTTGCAGGGGTTTGTGTTTATATAATTGCAAGTTATTTCAAAACACCTATATAATAGTAGCTAGATTAACAAATAGTGAAGGCATTTAGCTTTCAGTACATCAATATTGATATTATCATCTTAGTTAAAATCTATTGCATAACTTTAAAACACATTGGAGGTGAAAATGTTTTGAAAGCATGTATATCTTATTAGCCAAATCCAAGTTTTTCTTTTCAAAAGTACCACCATCTTATTATCAACCAGTCATTATTAATTTACATTACAATAACAAAACAAAATTACAAAAACATATAACTTGTAGAATAAATGTAAATATTGTCATAAGATTAATCTTCATATTTTACAAACAAGTAAACTTGGGGCCACAATTTGGACACCTTGCAATGACATGCAGAAGTAAAACTGTCCAAACACGTAATGCATACTAATAAATGTTCTCTCCAAATCCTTGATTTCTAGTTTCCTTGGATGTCCATACATTTATATTGAATTAACCTTTTTACCCCACAAATAGGTAGTCCATTGATTTATAATTAGAGTTGTAGCTGTCATTTGTAACCCACCTAAAGTTCATATTTTTCTTATGAGGTAGCATGTGTCTATGTATTTGTGGGTATATGTGTATGTGTGTGTGTGTATGTATATATATATGTTCAATGGCATGTGTAGCTGCAGATACACATGCTGTACACATGGATTCCGACATCTAGTGTTGCGCTCAGAGTGTTAAAAGTTGTTTTTCTTCAAAGAAGTCTTTTAGAGACACAGGATCAAGTGACTCCTCCTCTTCAGTTCCATTGCGCATGGGCATCGACTCCATTGTTAGATTTTCTTTCTGCCGTCGGGTTCTGACGTGTTAACTCTCGCTCCGAGATTTCAATTCGGGAAAACTTTATTTTCGTCAGTATTGCATCGATCGCGTTAATAATCTTCCATCGACACAGCAGTACCGTCGGGAAACAACTTTGTTTGCCCTTCGGGCGCGCACGCCCAACACGGGCCTATTCAGCAAACCTTGTGGAGAGACTCATGGATCGGACTCCATTCCGATTCTGCCATGGTGCCACGCGAAGTACCCATACACAGACCAGCATCTGATTTGCAACCTCTACCTTTCTCTAGACCATCAGGAGGAAAACTGCGAGGCCTGTCGATCCTTTCCGATCAAAAAAGACTTCAAGAGACAGAAGAGCAAGAAGGCTCGAAATGGTGTCGAAGAGTGGAGAACATTTCAACGTCGAAGAAGAACTACTGTAGACAGCGGTCTCAGTCAGAGGTAGCAGTCTCAGTCAGAGATTCGGAGTCAGAGTAAGAATCTGAGGAGGACAGACCCGTCACAACCGGCCAGCATGTGAGTACGTCTGCCCCTGCAACCTCACATAACAAAAAACAGAAGGCCTTGGGTGTGCCACTGCCGGAAGGCCATGGCTTGGCCCGAAAAAAGACTGTCGGTGATCGACCCTCCAGTTCGGCATCGAAAAAGGCCACCCCTCCGAAAACCTCAGAGTCGGCAAAAAGCTCCATTTCAGACTCCAGTAAACAGCAATTTTCGGAGTCGAAAATAAGAAAACCTGTTTCAGAGCCGAGACCTTCCTCATCATTTTCGATCCTGAAAAAACACATTTCGGAGCTGAAAAAAATGGCATATTCAGAGGAACACAGACTTTCTAAAAGACTTAAAGCCAGAAAACCTCTGAGGAGGAGCCAGAGGTCGAACCAGTACTTCAAATTATGGATGAGAGGCAGTCCAGGATCCACATCCATAAAGAAACAGGGATAATTATCACAGCACCTCCTTTAAAAACAAAGCGAAAGCTGGCACTTCAGGAGGAATTGGACACTATGCAGCCCCCTGCTAAAGTGCCAAAACAGAAAGAGAAGCCAGCACCGCCTCAGTCTTCTCCTCCTCATTCTCCACACCCACCTACCTCTCTTCAGATAAGCCCTACACCAATGCATTCTCCAACTCATTCCTATGACTCACAACAGGACACTGTTGATCCATGAGATCTTATGACCCTGATCCCATCCCAAGCAACGATCCAGACAGCTACCCCTCTAAACCATCGCCACCTGAAGATATTACTGTATAAAACCAAGTCAGTTAGGGCTGCATCCTATAATGGGGTTACAATGCACACAGAACCACTAAAAGAGGATTTTTTATTCAATACATTATCCTTAACTCATTCTAGATACCAATGCTTCCCGATGCTCCCAGGCATGGTAAAACATGCAGATCAAATTTTTAACGAGCCGGTGAGAGCACGCATTATAACACCTAGAATAGAAAAAAAGCACAAACCTGCACCTTCTGACCCTGATTATATCACCCATCAGGTACCACCTGATTCAATTGTGGCTAGTGCTGCCAGGAAGAGAGCAAATTGCCAGTCTTTAGCAGACGCACTCCCTCCTGATAAGGAAAGCGGAAAATTCGATGCTGCAAGAAAAAGGGTTACATCCCAAGTAGCAAACTAATGGAGAATAGCAAATTTACAGCACTACTAGCTTGTTATGATAGAGCCCATTGGGACGAGATGCAAGATATAATACAGGATCTCCCCAAAGAACACCAAAAAAGGGCTCAACAGGAAGTGGAAGAAGGGCAAGCTATTACAAATAACCAAATAAGATCTGCCCTAGATGCAGCAGATACAGCTGCAAGGAGTGTCAACACAGCAGTCACTCCTCGTAGACTTGCATGGCTCTGATCTTCTGGATTCAAGCCAGAAATACAACAGGCTGTGTTAAACATGCCCTTCGATTAAAAAAAATAAATAAATATATATATATTTTTGGGCCAGAAGTAGACACAGCAATAGAAAAGCTACGAAAAGACTCCGACACAGCCAAGGCAATGGGTGCACTCTATTCTACACCATATAGAGGGTCATTTCGTAAAACTCAGTTTCGAGGTGGTTTCAAACCACAGCTGTCAGAGGCATTAACCTCCCAAACAAAACAGCCTACCAAACACAGTACCAACAATGTGGATTTAGAAGCACATATAGAGGACAATCCTCTAGAAATAGAGGAACATTCCAGACCTCTAAGCAGCCTGAAACACACCCAAAACAGTGACTTCCCTCACTGTCTTCCACTCCACACCTCTCCTGTGGGGGGAAGACTACAACAGTTCCACACACATTGGCAAAATATCACCACAGACAACTGGGTGCTATCAATTATCCGCAATGGTTATTGCCTGGAATTGATAAACATTCCTCCAACTATTCCACCAAGGTTTCACAAACTAACCACAGAACACACAATTCTGTTACAAGAGGTCAAATCTATGCTACTCAAACAAACAATAGAGTTAGTTGCACAGTCTCAGATAGGAACAGGAGTTTATTCACTATACTTTCTAATTCCCCAAAAAGATGGCAACCGCGGGCCAATATTAGACCTCAGGCCCCTCAATCTTTACATCCTGTCAGAACTTTTTCACATGGTAACTTTACAGGATGTTATCCCACTGCTACAAAAATGAGGTTTTATGACAGCTGTAGACCTCAAGGATGCGTATTTTCCACATACCCATCCATCCTGCCCACAGAAAATACCTCAGGTTTTTCATCCAAGGAAAACACTACCAGTTCAAAGTGTTACCCTTTCGAATAACAACAGCGCCAAGGGTATTCACAAAGTGCTTGGCAGTAGTGGCAGCTTACCTAAGAAGACAACATAAACATGTCTTTCCATATCTAGATGATTGGCTAATAAAATCAAGCAGTCGTACACAATGCTAAAATCATACACGTTATGTAATACAAACCTTACACACACTAGGTTTCTCAATAAACTACCATAAATCACACCTTCAACCAGCACAACTACAACCGTATTTAGGTGCGATACTAAATACTCAACAAGCTCTAGCATATCCAAACAAACAAAGGATACAAGCTTTCCAAAATCTAATTCCACAAAGACAACCGATACACTGTAAGATTTGTCATGAAAATTTTAGGAATGATGGCATAGTGCATTGCGATTGTTCCACATGCAAGATTAAACATGCAGCCTTTACAACAGTGCCTTGCACAAAAATGATCACAGGCACATGGTCAACTCCAAGATCTAGTGTTGATAGACCGCCAAACATATATGTCCCTTCAGTGGTGGAATTCTACCAATCTAATCAAGGGGCGGTAATTTCAAGACCCTGTGCTTCAGACCATAATTACAACAGATGCATCAATGATTGGTTGGAGAGCTCACCTAAACAATCACAACATTCAAGGACAATGGGATGTCAAACAGAAACTGCTACACATAAACCACTTGAAGTTATTAGCTGTCATTTCTAGCCCTCAGCTTTTCAACCTCTTCTCACACAGAAGAATGTTCTTATCAAAACAGACAACATGACAACCATGTATTATCTCAACAAACAGGGAGGGACACATTCATCCCAACTGTCCCTTCTAGCCCCAAAATATTGGAAATGGGCAATCCACAACCAAATTCATCTATTAGCACAGTACATCCCAGGGATAGACAATCAGTTGGCAGGTATCCTCAGCAGAAATCACAAACAAACTCACAAAAGGGAGATTCATCCTCATGTACTTCAAAAGTGGGGAACACCAAACATAGACCTGTTCGCAACAAGCGAAAACACAAAATGCCAAAACTTCGCATCCAGACGCCCACATACCCTATCCAAGGGCAATGCTCTATGGATCAGTTGGTCAGGGATATTTGGGTATGCTTTCCCCCCTGTCCAACTCCTTCCGTTTCTAGTCAACAAGTTGCATCAAACTTCACTCAACATGATACTCATAGCACCAACATGGGCACGTCAGCAGTGGTACACAACATTACTAGCTCTATCTGTAGTACCACACTCCAAACTCCCATGCATACCAGGTCTGTTGACACAAAACAGAGGTCAAATCAGACATCCAAATCCCAATGCTCTCAATCTAGCAATTTGGCTCCTGAGGTCATAGAGTTTGGATATTTACAACTCCCATCAGAATTTATGGAAGTTATTAAACAAGCAAGAAAACCCACTACTAGACAGTGCTATGCAAACAAATGGAAAAGATTTGTATATTACTGTCAATCTAAAAATATAGACCCTCTTACAGCATCAATACGAGATATTGTATGCTATCTACTTCATTTACAAAAATCAAATTTAGCATTATCTTCCATAAAAATACATCTGTCTGCAATTTCAGCATATTTACAAAATATACAGCACAGCTCCTTATTTAGAGTTCCTGTCATTAAAGCTTTCATGGAAGGCTTAAAACGCATCATTCTATCCAGAACACCGCCAGTTCCATCTTGGAATCTAAATATAGTGCTTACAAGACTTATGGGTCCACCATTTGAGCCAATGCCACTCGTGTCAAATTGAATTTCTAACATGGAAAGTTGCCTTCCTAGTGGCAATTACTTCTTTAAGAAGAGTAAGTGAAATCCAAGCCTTTACTCTTAAGGAACCTTTGTTCCAAGTACACAAATATAAAGTTGTACTAAGAACAAATCCAAACTTTCTACCAAAAGTTGTATTGCCATTTCATATTAATCGAACAGTGGAACTGCCAGTCTTCTTTCCACAGCCAGATTCTGTGGCAGAAAAAGCTCTACATACATTGGACATCAAAAGAGCTTTAACGAACTATGTAGACAGAACTAAAGAATTTAGAAAGACTAAACAACTCTTTGTAGCTTTCCAACAACCACATACAGGCAATCCGATATCAAAACAGGGTTTAGCAAGATGAATTGTAAGGTGCATCCAAACATGCTATATCAAAGCAAAAAGACAGCTTTTAATTACTCCCAAAGCACATTCTACACGAAAGAAAGGTGCAACAATGGCTTTTTTAGGGAATATACCAATGGCTGAAATATGTAAAGCAGCTACATGGTCAACAACCCATACATTCACTAAACACTACTGTGTAAACGTATTATCACAACAACAAGCCACAGTAGGTCAAGCTGTTCTAAGAACATTACTTCAAACAACTTCAACTCCTACAGGCTAGCCACCGCTATTTTTTGAGAGGACAAACTGCTTTGTAGTCTATGCACAGCATGTGTATCTGTAGCTACACATGCCATCAAACGGAAAATGTCACTTACCCAGTGTACATCTGTTCGTGGCATGTTCTGATGCAGATTCACATACACCCTCCGTCCTCCACGGAAGCCTGTAGTTTAAGTTAACACATTTGTATATAAATTTACATTTGCATGGACATCTCTTACTTTATACCTATGTACTCTATTGCTCCTTCCTTTACCCTCTGCGGGGAAACAATCTAACAATTGAGTCGATGCCCATGCGCAGTGGAACCGAAGAGGAGGAGTCACTCGATCCCGTGACTGTAAAAGACTTCTTCGAAGAAAAACAACTTGTAACGCTCCGAGCCCAACACTAGATGTCGGAATCCATATGCACAGCATGTGAATCTGCAGCAGAACATGCCACAAACAGATGTACACTGAGTAAGTGACATTTTCCATATCTTGCACCAAGTGGTGGTCGCCACGGAGTAATTATAGTTAGGATAGTTAGTTGCTCCTGCCCGGATGAAGCATGCAAAAAGCAGCTTCTCCCTATGGGCGGGAGCATTCCCGGCTCCTGCATCATGGTTGGGAACCAGCTGGTGCCGCAGGGGCCTGTGGTTTGGCAGCCCCCAAGTTGTTTGTTGGTGGGTGCACCGGGGCAATCTGTTATATAGAGATCCCTTGGGGATAGGGACCCCGGGCCAAAATAAGCTCAGAGAGTGTTAAAATAAGGTAAGGCCTCAGAGGATGGGGTGCCTGGGACCTAATGAGACTCAAGGGAGGGGTGGCATGGTCCCTCTCCCAATTATTATAGTTGACCCCCGGAGCCGCAGAAGGCTCGGTAGGGGGCCACCCAGCCCTATCTCCTTAGTTTTCAATATTGGGGGGATGGGGACCTCAGGGCCTTTTAAGGCATGGGGCGGGGGGTTGGTGCGTGGCCCCCCTCCTTTTTTTGTTGACTTTGACCCTAGGAGGACATGGTCTTCAGGGCTTATAAAGGCCTGGGGAGGGGTACTACTCTCCTCCTCCTTTAAAATATTTTGGCCCCATGGGATGGAGTCCTATGGGCACAAAGGCCAACCCTATGCCATGTTGCCAAAGACTGCCTGTGGCATGAAGTTGGCTGCCTGTGGTGGGGTGGCTAGTGGAGAATACTGAGTTGGCTGCAGGCCAGGCCCTGTGGCCAACCCCCCCTGCAATGCAAAGCCAAAGGTCCTGCACAGCATGGGGTTGGCTGCCTCTGGGGAGGTTGGGCATGGTCTAGCTGCAGGCCAGGCCTTGTGGCCAGCCCTCGTCACACACTTTCAAAGGCCCTGCGCAGTGTGGGGTTGGCATGTGCACAGCGTGGGGTTGGCTGCCTGTGGAGTGTTGGCTTTACATATGTTAATACATTTTACTTCACTTTAAAAAGACCCTAGATGTAGGAAGTTCGCTCTGTATATACTATTTCAAAGTAAGAAATCCAAGGGTTCCCCTTAGAGGTAATATAGTGGCAAAATTAGATAATTCTAATGCTCTATTTTGTGGTAGTGTGGTCGAGCAGTAGGCTTATCAGAGGGTAGTGTTAAGCATTTGTTGTACACACACAGGCAATAAATGAGGAACACACACTGAGACATAACTCCAGGCCAATAGTTTTTATATAGAAAAATATATTTTCTTAATTTATTTTAAGAACCACAGGTTCAAGATTTGAAGTAAATACATAAAATGCAAGGTACTCCACACAGGTAAGTTAGGAACTTTGAATAAAAGCAATATCATATACAGTCTTTGTAAAAATGGCAAAAAGCTATTTTAAAAGTGGACACTGTGCAAAAATCAACAGTTCCTGGGGAGGTAAGTATTGGTTAGATTGTGAGGTAAGTAAGACACTTACAAGTCTCAGTTCCTGGGCATAGGCAGCCCACCATTGGGCGTTCAAGGCAACCCCAAAGTTTTACCACAGCAGCAGCTCAGAGCCGGTCAGGTCAGGTGCAGAGGTCAAAGGGTATTCACAAAATGCCTTGCAGTAATAGCTGCTCATATCAGGAGACAGCACATGCACGTATTCCCTTACTTAGATGATTGGTTAATAAAAACCAGCACTCAACAACAGTGTCTTCTACACACCAAATACGTCATAGAAACCCTTCACAAACTAGGGTTCTCCATAAACTACCAAAAATCACATCTACAACCGTGTCAATACAACAATACTTAGGAGCAACAATCAACACCAGAAAAGGGATTGCCTCTCCAAGTCCACAAAGGGTACAAGCCTTCCAAAATGTAATACTAAACATGTACCCAAACCAACACTATCAAGTGAGGTTGGTAATGAAACTTCTAGGCATGATGTCTTCATGCATAGCCATTGTCCCAAACGCAAGACTACACATGCGGCCCTTACAACAGTGTCTAGCAACACAATGGACACAAGCACAGGGTCAACTTCAAGATCTAGTGTTGATAGACAGCCAAACACACTCCTCGCTTCAATGGTGGAGTGCTATAAATTTAAACCAAGGGTGGCCATTCCAAGACCCTGTGCCTCAATACATGATCACAACAGATGCTTCCATGATAGGGTGGGGAGCACACCTCAACCACCATATTATACAGGGACAATGGGACGTTCAACAAAAGCAACTGCATATAAATCATTTAGAACTGTTAGCAGTGTTTCTAGCATTGAAAGCATTTCAACCGCTAATAGTCCACAAACACATTCTTGTCAAAACAGACAACATGACAACAATGTATTATCTAAACAAACAAGGAGGGACACACTCATCACAACTGTGTCTCTTAGCACAAAAGATTTGGCATTGGGCGATTCACAATCACATTCGCCTAATAGCACAGTACGTCCCAGGGATTCAAAACCAGTTGGCCGACAATCTCAGTCGAGATCACCAACAAACACACAAATGGGAAATTCATCCCCAGATACTACAAACTTACATTCTACGCTGGGGAACACCAGAAATAGACCTATTCGCAACAAAACAAAACGCAAAATGCCAAAACTTTGTGTCCAGGTATCCACACCCTTAGTCCAAGGGCAATGCGTTATGGATTAGTTGGTCAGGGATATTTGCTTACGCTTTTCCCCCTCTCCCACTCCTTCCTTATCTGGTAAACAAATTGAGTCAAAACAAACTCAAACTAATAGCACCAACCTGGGCTTGCCAACCATGGTATACAACAATACTGGACCTGTCAGTAGTACCTCTTATCAAACTACCAAACAGACCAGATCTGTTAACTCAACACAAAGAACAGATCAGACACCCGAATCCAGCATCGCTCAATCTAGCAATCTGGCTCCTGAAGTCTTAGAATTTGGAAATTTAGACCTTTCACAAGAATGTATGGAGGTCATTAAACAAGCTAGAAAACCTACTACAAGACATTGTTACGCAAACAAATGGAAAAGGTTTGTTTATTACTGCCATAATAATCAAATTCAACCACTACATGCTTCCTCCAAAAACAATGTAAGCTACTTATTACACTTACAAAAATCTAAACTAGCTTTTTCTTCCATTAAAATACATCTCACAGCAATATCTGCCTATCTGCAGATTACACATTCAACATCACTCTTTAGAATCCCAGTCATCAAAGCATTTATGGAGGATTTAAAAAGAATCATACCCCCGAGAACACCAGTTCCGTCGTGGAACCTCAATATTGTATTAACACGACTAATGGGTCCACCATTCGAACCCATGCACTCTTGTGAGATACAATACTTAACCTGGAAAGTAGCCTTCCTAATAGCTATCACATCTCTTAGAAGGGTAAGTGAAATACAAGCATTTACTATACAAGAAACCTTTATACAAATACATAAAAATAAAGTGGCTCTCCGGACAAATCCAAAGTTCTTACCAAAAGTTATATCACCGTTCCACCTAAACCAAACAGTGGAACTCCCAGTCTTTTTTCCACAACCAGACTCAGTAGCCGAAAGAGCCTTACATACGTTAGACATTAAAAGAGCACTAATGTACTATATCGATAGAACAAAACAATTTCGCAAAACAAAACAATTGTTTCTAGCCTTCCAAAAACCTCATGCAGGAAATCCAATATCCAAACAAGGCATTGCCAGATAGATAGTGAAATGTATTCAGACCTGCTATATTAAAGAAAAAAGAGATCTACCTATTACACCAAAGGCACACTCCACTAGGAAGAAAGGTGCCACAATGGCCTTTCTAGGAAATATACCTATATCAGAAATCTGTAAGGCAGCCACATGGTCTACGCCTCATACATTCACAAAACATTACTGTGTAGATGTGTTAACAACACAACAGGCCACAGTAGGACAGGCTGTATTACGAACATTATTTCAGACAACTTCAACTCCTACAGGCTAAGCCACCGCTTTTGGGGAGATAACTGCTTACTAGTCTATGCACAGCATGTGTATCTGCAGCTACACATGCCATTGAACGGAAAATGTCACTTACCCAGTGTACATCTGTTCGTGGCATGGGATGCTGCAGATTCACATGCGCCCTCCCGCCTCCCCGGGAGCCTGTAGCCGTTATAAGTTGATGAAAATTGTACATTATAGGTTGATGAAACTTGTAAATTTGTAAATATATATAACTTTTATACACATTATGTACATGCATACTTACTCCATTGCATGGGCACCTTTACTATATACACAACTCCTACCTCACCCTCTGCGGGAAAAACAATCTAAGATGGAGACGACGCCCATGCTCAATGGAGCCGAAAGGGAGGAGTCCCTCGGTCTCGTGACTAGAAAAGACTTCTTCGAAGAAAAACAACTTGTAACACTCCGAGCCCAACACTAGATGGCAGGATCTGCAACATCCCATGCCACGAACAGATGTACACTGGGTAAGTGACATTTTCCATATATATATATCTATATACATGTGTGTACTGGGACTGCTACAATAAGTTACAATAAAGCATAAGTTACTTTTGTAAGCTCGTAAGTATTGAAAATGAAATAATTTATTGGTATACAGTTTGTGTGGACAAGGCATCTAAAAATACAGAGCAAATAATATTTTGCTTATATATTTTTCAGATCATCTAAAGTATACTATATGTCCAACTAGAAAACTATGAAAAGAGTTGGTTTCACTTATTTAAGAACACCTTGTTTATGGATAAAAGGATAACCAATAAATGAGCAGCATCCAGCCACCTTGATACGTGCATTAATCTCTTCCCCGTACAGTTCTAACAAGGAAAGGAAAAAAACAAATTCTTTGAAACGCTACAGTAGTACAGTTGGTTTGGAGTTTCCCTAGCAGGTGTGGCTAGTAGTCCTACTCATCTGTCATGGAACAGGACACTCACTGTTGCTATTCTTACCAATCTGCTGAAAAGGGCTAATGATACTAAAATGAAAAACAGTGCTTTTTAGATACCGTTTTTTAAATATTTTAAGCTGTCCAGCTCCATTGCAGAGATGAGATTAAAATAATTATTTGCCAATCAGATGAAGTGTTGAAAAGTTGCAACCTTCAGACAAAGCACCACACAGTGCTCGAGCCTCAGCTGACACTTGTATTGTTAATAACATGTATCTTAGGCTGTTCCAAGGTTTACCTACACACAACTTTCAGATTTCTTTATCCTGTGTCACAATGTTTACACTGCAATTAGTATACCTTTTCTCAAGTGTAGTCTAAATTCTACCTGCTATGTAGTCACCCTGCAGAATGTGGCAATGAAGGGCTACGGTCTCCGAAATTGATTAGAAATTCGATGTTAAACGTGTCATTAATCTGACAAAACTGTATGAAGTCTGACTGGACAGACCCTATGGACGTACAAGACTTAATTTCATCATGCAGCAATTAAATCTTTTGAAATGTACCTCCCATGGACATTGTTTTACACATTACTGAATGCCTCAGTTGGCATTGACATAACGAGCATTTATTTGGAGTATGGTAATAGTTATTTCATTTGTTGCTTTGCATTTTTATGCACAAGGTTTTATAGGCACAATTATTTTTTCACAGAGAGCATATTTCATGATCCTTACCTGTAAGTGGCCGTCCTTAGTGTGTGCTTTGCTGTAAACATGCAGACCGATTCCTACTTATTCCAGGCAGGGCTACGGTGTTTTTCTACATGGTATAGCACAGGGGGCTCTGACCTTTTCTGTAGTGAGAGCTATTTCTGATCAGTGAAAATCACTGTGAGCTACTGAAAGCCAAGCCACTCAACAATGTTACAAGACACGCCCAGTTTCATTGACTTTAAGCCTAATGCCTATAGAGCCAAAGACTAAGGTTTGAACAAAATAATTTGAGTAGGGGCACTATTACAGGGCTTCCATTTGTGTCAGCTTGAGCATGGTCTTTTCGGGATGTATGAACGTGTGCGTATGAATGGAATATATGTGTATCAGTGAATGAAAGCCTGTCATGTACTTGTGGCACAGGACTTAGCTTTCAGCAAATGTGGCACTGTTGCATTTAGAACACAAAGATACAACCTTTTTTTTTTCTTTCTTTTTTTTCTAGAAGATTTTTTAAAGTGCAGAACAATGTTCATAATATGGAACATTTTTCTGCAGTTGAAATTTCTCCCACTTAAAAAAATAGCAGCATTTTTCAGTTTTAAATATGACACCGTGTTTTCTAGCCAGTGAAAGCAAGATTCCTGCTTTGTGTAAATGCCACACTTTGAAATGGGAGAAAATTAAACTGAAGAGCTAATTTTGTTTTATGGATTCTATGGAACACATCATTTAATGTTCTCCCATTTCAAAATGTTGCGTTTACTAAAAGCTGGCATCTTGCACCCAGTGGCCTGTTGACACAGTGCCATATTTATAACAGAAAAATACAGCCATTTGTGTAAACAGGAGGAATTTGAAGTGAAGAAACATGCTTCATAAAATATTAAGACGTAATTGGCTTAATTGAAAGTGGAGAAAAACGTTGGCTCAACTTTTCATATAAATACATTTATTCACTTTAAATCTCTCCTATTCGAAAAAATGACAGTATTTTTAGGTTATAATATAAATATGGCACAGTGTCTACTGGCCACTGGGAGCAGGTGGTCGCCTGCTGTCTGTAAATGCAACACTTCGAAATGGGATGCAGCTACAATGGAGAGCTAACTTAATTGTTAAGATCACTCCATTTTAACTTTCTACCATTTAAAAGCATTCAGAAACATTGTTTTGTTTTCATGCTCCAATGTTGAGTTGACGTGGACTTTTAGTTGTTCACCTCTATGCTCTGGGTCAAAGATCTGATTACAGAACTGCTTTTTATCAGGCTCCGCTATCTGCAGCCTGAAGATGAAAATGTAAAATAAACACAGTCTTTCCCTAACTTCAAAAAGGAAATGTGACCCTGTGCTTATTTAAAATTGAACTCAAGGTCCTGAGCTACCCTGAATGTCTCTGTGAACTTCTTGTAGCTCGAGATCTACTGGTTGGAGATACCTGAACTAGAGAAACAGCATGCTGATCACTGTGATCAGCAGGTTGATGCTGTTTCTTTCCAAGAAACTGAAATGGATGCAGTCGAAGTACCTACAGAGGAGAGAGATAGGATTATATCTCAGTAATGTGAGTAGAGCTGCGAGGGAACGGCTTATAGAAACAAGTGTGCGCTCACAAGCTTTCCATTCCGCTATCACTTTGTAATTAGCCGTTCAAGCTTTTCACTCCACTCGTGCTCCATGAATAGCCGAGTCTTCAGCTTGTGAGTAGCTGCATGTGTGTGGCCACAGAAATCAGCCACCCAACAGCTGTGCATGCAAGGATATCGCTTGAGCTCAGTGCAGCGGTAACTGTAAAAATCAGGAAAATTACCAAAGCCTTTTCTGCTAAGCGAATTAGTGGTGCTTTGTAAACGCGGATACACAAGGCTCCGCTCACACAGCCCCTGGGCCCTCGAATATAACAGAAAAAACAGTACCTCCATATAGTGGGAAACACCCACAACATAGTGAAAGTCATGTAGGTAGCACAGGTCCAGAGGATGGCAACCCGCTTGACTCCAAATTTGTAACGTTGGAAGAAATGCTCCAAAATAAATAAAGGAAATGTATTCAGGAATACATATTGACTATAACCTGTACAAAGTGCCCAAGGAATCTAAATAACGAATCCACATTTCAAATCATTACAAATTAGGTTCCAGTAGAGAACACCCAGAGAACTAATGGCTTTACAGGATGTGATTACATCATATAACAGAGAACAATAAAGAAATCCTACCTACAAACATCTCTTCCCTTTATTTATTTTTAAAACAAAGGAAAGCCTAGTGATGTGCGACAACTAAACACCATAAACAAAAACAACAATAAATAAAAATAATCCATAATTTAAACAGGAAAAATAACTTGAAAGATAAATCTATATAACACATAAGGTGTTACTGAAATGGTAAAACAATAAATAAATCATTATATCTTGTGCTATAATAATAAACCAGAAAACTGCTTCAATCGGCATATCTTTTCCAGATGACTTGCAGAACTCTTGTTGCTTTCCAGTTTGAAGGTTTACAGGCGTTGCCATTAGAATGTTCAGCTCCATATCAGTTATATAGCATTTGGGTCATCACAGTGATAGAGGCAACCCTGAATAAGTCTACATATCGAGAAAATGTATGGGTGATCTTGTGTATTAAAGAAGTCTAATATTTTAGTACTATTCATCCCAGCATGTAAACCTTGTGGCATCACGGTAACCTCCCCTTAATCCTGACACAGTGCCAATAACAAACCTAAGGAGATTATAGCTTTACCAGTGATAATGCAGTGCAGGTGACATCCATTAATGGCCTCAATTATACGTACTGCAAACTCCATTTGTTTACACAGTTTAAAGAAAAATGAGGTTTGGAAAGGGATCACGTGGGGCATCCCTTATTTATTATGTTGTAGTGTGGTCACTTGTAAGGGCCTCCCTCACCAGTGCTTTTGATGCTTGTTTCTGCTTTGAGTGGTCTCTATATACCTCTACAATGCATTGGAGCTTTAGTGAAAAATAACGTAATTAGGAAAATCCACTGGGCTTGTTGGCAGAGGGGTCTTGACATTAATGGATTTGCACATTAATATAATAGACTTCTAAACTGTTTACTTTGTGCTGAACAAAAACTGTTTTGTTTTCTGCCTATATGTGCATGGTCTTCAAACAAGCCAAGACTTTATGCAAAAGAGTTACTAAAAAGAATATTTGTTAAAGGCTCAGCAGTGCTGAAAACCAATATCTGGGACAGTGTTCCTCTATGAAATGTAATCATTGGGGGTGAAAACCGGGCCATGAAAACATTCCTACTATGTGATGATGCACTGACGTTGAATTCTGTTCTTGGTATTTGAAGTCCTTTTATATACTTGGAATAAAACATTAGAACACCCATTACAAGATAAGGTATTGGACCTGGGTTCTAAAATTCTTGCAGTAGAACTGTTAAGAAATGTAGCTATGCTCGGAGTGTTGCTTTACGACTAAACTATCTTCATTAGTAGTTTTCACTTATTACTTCTATCCTTAGCATTATTTTTAACCCTCTGAAGGGATTGTTTTCTGGCTTTATGAGCTAAAAGAGCAGCCCGCTTGTTTTTGCCATTCTCCAAGTCTTCCTCCATGGAGAGCCACAAATCAAGACAAAGTGAGGTGAAGCTTGCCACAAAACTTCAAATCCGCTCTCTGCAGAAAGGGTATGAAGTCAGTATCTGACAACGTTTTTAGAAGCCCCACAGCCTACATTTCTTTTTTCAAAACCTACAGAAGTCATTCCTTTATTTATTCTTAGATCTTGGAGTATTAGATCCTTGACAAATTTTCAACACAACCAAGGAATATGTAAATAAGTTTAATTTAGATTAAATCTGTGAAAGTGACCACCACTACCATGCAAGCACTGATGCTTTACCGAATTTTAGTTATTTTATGTAAAAATACAGATTATTAAACACGTAATAGGCACTTTTTGGACCTGTTTTAGTCATTTCTATTTTTAGAAAAGCATTATCAAGACAGTTTAGACATTAGAAGATCAGAGAGTGTGCATTGAACACACAATGCAGTTTGTTCTTTTTATGGCACATAGTGGAGTCAGATGTCCTGTATACCAAGTTTCTATTTTGTTACAGATAGGCTGACACATTTTGCCATTCTTATTTCACCCAGGGTTAAGCTAAAGGCTGTTGATTTATTGGAACACCCCCTGAAAAGCAGAGGTGAAGTGAGCTGCCATGTGACTACTCCTACATTTTGCAACCAATACAGTAGAGTTAGAGTGGACTTCCAGGACGTTCTTTCAGTTAGTCCAGTACAAAGACAGAATTAAAGAATGATGTTGCTGCTTAATTGTTTGTTTGGCAATCTTATGTCAGTTAATGGCAATGTGGAGGAGTTTTGTAACATAGGTACTAAGGAGAGAATGCCTACTATTGTAATATTTAGGCACCTTCACATTACTTAACCAAAATAACTTGATGGTTGAGCTTTGGGTTCATTATATCTATGTTCATTTTTGTAACTTAGTGCAATGTGGTGCAGTGTAGAGACAGTCATGGCAGGACGAGGCGCATGAGATAAAAAGGGGAAATCAAGTGTTCTTCGCAAAATTTATAGCTGCATACGATTTTGGATCTCCTAGGAATTGATAATTTAAAGGCTATGAAGTGTAAGAGTTTTATGTGGATTGTCATATGCACAGCTATTAAAAAGGAATGTATACTATTTACAAGGTTTGTGCCTACCTTTCCAGATATTTTATCAGGCGGCTATTTGCGGAGCAAAAGTTTATTCAACTAAGAGTTACTTAGACATTTATTGAGAGTGAATGATTCGAAGCCCAAGACTTAGATGGTACATTTCAGTGTTAGTAGTTTGACAAACCTATGACAGTATCTCAACTGTGTAAAATGGAGTTCTATTGTTTTGTGGATAGACCTTTAATCCTTTGCAATCTTACACATTCTTTATACTTTGAAAGTAGAAAAAAAACTTTTAAGATTGGAAATATATTTAATTACTGAGTATTTTGCAGAGGGTGCTGCTTCCTTTCTTACTCACTGCTATGATTGAAGTGGTTGGCGGAATATCAATCCCTATGCAAATTGCACTTTGCATTTTGATTCAATTTCTGAGCAGTTCAATAGTAATGAGGATGAAATCTATTAGGTACAGATTCCCAGAAAAGGAAACGTAGTAGTAGGGTTAAGCTGCATTTTGCCCCTGCAAAGTACTCTGCATAATGAGGTATTTATTGCACTTGGTAAATATTCCACCTTTAAAAGTTGTATTTACCGGATGTGATAATTTCCACCTCTTTTTAACATAAATCTCAATTGGTATTCTAGAAGGTATTTTCCTTTCAAACTTGGTTAATCCTTTCTCTTTTTTGAAAAATAAAAATGTTAGTTGACTGTGGTCATCAGGTGATTTCTACAGCAGTTGTAGTGACCAGTGGACGTTTTAGGTGAAGAGTTGATTAAACTGTTTTACAACCCATTAAGTACAAATTTCTGCATATTACTGAATGGATTGGCTTTAGCTGTTGTTTTTCAAATGGATGTACATGCAACGAGTTAAAAGACAAATTTATATTTGGAGACTGAAACATTTGGTATCATTTTCCTTTCACCACATTATTTAAACCTACTTTCGGCTCACCATTAATCTAGTTTAAGATTGCCAGGAGATTTCACATTCTTTTCTGCTTTGCCTAAATTTGCATTATAGCCATTGCTAAGCTTTGCATATTTTGTCCTCTTTCTGTTGAAGCAGTGCGCCGCCTGAAACTTCAAACCTCAGCATTGCCTTGGGATGTTCTTGCTTTATATTAAACTACATGCTTTGTCTTGTGCAGGTGTTTGCTTTTGGAAAGGTGCATGGTGTGGCGTTTAACAATCACATTCTCCCTATCACCCTGTTTATGTTTGCAATTTATCGCTTGATGACTTTTTGTTGGGGTCTGTTATTTAATGTTTAGATCGAAAACTTGCAGAAGCGCATTTTCAGGCTAAATGGTTGCACGTTATGAGACAGTTTTAGTGTACTTCAGCCGATTATCAAATACTGGTTGTTGCCAATACTGACAAGATGAGCATAAAAGGCTGCATAGACAATGCTGAATAGCATTACATTTCTTCCCCTGTTACTGATTAAAGAGGATCAACAGTCAGATTTGAATTTCTTACCCCAGTTTCAGCATGTTTTTTAAGTGCCTAGGAGAAAGCCATACTTTGAAAACAAGTTACCAATTGCTCAGTCTTTTTAAGCTCAGACTTCCATTTTTTTTAAATTCAATTTCCTGGCCTGATTTGTTGTTTACTTGCTCAGGTACAGCCCAGAGCAACCGTGACCTTATTATATTGTCACAGGATGGTCCTTTTTTACAACTGGTATCCTCAACTCAAAATTAATGTTGTGCCTATCTCTTTTGTTTTTGTGTTTTTTAATTTAACTTTGTAAGGTAATTCGATCATCCCTGGGGCTGCTAAAAAGAAAATGCTACAGCAGCACAGTGGAGTGGAGGGTATACTGTGACAGACAAGCAGTGGCAAAGTCAATAAGGTCTCGCCAGTGAGAGCTCTTGGCTTTGGCAATGTTTTGTAGCCATGCTGGACAGCAGCTCGGGCGCTATGATGCTTTCAGGGCTAATGCAACTGTTTATTTTGAAGGGGATTAGCGCTGAATGCATCAGTCATTCAAATTATTATTTTGAGCCATGCTCAACTGCAGCCACGATGCATTACAGTATAGCTGCAAATCATTGCCAAAGTCAGCAGTGCCCATATTGTATGAACAGAAGGCAATTGCAGAGTCAGTAGTCTCTAAGGTAAGACCTATAGGCTGTGCCAATTCTTGTCTTTTCTCAGCACAGCATCCCTGTGATTCTAAGCAAATCGGGTAATCGCCCCATGCCTCAAAAAAGAAGAAAAATCTAATTTTTGCAAAAAAGCCGTATCACCTAAAGAAAGCAATTGGCCTCATGTCCGCATCTTAATGAAAATACATTTGGAAGCAGATAACTTCTGTTGTCATATTAAACATCCATTTTAAAGGCGAAAAGGGCTTCTTTGAAATGTATACGTGACAGTAAAACATAGCTGCAAGTGGTTCAATAAGTAAAGCAGGGAAAAATAAAAGTAGTATCACAAACGACTGAGCATGCGCTGTCAGAGAGGCGAGACCTAAACATGACTGTTTTTAACTGTTAATACTAATTTACACCTTAGTTTTCATAATTTGGTGTTTAAGTTAAAATGTGGCAGGAGCAACCACAAACCACGATGCACTTTGAAGTGCAGTTACATCGAATAGTTGATTCCTTTGATATTAATGTAGGTCACAATAAATATAGACCCTGTAGCTTTAAAAATACAAAAAAGTTTTAAACGCCAAAGAGAAGTAAATGTAAAAAGTTGTTGGTGTTTACTGCTCTGTTTTTTTGCTGTCTTCCTACACTTTACAAATGGAAGCTACTAGAATGTATTACTTTCTCATTATTTAAAATGTGTTACGGTTATCTTCACACAGATTACCTAACTGAATTTTGAGAAATTATTTTGTGTTAAAATACTTAATGCACTATTAAGAAACCAACATATTGCATAAGGGAGTGCATGTTTAGGACACTAATAATGTCAAAATGATATCTACACAGACCACTACTGTACCCGTTCACAGATTGTTTAGGTGGCACTCTGTTCATTTTCATTGTTCCATTTATTTTATGAAAATACTCTATAAATTCAGCTCTTCTGACGAAACAGGCAGTAAGCAGCACGTTTTTACATTGATTGTAATTGTTGACGCTAATCTGGTATTTAAGTTCTGTCCGTGAACCTGTATGTAGTAATTCACATGGACCAGTATAACAGTAGTTCACAGTTGCATTTGAAGTATGTGAACTTAAATGAGATGCAGTGAATGAGGGTTGTGTCATAGGAAGCAAGTTAAGGAAAGCAATGCTGGTCGAAGACAGTTTAAGAAGCAATCAAAAGTTTGTGGTATCTGTGTTACAACGTGAAGCAAATTAAAAGTTAACTGGTAAGCTGAACTGAATTCCTACTTAAGGAAACTTTAGATGAAATAGAGAGTGCTCAAAAGCATCCTTACCTTTCTCTGTTCCAGTAGGTTCTGAAGGTTAAAGACACAACTCCAACAGCCATGAGTGGCAAAATGGATTTAAAAATTATTGAATAAGAAAAACTCTCTGAATGCTAAAGTAGGAAATTTGGAAGTTGAGATAATAGGTAGACCAGACAGTTGTTACATCCAGAAACGTATTGCTGGCTTCAAAATGTTTGCTGAGGGTAATGAGGTCATTTTCCCAAGGAGATTTTAGGCAGAGCCCTGAGACATATATTAGGAAAAGTGAATCAGGTCGGCTTTTACCCTGTGAACTAGAGTCCAAGCCCAGTTACGCAATGGCTACTTGGACAGGAATTGATGTTACATTTTGAACGTAGAAAACTCTGCCATAACGTTTCAAAATCAATAAAGTGAGTAACATTTTTCAATTGTGTGATAATTCTGATATTATATTTAAAACATTTTGAATAAAATAATGTATGTAACGGTTGAATCTATGTATAACTTTCAAATCATCTTATGATCTAACGATTAGCAATGGTAAACAAAGCTGTGGCCCACAAAAGTATATGCACAACAAAGGGAGAAATAATTGCCAAAGTCCATTTCCAAACAACAAATTGGAAAATTGTTAAGAATATCACGGTTGAAGGAGTATGAGTAGATAGCACTTCATGCTTTGCACAAGCCATGTGACCCAGGTTAGTGGTGCGTATTTTGATGGAGAATGGCAGTGTAGGATAGTCAGATTCAACCTTCCCAAATGTAGGTTATCCTGCTGGGCAGGTTATAAAAAAACTGTTCGAAATGTCTTACTAGAGAAGCCTCTATTTACAAGGGTATCTGGGAGCGGGGATTAGTCTTTTATGTGCCAAATAAGAAAAATGCATCGGTCTGGTTTATCAAAATCAGAAAACGGCTGTCCTGATTAGATTTCTAAATGTTCTCAATTCCCAATCTGTTTTATTATATTTATTTATTTGAAAATATGTTTGCTAGAAGTTATCAATATAAAGCCAAAAGCATGGGAAAAACTCTGCAACCTTGTTGATCACCAAGTAGAAGTAAATTGAAATAAAAGGCCAATAAGGTAGTTTTTCAAAACGGAATGTACTGCCTCTCTTAGACATTACAAAGAAATGCCTTTCTCTCTTAGTCTGACCTTGCCCTAAAAGGTATACTGAGGTTGCAGTGCTATTCTCTCAATTTATTGTACTGCATACAACCTTTTGCTAAAATGCAGTGTCTTTGATCTTCTCATTAAGGGGCATCAGCATCCCTTGGTATGGATAAAGACTTTATAGTGCATGTACTGAGGTGACCTCACAAAAGACTCAAACTATAACAATATTGCTCCCCAAGGTCAATGTGCAAATAAATTAGAAAATATGTTGGCTACTGGTAAAATTAAATTAACCCATGAATCTACCTTCACAAGCTGTTCTTTGTGCAATCTCCCTAAATTTAAGATTGCCTTGAATTTAAAAAAAACTCAATGTCATACGGCTTAAGCATGGGTTTAGCAGAATTTTACCTACCTCTATACAATTAAAATAATTCCAGGTTAAAAAGAAATAATAAAAAAACAAGCACCAAACTAAAATACACACTAGCTGAAAATTGTAATGCATGTGTGCATTGTCTATCAGCTCATTTCAGTCTTTTGAATTCTCCAAAATAATACCACAACTGGACTGAAAAATTACAGTTATGCATTCAGCTTTAAAAAATATATTGAAAATGTTTTTATATGCAATATTGAGTCATTTACGATGCAGGAGACATCCCCATAGCCACCTGCCACTCCCTTTTTATCTGACTACCGTTTCCTACATTCTGCAGTAAGAAATAGTTTATAAATGACGGCCTGCCTTGCTTAGCTTTACCTCTGCAAGTGAACGATCTATAGGATGTACATATTTTGTTCCTGGGGGATGTCTAGGGTATCAAAGATTATTTTAAAGAAAGTTGTTTTGTTTTCTTGTGTCTTTCTTTGTTTTCTCCCAGCAGGCGTGGCCTGGAGGAACACAGCAAATTTTGTTGCCTTCTACGTGGCAACAGCTCCCTGGTGTTACACTTCATAATTCTGTTCCATCCGCAGCTGTGATCCCAGAAACGATTGGAAGTAGCCAGCAACTAGCTGACTGGAGGTGAGCATTGTTCGAAATGTAACTGCAATATCAAAGAGCACGAGGGACTGGATGGTTAAGAAACTTCAGTGTCAACTCACATTTGCCCTCTGCTGGTGATGCTGCTTTTGAATGATACACTGTGCAATTTAGTTGTCTTATGGCTGGATTGTGCCTATTTAATCTTTTATTCAATATCTAATTGACAGTGCAATACTGGGAACCACCACTGACAGTTGTCACTGGGGTATTTACCAGTATGAAAAGAGCCAGGCATGAATACATGAGCTTGTAAACACACCAGAACGTGTGCTCGTTATGTGCTGGGGATGTGTGATCTCATTTGCAAAGAACCCACTTCCTCATAAATGAAATAAACTATTCTGGTATTTAGGACCACCATTTATACAGGTTTTTCTCTGTTTTAGATGACTACAGCTTTCCATGATTTACCTTTGTTTGAGGCAGTTGAAGTGTAAGCCCTATGTTGTCTATGTACAATTGCTACATCACATTTCCATTATTTTGAGTCTAATAATAGACTCTTAATTAGTTGAACTGAGGTGTTACTGACGCCATCCTTCCTTCACTCAGACTCTTCTATGTGGAGCATCTGTATTGTCCTGTGAGATATCCTGTTTCTTCAGACATTTTTAAGGTTTCTTCTCTGGGGCTAGAAAGTCATCCTCTGTGTTTGTGTATAACATTCTCCACTTCTGTCCAATTTCAGGAATGTCCATTCCCATGGAAATCAGTATAGTACCATTATGCAGCAGCCATCGTTACTTACCAACCATGTGACTCTCGCAGCCGCCCAGCCCTTAAACGTTGGAGTTGCTCATGTTGTGCGTCAGCATCAAAATGGGTCTATGCCTGCAAAGAAGAACAAGCAGCAACATACACAGACTGCTGCAAAGTAAGTCATGTCTTGTGGTGTCAATGCTGCATCTTTTGGTACTCATTTGCACTTTATGGGTCTAACCCTGACTGTTGGCAACCTGCCACAAGTGTAATAACTTGCTGCTAACTGACAACGAGGGAAAATGGCCTTAATACAAAGCATATGTATACATTTGTGACATTAAAACACGATCTTTAGAACTGTAAATTTGGAGCTGACAATGTGGTAGGTCATTAATTCAGCAAATAATACTAAAACATCCTATTTCTCGGTTTCGTAATATTTTTTTGTTTGATCAGTCGATGGAAAGTAATTGAGAAATAAATTAAAAAGGTGATGTATATATAAAAAAAACATTTGCACGTAACAGGTTAGGAATGCATACATGTTAAGTGGTGGTAATCTTGTACCATTACCATCGGGAATATAACAGATGAATGACGCTTAATTCCATTCTCTGTTTTGTGACTGTTGATTAAGTACTCCATTGTTACAATCATTTGAGACCTAAACATAAATATTTAAGAGTGGGTTGTCGTAGCAAGCAAATTTAGCTTGGTCTTGCATGGGTTGCTCTTTATTTCATTCCTGTTGATCATGTATACAAAACACATCCCTATTTCTCTAAATATTTGTCTGCTTTTAATATTTATTGTCAACATGTTCAATTTGATGATCTTCAAATGACCATTCAGGAAGACCTATATGCACTGTTTGCTCTGTTTATGTATTTAAAACATTAAGAAAGCCCTAAAAAGATTATGTGACTTGTTTGTTCGATCCTGCGAGACAGAACAGTTATCTACTTGCGAAAGACATATTGCGGGCTTACTAAGAAAGTAGGAGGGCTTGTGGCCCCCTGTAGGAAAGTCCCTCTTTTTGGCATGGTCAGAATCATACCCCAATGGTGACCGTGAAGGTGGCATGATTCCATGCACCCTGGGTGCTCCTTAGAGGACCCTCTGTATTGCTCTTACCAGTCATCCAGGGTCAGCGAGCAGCCCACGCTGCTGCAGCCCCTCAGAATTCTGCCCTCCTGCTGCTTGACCAGCCCAAGCAAGGAAAGGAAGAACAAAGGATTTCCTGTGGGAGAGGGGTGCAACCTCCTCTCCCTTGGAAATAGGCGTTACAAGCCTGGGGAGGGGTAGCCTCTGCACACCACTGGCTTGCTTTGAAGGGCACATTTGGTGCCCTCCTTGCATAATCCGGTTTGCACCAGTCCAGAGACACCCCCTCCCCCCCAAAAGGGTGGCCATTGCCTCCTGCCCCACCTCGGCATTGCCTCCTGCGTGGACTGGACTCTTTCACCTTCTTTTACAGGTCCTCTTCATCTAGGATTTACTGACGGGTTCCACCAGTCTGATCCTGTTATTGCATTATTCCAATTCCAAGTCCCATGTTAGCTCATGGGATGACCAGGTAAATTATCTCTGCTCTCCTGGGCGCTGGGGGTCTTCTAGATACTCTCCTCTTGGGGTTCCATACTCTCTCAGCCCTTGGCTAACTACTCGATATCCTCTGGTAGAGGACCCATTCTTGCATTCCACTATCTTAGTATATGGTTTGGCCCCCTCTATAGGGTCATCGCTATGTCTAATGTTTTATGCTAATCCTTAGTACTTACCTTTGTATATTTGATGTGTACTTATCTCCAGAAAGGGGGGATTGCCTATAGTAATCTAGTTCAGTGTGCCTGTCATAAAGTACCTTTATTTTTGCAACAGTGGTTTCATGTGTGATAAGTTACTGTGTGACTACTGTGGTATGGCAAGTGCTTCACACTCCTCCTAGATACGTCTTGGCTGCTCACCTCGGCTACCACTAGAGAGCCCTGGCTTCCAAGACACTAACACTAACTAATAAGGGTTGCCTGGACCTGGTATAAGGTGCCAACACCATAGGTGTCCACCACACCCTAGGCCAGTCTCCTACACCCACCAATTGCTTTCCATTGATTGGCTTTACTGTGACTGTCATATGAATGCTTCTTATACAGTTGCTTGCCTTGTCTATCTTGTGCATACACCTCCCCTGTACCTTTGACAATTTACTTTGGTCTTTCCACTGTTCACTTTTAGGGAATTACTTTTTCTTTGGTATGAAGCATTCCACTACAACATTTGTGTTTTCCACCTGTTTTCCCAGTATGCTTCTTTCCCTCTTTACGTGCTTTCTTGCTTGTGGGCTTCTCCCCTCACTATGATGCATTCACACTCATATGCATCCGTCCCAATGTTGCTTCCTCGCCCAGGTGCTTCACCCCAACACCATTTTTGCTTTTCTCACCCTCGTGAGATCCACTTTGCGCTCTCACCCATTTTCTTTTCTCTGCCTCCACCCACACTATCCATGTTGCTTCTTCACTTACCCCCCCTTGCTGCTTTTTTAGCCTGCCCCATTTTCCTTCCGCCCTCCTTCACACTGCTTCTCTACACCCTAACTTAGATCTGTACGTATAAAGGAAGGAAAAGTCCAACAGTGTAATTTTGTAAGCGCATGCATGTGTGGTGCGCGCGCCTACAAAATTACATGGCAGCTGCATCTTAGGCTATTTTCTTCTTTAGCCAGCCAGCACAGCCTCAGGGATGGTGTACTGCATCTCTAGAAACCATTAGCAAAGCCATTAGGTCCCAAAGGCGAGACCTATTGGCTTTGCCAGTGCTATTTTTAATTGCCATTTGGCTTAGGAATATTAATTGCACATGTGCTGCTGGTCATCGCTTCTAAACGTAGCTAGGAAACAATTGCTTATTATTAGTCACCCTCTCCTAGTTCCCAGGATTTAATAGAGAAGTTCTGGTGCGAAAAGAAAACAATTAGACTGTCCTAGCTTATACAGGATCTTTATTTTAATTTGTGGAAATCAAAAGTGGAGGAACCTAGATTTTAATGTTGTTGCTGAATGAATGCAATGACCCTGCAGCCATGCCAGGGAATTATCTCTTCATACATATTGCCATTCGGCTGCAGGTATGGTGACCCTTAAAACTGATTTATTTAGCTTTGGCTTGTGGGGAGTGCACTCCCTCAGTGCAGAGGTTCTAAGCTAAGAAGTTGACACAAAGGGCACATCTGATTTCCAAGTGAAGGTTCCATGTGAATATTAAGATTTTGAAGATGCAACATTAAACAGTATGTTCCCTCTCCCCCTTTTTCATCTAGGACAATTTCTGCGTTGGACATAATTCCCTCACAGGTATATTCCTTGATTGGGAGCAGCCCCTTGCACCCCTCCTCTTCTTACAACTCCCTTATCCCAGTTCAAGAACAGCGGCAGCCAATTGTAATTCCAGATACACCCAGTCCTCCTGTGAGTGTGATTACTATTCGCAGTGACAGTGACGAAGAGGAAGACAGCAAGTATAAACCAACCACGTAAGTAACATGCATGCACTTAATTCTGTGCAGTGTTTTCAGTGCTTGATACCTTTTGTGACATGCATTGTTCCCTAACTTTAAATAGTGATCAGTATACTATTCTGTCATCTGTTTAGCACAATAGTAAACTTGAAATATTTTCCATGCCTGGCAGTGCTTCGCTTTGTGATAGATGCAGCAGATGTGTATCCGCAGACCCTTAAGGTCAAACGTTTGTTGGTTGTGCCTACTACCTATGTTATCTATTGACATTTAAGGGTTATTTGCTGCTGGAACTGGTTCAGCATCGTTTCTAAAGACAAGATTTCTTAAACAAGATCAGTAACAAAATTATCACTGACCCGATTTGATCCTCAGGCTACACAACAGGATTCTCCTGTGAATCTGTGGATCTCAAGGGTAAACGTCTGCATCCTAGTCAAGCAGTTTTATTAGTCTTTGCAAAGCCAAGTCTGTGAAATGATAGATCATTATTACTCTGCTTAGAAATAGATTATTCCCACATTACTTGCAACATCAACATTGAAAAATAACGTGAAAAAGCCAGAGGGAAATTTATAAATAGAACATTTTCACGGCATTGAACTTCTTGACCTTGAATCTTGAAATACTTCCTATTAGTTCATTTCCCAGGTTGGAACACTTACATGTTGCGACTATGGTGCAGCGCGTTACCCTGTATTTTAACACAGGAAATGTATGATCCGAACGGAAACGTTAACTACGGTGCACTGGTTATAGCATTCCTTAGCATCCTCCTCCCGTTCATACCCCTGGTTTGTGATGAGCCGTGTGCAATCAGGCTTCTCTGTAGCTCACTATCTTTATTTCTCTGTTGAAGAACAGCTGAAATGTCGCCTTTCAAGGGGCACTTTTCACATTCTCATAAATGTTTATTTTAGCTCCAGCTTGAAGCAGCGATCTAATGTCATCAGTTACGTTACTGTCAATGATTCTCCTGACTCGGATTCATCTTTGGGAAGTCCGTACGCTGCTGAGCAACTGTCTACACTCAATGGAGCGATTGGAGTTCTGGAGGTGCCAAGAAGGCTATCGCACGGGCAGAGTTCCAGTTCACGCACCATCATTGTGCCACCTTTAAAGACCCAAGTGCATGACTGCACTATAGAGACTCAGCTCTCAGGTACGTTTATCCTTGTATGCTGATCTACCTATAAAGTTGTATGAAACTGGCATGTCAAAATCCATGGTTTGATAAACACATAAACTTGTTGGAAGTGGAAATGTCGCACCTCAGTTTGGGAGGTCTGAAGGTTTTTTTAATATATATATATTTTTTTTTACAAAAATATAAAACATTGCGCATTTATTTTTATCATACGTCTGTACAAGGCTCATTTGTTATTCATCTAGAACCAACGCTTTCACTTGACTCTGAACATCAACGCCAATGCATACACAGCAAGGCCAATGCACAACAGCAAGAAACTTCACCATAGTCAAAGAATTCGCATAACCCGGCACGGACACCACAAACACCCCCACCGCACCCCCCTCACCAAGACCTCTGTGACAACCTCACCACCTTCTTCCAGCGAACCACCTTCCACCGAAACCATCTTCCACTGAAAAATCCAGGACATCTACAAAGGATTTGCAAGCAAAGACCCGCCCCCTCCACACACCAGCACCACCACTGTGGACCCCAAAGGGGCCTTGCTCCTCACCGCTCCACCCCAGAAGTTACCTGGAAGCTCATGAGTACCATCCACTCTGAAGCATCCTCGGATCCATGCCCCCACCACATCTTCAACCGAGCTTGCCCCACCATCGCACCCGAACTATGCTGCACTATCAACCGCTCCATCTAGACTGCCACCTTCCCGGTTGAATGGAAGCACGCAGAGATAAATCCCCTACTGAAGAAACCCTCTGCAGACCCAACGTAGCTGAAGAACTGCAGGCTGATCTCACTGCTCCCTTTTCTAGCCAAAGTAATAAAAAAAGTGATCAACACACAGTTCACCAAGTTCATCGAGAGAAACCACATCCAAGAACCCTCTCTATCCAGATTCGGGAGCAACCACAGCACTGTAACCGCACTCCTACCAGCCACGGATGATGTCCCCACCCAACTGGACCACAGTGAAACAGCTTCCCTCATCCTCCTGAACCTCTCCGCTTCCCACACCACCTTGTGCACCAAACTACACGACACGGGCATCCGCGGCATAGCCCTGGAGTGGCTCCACTCTTTCCTCACCAGCCGAACCCAGAATGTCAGGCACCCACCTTTCACCTCGAAACCAACGGAAACCAGCTTCGGAGTACCCCAGGGCTCCTCTCGGAGTCCCACCCTCTTCAGTGTCTGCATGACGCTGCTCACCAAGAGCGTCAGACATCACGGGCTCAACATCGACTCATACGTCGACGACACACAGCTAATTCTCTCCCTTACTTATGAACCATTGACAGCCCAAAAAACTTCTACAATGAAATGAAAGTAGTCGCCAACTGGATGAAAGACTCAGGCTCAACTCGGATGAGACAGATCCTCATCTGGTGGCCCAATTCCCTCGGAACTGCCCGATCTCCCACCGACCATGCACGCAACCTCAGCATCATTCTCAACTCCTCACTCTCTATGACCCGCCAGGTACATGCCGTCTCATCCTCATGCTTCCACAGACTCCACCTGCTCCGGAAGATTTTCAAGTGGATCCCTATCGATGTGAAAACAGTCACTCATGCACTTACAAGCATTAAATTCAACTACACCGACACACTGAATGCAGGCATCAACAAGAAAATGCAAACAAGACTCCACAGTATATGGAACACCGCGACCAGACGCATCCTGCACATCCCTGCCACAGCACATCTCCGCCCACCTGAGAGACCTACACTGGCTCCCCGTCAACAAATGCATCACTTTAAAACTCCTGACACATGCTTACAAGGCCTTTCACAACATCGGACCTGCCTACCTCAACCACCGCTTCTCCTTCTATGCACCCCCACAGGCAACTCTGTTCTCCTCAACTGGCCCTCGCCACCATCCCTAGGATCCAGAAGGATATGGCTGGAGGAAAATCCTCCTACCTCACTATGCAGACTTGGAACACACTGCAGCTTCACCTTAGGCAGGTACCCTTGCTAGCTTGGTTCAGGAAGGACCTCAAGACCTGGCTCTTTGACTGACCTGGGTTCCCCCTTCAGTGCCTTTAGACCCCCTGGGTGATGAGCTGCACTCTACAAATATCTGATTGATTGATTGATTGAGGAACAGGCTTGGATTAAGTGTGTATTACGCAGGGAGCAGGGATGTGAAATTACTGTCGCCTGAGACACCTGGGACATATTGTTTGGGGTCAAAGGCAACAAGGTTTCCGATTTTTGTCCTTGGGACAAGTAGGCCCAACCCCCTGCAGCACAAACCCTTTTGGCTGCCAGTTTACAGAGAAGGGAAACTGTCTGCAGTTGAGGTAATATGTGTGTCCATATGTTAATGCTGTTTGATCTTGTTATTATGGTTCATTAATGAAAAGCCTTCCTTATTAGGGTGAGCGCTGTAAATAAACGTTTTAAGGTCACACTGCACTACTGACAGTGGTTCCAGTAAAAAAATTAATGAAAGTGTACACACGTTTGAAAATCTGAACAATATGATGCTAAGTATAATGCTCCCAGAATGCTCTCTAATTAGATGCATATGTTAGCAGAAGCTTGTAAGCAAGAGCGATGATTCTTTGCTTTCAAAATAAAATGCTCAGGAAAAAAATGCAAGTAGGAAAAAAAAAAAACATTCGCTACTATGAAATTTAGGTGCTATTTCCTTGAAGTGTCATTTAGTAAAATGTGTTGAAGCATGCTAGTATTTCTAAAAAATATTCCTAAAGGAAAATCAGTGTGAACAAGATTATTGTAAGTGCTGAAAATAAACAAGCTCTGCAAGGCCAGCCGAGCCAACTTTTTTCTGTCCGTTTTTTTTCTTTAGTCAGTGCGTCTTTGACATGGTGTTTGTAACACTTAATTATTGTGGGACCTATCAAGCCCTCACCAATGTAACAAATACTGGCAAAAGAAAAAAGGTTTTTGGTCTCAAGAAGCACACATTGCTGCCAGTGGCATAACAAAGGCCCCACAGTCCCCCTCCACGGGGCCACCTCAGCACAGCACCTGCCCTGAGTGAGTCTGGAGGGTGGGGGGGCTTTCTGTTCTTTGCAGGGGAGCCCCCTCCAGTTTCATTACACCACTGATTTCCACAGTAGTTCCTGGCACTGAACAAAACTACTTTGTGTGCCAATATGCTTCTTGTGGAAGAGCACGATGCGATCACTCACAGTAAAGCCAGCCGATAGAGAAATAGAAGTTAAATAAAAACAAAATGTCTTTGTTAACGCGAGATCTAATTAGGGACCCAATTCTTGAAGAAAGTCACAAAAGTGCACGGCTGGTATATATCTTTGAATTAGTGGCTTTCATGAATGCTAAAGAACCTACAGAAGTAGACCAAGAAATCGTACTCCTAGAAGATATTTGTGAACTGTATTCTAGCACAAGCAAATGTGCATGTGTAGATTTGCTCAGGTGAAAATCTATTGCGCATTTACAAGTTCACTTTTCCTCCAAGCTCTTTTTTCCCCAAACCTGGAAAAACATCCAGTAAATTTCCAGCCTTTCTCATTATGGGAAAAGATGAGAGACAAGCTTGTTAAAATCCTTGAAACATGCAAGTTAGCAGGTTTGCGGACTCAAAGGCATTCCAGACCTGTGACTGTTGCTTACTGTTTCCATCAGCCCCAGTATGTAGATCTGTGGAAAGGTGGCACAATAAGGTAATTGCTAAAGTAGGGATTGAAATTGCAAGTATTTAAGCCCTACTATAGTAGTAGCCCTGGCATAATCAGAGAGGCTATTATCGGAGCTCTTACATAAGGAGATTGCTGCCATAATTTGTCGTAGCACTACATGGCACCAAAGGGACAAGTAGATTTTGTTTTTTTACAGGACAAGTATATTTGAGAATCAACCTATCCTATGGACGAGTAGATATTTTATTAAATTCCACAACCCTGCAGAGTAATCCATTAATATCATCCTATATTGCCCTGAGGGGTTCTGTTGACATAATAAATCACTGGTTCCAAGGCTGAATTGTGGCAATCTAGCACAACATTGAATGCATTTTTAGGGTCAAGTGCACAAAGCCCTCTGTCCCTGGTGTAATCTCTCTGTGACCTTGTAACCACGCCCATGTCACGCCCATCAGTTTGGTTGGTTCATGAGCTTGCCTTTTAAAATTCGATTGATTTCATTAGTGAAAAGCATGCATACGTCATGCCTTTTCTGGTGTTTAGCCCTCCTTGAGCGCACCGGCCAACTACTGAAAACATACGAGGCTTGATGTTTTCCGTATGGTTTCTGGACTACTTTTTCTTTTTATTTCGTATGCAGTGCGATTTTGCTGGGCATGACATCGACCCTGTTACATGAATAATTGCACTTTTGCCAATATGTTTCAATGCAAGCAAACTTCTATTTCCTTATGTGTGTCGGCTTCGCACTCATGGCAGCCGTCTGCTTGCTTATGTGAAACTTTTACTTTTCATTTTATGTGGCAAAAAAGTCCAATTAGCAGTTTAAAGCACTAATAGATCTAACTCAAGTAAACGCAAGACCCATTGCATTGTAAATGCTTGTTTTATAGTGCATCTTTAGTTTGATGTAGTTCGCACTGAAATGTTTTTTTTTTTTTTTTAAACAGGGAAAGGTTTCTTAAAACAGTATATGACTTGCTGGACTATTTATTGTTTTATTGCATGTAGAAAACATGGTTTGCTTTCTTAAAGTCATTCTCTCTGTATATGTGTGCATACATGTATTTTACTTATATACACATACATATTTGTATTCATATCTATCGCGATTTCACCTTCGTAGTTATAGTCCTGTCACAGTTTTCAACAAAAGGTATATACTTTGTTTTCTTAATAACGTTGGAACTGTTTGACGAATCTGCATGACACTTTCTGAGAAAGTTTGGGTTTGGCATGGCTAGTTCTCTACAGCCAGCAGAAAAAGGGTAAGGTGGTTAAAAAAAAAAAAAAGTGAGTCTCCTCAGTTTAATTCCCATGAGATTTCTGCTGTATGATACAAAAAGGGTGTTGACTGGAATTAGCAAACTTGGCATGAAGTAGAACTTTACACAAGGAAAGGAATTACCTTTACATGGTTTGGTGTAAATATGTTAAAAACCTTTTGAGAAATTTGCTTCTAAAAATGTTGCTAGTAGACTGGAAACCTTTAGTTAATGGAGATAACTTGTCTGAGACACTAGTTTGCAGACCATCTGTGGACCCAAAGTTTCAAAAGCATTTAAATCTTATTTTATCAGGGATGTGTTTTCTTCTCCATCTAAAAAGTTGTTTTGCTTTCTGATTGACTGGCTGTAACTTCAGGGACAATATTACAACAGCCAACACAGGGTGTGGAGACTCGGTTCCTATGTCCTGGAAAAAAAGTGAAAGAAACCATAAGTGGCAGGTAGAGCTTCCTTTAGCACCCTGGGACAGGTGGCTAACCCCACTGTAATTAGAATGTAAAACAAAAAGAAATTGCTCTGTGGTTTGTGGACCTCCTTGGCTGTGTTTGTGTCAAACCTCCATGAGTGTCTTGGACCCTACTGGCCCTTTCATGTGATCTGTGGATCCTAGGTACTGCGAGTCTAGGCCTGCACACGATTTGGAATGTCCAGCATGGGTCCATAAGCCAGCAAGTTTGAACAACAAAAAAAAAACGGTCTTACCGAAGGCCAGGCTCTGCAGCCAGTGTCCATTATGCATGGCTGAAGCTGTGTGCAGTTGGGGTTTGGTCTCTGGCAGCAGATTTCTGCCTCATACTTGTTCTGCGCACAAACAGACACACCCGATGCAACACTTACGGCCACACAATATTTTTTTATCAATAAATAAGTACACCTAAAAGTACAGTGTGATTAAATAACACATCCTCAAATTACATGCGTAGTTGTCTCTGGTAATGTTAAGGGCATTATTATATGAATGTCATCTAAAGATTATTTACAACATTTATAATTAATCTGTTTAATTAAGTGTGAGGTAATGAGCATTGCATTTGATTGCAAGTGTGGTTTACTTGCTCTACAAGTTACAAATTGCGATCTTAACTATAACATGCACATTTTTGTATTTTTTTACTTTGTCATAATCACAACTGCACTTTAACTGTACTTTAATTTATACAGTATGTCTTTTGCGTTAATCTACTCAAAAGCAACGGAGCGCTGTACAGACTTTAATTGAATATCAGAATTTTTAACACACGTTTAGGTGCTATAACCAAAGCTACACCATTTTTTTAGTTAAACTTTTGAAAAGAAAACTTTTTGAGTGATAGCCCTAGTCTTGGACACAGGTGGCGATTTTACACATTGTTGTTACACAGCAATACACTATTGATATTCTACCTTTTACACAACACTGTTGGTTTTCACTCGTATTGTTCATATAAATGTCTGTGGGGCATGTATCCCGTTGTTCCTGTCTAGCCAGTGTGCTAGTAACCAAAGCACTTCACCTGAACCTCAAGTTTTTTCTCTATACATATGTCTGCTTAAAATTGGTAGAGTTAGGAATTAAAATAAAATAAAAAAACAAACACTGAAATTCAAACCTCTCTGCTTTTTTATTAATCGGGTCATAGATTACTCACAGGCAATTGAGTAATTGAGCGTTACACTTTCTTTCAACCCAAACACACAAAATTCTGTTGACTCAAATTAAGTTAGGAACGATTAGCACCGCTGGGAGCATGGTGCTGATGCTCAGCATTTGGCATTTTGGTAAGCGGTGCCTGGACCTAAGTGGGCATAAAGAGACTGTCAAACTTCCTCCCAGCACCAGTTCAAAGGGCAGAAGGAAGTCCATATCAAGTGGCCGTCAGCAAGGGGCAGTTTCCGATCAGATGTAAGTGAGTTTGAGGTGTGCATGGTCACGGCATTAGAGCTGCTACCATAGGGTTGAGCCGGAGTGGTGCAGAGGTGACAGGGCTAAGTCCCAATGCAGCCTGCATCACTCAGTGAGCTCCCCTGAAGCCCCCCAAGCCCCTCTGCCTCACATGACCCCACGTAACCCTCCACATGGTCCTTGGGCCTTGTTATATTTGTGATACTCATTGCAGTAGGGACCTGTAGTTCCATCACTTTTTTCCCAGCCTCACAGGCTTACTGTTGTCAGATTTTGTAGTTTCTGGTAGGCCACTGGGCTTGTGCCTGTGTGTTGATGTGGAGGATCTGTGTAGCGACCTTGAGCCTTGGATTACCTCCCATTGAGCTGATACATCATGAAAACTAGATCTCAAACGATATCAGGGAAGAAGCATGGAAAAACATCACCTGTTTTGCCATCATCAACTAAGCCATCAATGCTGGCACCTATGTTAGCAGGGGATCCCTCTGAAAAAGTAATTACAACTTTTGCGCTTTCAGTTTTTACATACTTCCCTGTTTGCCCACTTATCCTATCCCAATGACTTCCTTAAAGTTAAGTTCTTACAATCAGGGTGGGAATGCAAAGAAACAAGCTGTGATTATGGACTATTTTCAGAAGGGGGTCACTCCCTGAGCAAACGACGAGTCAAATTACTCAATACGCTCAGATGATGCAATCCTGATCGACTCACCTGTAACCATGGACCTTTTAACCTTGGCCACTGGGATCTTGAAGGCAGAGCTTGATGCAGAACCTGGCACAGGATCTATCATTGTCTCTTCCTCACAGTGCTGAATTGTTACTACGGCTTTAAATAGTACGATCCCAGAAAATGTGTATTCTGCAATCTCATTTGGGTCTTCTAACTCTGAATCCCTCTGTGGAGTTGATCCACATCTGGAATTATCTGAAGCATCTGTGGATTGGGATAAGGCAGTATCATCCTCAGAATAGGGTATTTTCCTGATCAAGGAATAATCCGGAAGGAGATTATTCATTTTCCAACACATTGAATGATTCAAGTCTATTATATGAGATGGTGAATTTGGAGGATGACCCACTTAAAGCAATCAGCTTTTAACATGTCAGATACTTCTATTTCTTCTCTGATTGAAATAAATAATCAAACAGTAAGTTCAGTTCTGAAGGAGGATCCTCTTGAGACAGTCACCCCTCCGGCAGTTGCATCAACTTCGATTAAAATGTCTGACAAAATGGGTAGTCAGTCAGTCGGCTGCACTGAACAAATAACTTTGTTGAAACATATAAAAAATTAGCTCCAGACAGTGAGTAACTTCAGGAGAGCATCCTACAAAATAAAAAAATTCTGGAAATGATGGAATTTTACCTCCAGACCCTGACGAGACTGGATGATTTAGTCATCTATTACAACTGTTAACAAATTATAAAAACTTGATGCTTCACAACTCAAATTATCCAAATTACAACCAGAGTCAAGCTCAAATGTCAAACAATACATTGGTGATGTGATGAACAGCAGGGCTGAATGTTAATCTAATCATTCAAATGTCTTTAACCCTAACAACCAACCGTTTACCAGCTATCAGCAAATCGAGAAGGATAATACGCCTGAGTCACTAACCACCAATTCAGACTGTAGGGAAGTTTCAACTATTAATCAAGCATCTCCAACTGAGAAGGCATTTAGACCATACACTAGCAAATGTTGCCTAAAACAATTAAAGGCTCAAACTTTGTGAATTGTATTAAAGCTCAGACACCCATATCAGCAGCAGAGCTAAATTAGCTGTGTTTCCTATAGTTGAGCAAAGAGAAAAGGCTGTGGGACATAAGGATTTGGCATCTAGTACAACTGTCAATCCTGGAATTAACACAGTTGGAAATGTTACTGGGATTAGCGGATCTACTGGAATCGAAACAAAGAAATCATTAAGTGTAACACCCACTTTTAGTAGTAGTAAAGCTGCTGGAAGTATAGCATGCCTGGGGATTTTCACCTCGGATCGTCCTAATAATAAAGACCATTTGAATGACTTAGCCTTAGAAAATTCCTAGACTGTCACAGATGTTTTTCATCTCTAGCAAACATCCTATGAGATGTAGTTTCTAACATAGGTACAAACATTAATCAGTCAGTCTCAAGCTCTCAGTGCTGCCCTCAACAGATACTAATAGTGGGTGAAAGTAAAGAAACAAATAATATAGCCGCAACAGGACTGGATAGCAACTTTCTGTTACCGCTGTGTATTTCCAGTATTTGGCCATACTGCAACGCAGCTTTGACTAATGATGCTTCACCCTGGATTTTATTCCCAAATCCGTTTCACAAGGTCTACATGATACTTTGAATCACCAAAATATTTTGAGGCTACTACATCATTTCCCAGAATTACTAAATAGCTGTTCAGCAGACATGTAAAGTGTCTGATTTATCCAAGATATTAGCACTCAAAATGAGCTCACAAGAATAATCTGGGCTACTGATGGAATTATGCAAAAGGTACTGGCAGAAGCGACTGAGTTAATATCGAAGGGTATTATATTATCGAAACTAGTAACGTCAAAGTATTAATCTATTAGAGTTGTGCGTCATAAACCCATAAATAAAATAAGCCACTTTTAAGGTCCTTCATGTCCTGTTGAGAGTTAAATCTGGGACTCAGTATTGTCAGAGTCCCAGTGGCAGAGCGTACAGTCGCCATTGCTAACCTGCTAGTACATTACTTCCCTCAAAACCTGAATCTTTCAGGTTGCTCCTAGCCTAGATTCAGAGTCAAATTTTACTGAGAAGATGTTAATTTGTTCCTGGAATATTGCAGTGATCGAAAAGCATTTACATTTTTGCGGTAAGGATTTAACAGCATTTTTAAACCAATATCAAGTAATCTGTTTTTAGAAAACCTCATCAATAAAACCTCTTTACATACCAAACTTAACAACACATGAAATTTAGGTGATTGTGAACCCTTTCGGCTGCCCATTGAGTGGGTTGGCAACATTAGTCCACAATAGTAATATTTTGAATTTATTCAGTCTAGAATATTCCAGAATCAGTTATGAGAAACTGTTGGAAATCCCAAGACCAAAAAGTCATGCAATGTGTGAACTTATTTTAGATCTAGGACTTCATGTTTAAAAAAGATTTGTCAGACCAACTGGCAAACTTCATTTTGAAAGTTAGAAACTATTATTATTTTTACTCTTCTAGATTGCAGCTCCTTTTCTCTATGTCAAGATTATCAGATGATCCCAAGATAAGAAAGTGATCATAATCCACAGCAGATAACTTTGGCTTTTAATTATCATTTCAGGAGGCATATGATGGGTTTCTAGATTTTATTTGTAACTCACCAATCTAAGATCAATTAAGTGGAATGCTTGTTTTATTCACTTATTGATATAATTAATTAAACAAAGCTTTATAAGTGGTTATTTTTCTAAACCATCTATTAGCTGGATTAACCTTTCAGATAATTTGTTATACACTATGATTTATGTTATTTATTTGAATATAACTAGGGGTGCATGGGCTGTTCCCAAAAATAAGGACCATCTAACAATTTTAGCAAAAAGAAATCATCGGAAAGTATTAAGAGGAATATTAAAGAATCTGAGATCTAGATTTAGAGACCTTGTGAAAAGCGACGGTTTCAACATGAAATTCAGGAGCTACGTAGAGATCTCAGGTTCTGGCCTGGACAAAATTGCACCACTCTATCAAATCCTGCATCTTGAGATTATTTTGGACTTTTGTTGGACTGGTCACCAACTTTACTAAACCTTCAAACGATTTCTGTGTACCTCATGATCAATAGAATAAGCACATCGATAATCTCTGTGTGTTGCAGTTCCACTTTCTTTGAGCCACCAAGTTATAACACTGACCTTTGGATAACTAAAGAAGAAATAAAGGCGTTAGTAAGAATATTTTGCTGTTCAAGAGCTGCAGGTCCGAAAGGCATACCAGTTGATGTGATTAAAGCAGACCTTCTGCTCTGGAATGAGTTACTTTGTTTATGAAGATTTTGGAATCAGAAAATCTACCTGCAGGCAAGGGGCTGTTATGCACCCAGTGCATAAAAAGTGATTAAAGCAGAACCCATGTAATGATCTTCTTATTCCTTTGTTGGACGCTGAAGGAAAGAAAGCTTATGGCAAGCTTATTAGGATGGATGTCTGATTTTCAGCTAATGCCCGTGGAGCAATCTGAATTCAGGCAAGGATGTTCAACCGTTGATAATATCATTACACTAAAATTATTCGTGGACAGCATCTTAAAATTAAACCTCAGTGTATATACACTTGTTATATTGATTATTCATAGGCGTTCAATAAAGTTAATTGACTAAAACTCCAGGAGAAATTTTGTATTAATGGAATCAGTCCCACTATCTTGCATTTTTTAATATCTGTCTGTTAAAACGTAACTATGGTTTAAGCTGACGAAAGTGTCTTCTCTCGAAAGACAACTACATCCAATGGATTGAAACAGGGATGCATTTTAGCACCACTACTCTTTTCACTGTACATTGCAGACTTATCAAAACTTTTAAACGCTTTAGAGGGATTGGCACCAAAGCTAGGAGGTTAACCATTTAGTTGCTTGGCATATGCTGATGAGGTTATCTTATTTTCATCAACCTCATCAGGACTCCAATCACAGTTACAGAATTTACAATAATTTAACATTGAAAATGACCTAAAAATTAATCCCAGGAAAAGTAAAGGTTATGTTCTTTGGGAAAGCTGAGAATTATGTTAAACTGACAAGCGTGACACTGTGGAAGAAGTACCGTCATACCATTACTTGGGCCTAACAGTTGATAACAGACTACGCTGGATAAGTCATCTTTCCATTTTAAAAACAAATGTCCAAACAGTGTCCCTCTCAGTAAAAAAAAAATCATCAGACCTCACGGTCTCAGGTCTCTAAGGCTGCTGGAAACAAAACTAATACCTACTTTACTGTGCGGAGTATTGGTTTGTTCTGAAAATTCCAGTAGCGATCTGGATAAAATCTATCTAAAAGAGCTCAGCTCTCTATTGAATCTTCATTCATCAATTCCCCAGTGAAAACTGAGGTTGGAGTTATCTTTGACTTCATTAACGGTTTGCCGTTCAGCAGCAGTGTTGAATTACTTCTGTGATTGTGCAATACCAAGCAAAGATTCACTGAGATATTTGATTTACAATACAATAGATTTACAATAAGGTCCGCATCTGTTAATGAAATAATTGTAGAAAACAATTTACTACTATCTGCAGATCTCATAATTTTGCCCCGAATGGAGTGAAAGAGGTTAATCAGACAGTCTCTTTGGAGGAACGCAAGAGCTGCGGATTCACTGACACTACAGAAATATTGATATGCTCATTATAAAACAGTTGTATTCTAGATTAAAACTAGAATATTTAGCCTCTAATTTAATTCCAAGATACAAGCAAAAATACATGAGATTTTGCTTCCTGTTGATACCAATAGCTCAGATTGAGAGGTCTTGGAACACTTTTTACGTCAAAGGCCTGGGCTTGTGCAACTACAAAGAGTAGTCGATTGAGCACTTAATTTTTTATGTCCTAGTTTACCAGATCTACGAAAGAAATATCTGAAAAAAGCTTTTAATTTAATTAATTGTAGATCTGCCAAGGAGAGGCTGTTGCATAGTGATTTTCCACAACAGATTGTAAATTTATTAGGATATTAACTACATTTTTAGATAATGCTTATTGTTGCCTTAAGGAAGTGTGATTGAAATGTTGCTGTTATAGAATATTTGCAGATGCAGATATATACCGAATTTTAAAGCATTTAATTCGTTTTAATTGTGATGCATTTTTTAATATGTACAAAAAATATATTATTTACTTCCAAAACACTTTGTCCAGAGTTAACTAGCCACACACTAAGCTAAATTGTAGTCGCAAACTATATACATCCAATGTATTGAATTTTCATTTTCTCAAGTAGCAGCTTGTCCACCTCACTCCAGGTCATTAGGGCCACTGTTGCCAGTCCCAAACACCGGAAGCAAAGCAAGAATATAGCATCCACAATGCATTAGTTTATTACATAAGAACAGGAAACCGATTTAGTAAAGATCTGGAAGGAGGTGGTCACACTAACGAGAACCGTTCTACCAATTATTTTGAAAAGTAAAGGTAACAGTGAATTATTTTGAAGAGTGAAAGTGATCCCATCACTACTCATTGATTTCAACAGTGGCTTTTTGAAATGTTACAGGCATTCTCGGCAGTGTTAGCAAGTCGAAAACTGTTTCATCAGTCAATGGACAATCATCTGGTCATTGTGGAACACAGTCGGGCTATCGATCACAACGAATGCTGAATGGAATGCAACCATTAAACCTCAGCCAGGTAAACAGAACTACATTGCCTGATATCTCTGATATTCACTTCTCTTACCAACTTTTTTATGGTTCCAGGTCATAACAGTCAGTAATTTCAGTGTGGCTGCAGTATCCAATGCACTGTGAGGTGCGGGTTCCTAGTTTTTGTTGTTTTACTGTATGTATATTTAGCATATTCACTTATTGTGCACTTTCATACCATATCATGTCAGGACATTAATATTAAAAATTGGTTTTTTTTAGAAGTCTGTTTTCAGCGAGTGTCCTGATTGAATTTACTTATGATCACGTTATTTGAAGCCCATTGCCAGGACACACACAACAGTTTAGATGTTGTTTTACTGTCTGATCTGGAAGTGTTTTATGGATGTTCTGGGTAAAATTGCAGGCAGTAATTACTTTGTCATAGGTGTTGGCACCTAATGACAGGCAGGGTCTGGTGCTCATCTGCACTGGTTGGAGCAGAGGTGGATTCAGATAGTGATCGTCAGTCACATGTACTCTGGTTATGGTGTCAGGGAAGTTAAAGAGAGTAAATCTTTTACTTTTTTTTTTTTTCACCATTGGATACCACTCATATCTGATAGAGACTTCTAGTTCCAGATTCCTTACCTTAGAATTTCCACGCAGTTCCCTTGTGCTCTATTAGGTGACATTGGTCAACTCCGCGTCCATTGTGGAAGCTGGACTTAATGTTCTGGGTCATATAAAGGCGCCAAACCGGTGCACTGCGTCAGTTCTTTACTTTCCCCGCTAGCCTACGCGCAGATCTGGGGAGACCTAACCTTAGTTGTATTTTGACTGACCTTTTGACTTCTTCTCAACGTATTTTTTTTTGTTTTTTTAAAACTTTTGATGTGTCGAGATGTCATCTTGTGAGACCAGCTTCAAGCCCTGTGACTCCTGTCACCACATGATGTCGGTGACAGATCCGCACCTGATGTGTTTGTGGTGCTTGCAGCACGACCACAACCCGAAGTTGTGCTCCGACAGCCAGCCCATGGACCTGAAGGCTTTGAGGGAGCGGTCCCTAAAGCTGCTCATGGCCTGGCGTCCAGCTCTGCATCACTCCCGGTCTTGGTTGAGAGGAAGGTCTTGAGACCGTTCGCGGAGCCATCACCACTCCTCCTCGTCCCACTCCACATTGTCGGGTCATTCAGGTAAGCTCAAAAAGAAATTGAAGAAGCATAAGCGTTCTTCGACTTCACCCCGTCGGTTAGATGACGCAATGCAAGAGAAGGAGTGGCTTCACTCTAGGCTTCTATCTTTGGAGCCTGTCTGGTAGATTCAGATCTGACCTCTCCCCCAGGAATTGGGAAAGAAGGCAGATAAGTGGGTCAGAACAAGGGTGAGCAGAATAGCGCACCCTTGGGGTGACAAGGACAAGAAAAATGAAGCAAGTAATTCTCAGGACAAGGGTGCAGACAAAACAAAACCTAAAGAGTTTTCATCAGGCCCACAAAATTCCTCTGGGGGTGGGTCCAAATCCTCTTCCCATAACAAAAAAGCCTTGGTGCTATGTCTGTAGGAACAAGGACCATAGTTAGGGAGACAGGTCCTTTCCTAAGAAAAGCAAAAATCCACCCACCACTACAACCCCCAACTCTACCACTAGTGCCCCTACTAACTACAGTAGTGGTGGGTCAGGCAGCAATAGCCATTCCAAGGGTGTAGCTGGGCTTACTTTAGGAAGCGTGGTGGGAGGCTGGCTTAGTTAGGGAAACTACTAGGTATGTTTTAGTCTCAGGTGGGGGAGTGATTTTGCCACCCTTGCTGCCTGTCCCCTTAATATGGGTAAGTACAGTCAGCTGCCCTTGATAAATGGTGTTCAGGCAGAATCCTACAGGCCAATGGTTTGGTTGAGGGGTTTAATAAAATTCTCAAAGGCATGATTATGGGACTCTGGAAAAACTCAAGAGGAGATGGGATGTCCTATTGCATGCCTCCTGTTTGCCTACAGGGAGGTTCCTCAGAAGGGAGTGGGCTACACCCCCTTTGAACTTCTGTTAGGGGGGTCCACTTACACTTGTATGGGAAGGATGGGGGCAACTTCTTAAGCCCCCTAAAGAAGACATTGTGGATTATGTACTTGGCCTCAGATCCAGGAAGGATGAGTACATGCAAAAGGCCATTAAAAAACATAAGGCCAGCCAGAGAACTGCAAAAGCAGTGGCATGATCAGAAGGCTGTCCTAACTGTGTACCAGCCAGGACAGAAATTGTGGCGCCTGGAGCCTGTGGCTCCCAGGGCACTCCAAGACAAATTGAGTGGTCCCCATATTAAAGTGTAGAAAAAGGGTGAGGCCACCTATTTGGTGGACCTTGGCACTCCCAAAAGTCCCCTCCAGGTGCTTCATGTGAACCGCCTTAAGCCCTACTATGATAGGGCTGATCTGACACTGCTCATGGCAACTGATGAGGGATAGGAAGAAGAGAGTGACTGTCTCCCTGATCTCTTCACCACCACTGCAGCTGATGGCTCAGTGGATGGGAGTGGTCCTAGCAGACTGCCTTTGTAAACCTCGGAAAGAGGACTGCAGGAACCTCTTAGGCCAGTTCTCTGAACTGTTTTCTATGATACCTGGTCAGACAACATGGTGTGAGCACACCATTGACACAGGAGACTGTTTGCCTTTTAAAAGTAACATTTACAGGCAACCTGATCATGTTAGGGATTGCATCAAAGCTGAAGTGCAAAAGATGCTTGACCTAGGAGTGATTCCACTCTGCCATCCCCTGGGCTAGTCCAGTAGTGCTGGTACCAAACCCTCACTCCCAAAATGGGAAGGAGATGAGCTTCTGTGTATATTATAGAGGGCTCAACACAGTAACAGAGACTGATGTTCACACAATACCTAGGGCAGATGAGCTGATAGATTACACTGGCATTTGCCAAGTATCCAAGCACCTTTGACTTGACTTCAGGATATTAGCAGATCAAATTGTCACAGGATGCAAAACCAAAAACTGCGTTCTCAACCATAGGAGGGCATATCAATTTACTGTAATGCCCTTTGGTTTGAAAAATGCAACTGCCACTTTTCAGAGGCTGGGGAATACGAATGCAGTCCTCCAAAGTTTGGAATCCTATAGTGCAGCCTATCTTGATGACATAGCTGTATTTAGCTCCACCTGGGATGACCACCTGGTCCACCTCTGGAATGTTTTGGAGGCACTGCAGAAGGCCGGGTTCATTGTCAAGGCCTCTAAGGGTCAGGTAGGGCAGGGGAAGGTTGTATATCTGGGCCACCTGGAAGGTGGAAGCCAGATTCATCCATTGCAGGAAAAGACCTAGACTGTCTCAGAATAAATTCCCCCTACCACAAAGACCCAGGTGAGAGCCTTCCTAGGCCTTACTGGGTACTACAGGAGGCTCATCAAGAATTATGGCTCCATTTTAGCCCATTAATGACTTCGCATTTAAAAGATGCCAAAGAAAGTGTTATGGACAGCCAGCTGTCAAAAAGCTTTTGAGGACCTTAAACAAGCCATGTGCTCTGCACTAGTGTTAAAAAGCCCTGACTGTGCCAAGACATTCATTGTCCAAACTGATGCTTCAGTGGTAGGGGTGGGGCAGTTCTTTCTCAGCTCAACACTGAGAGCCCGGATCAACCAGTTGCCTTTATCAGCAGACGGTTGACCCCTAGAGAGAGGTGTTGGTCAGCAATAGAAAGGGAGGACTTTGCTGTGGTCTGGGCCTTGACGAAGCTGAGGCTGTACCTGTTTGGCACTCAGTTCATTATTCAAACAGACCACAAGCCCATTCAGTGGCTCAAACAGATAATGGGAGAACCCCCCAAATTGTTGAGGTGGTCCATATCCCTAAAGTGAATGGACTATACAGTGGAACAAAGACCTGGGAGTAACCAATCCAATGGAGATGGATTCTCTAGATATTTCCACTTAGACAATGTAGACTCATCTGGGCAAGGTTAGCCTTCTTGTTCTTCGTTGAGGGGGGTTATGTAGGAAAGAACCCTCTTTCTTGGCATGGTTACTCCCATTTTCTTCCTGTTGTCAGTATGCTTGACTGTCTACTGGGTTCCCGCTAACCAAGACCCCAGTAGTTTTGCTTTCTCTTCTAAATTTTACCTTTTTCTTCCCACACTTGGCATACTAGTCCTCCCCATACAAGTCCCTAGAATATGGTACCTAGATACTCAGGGCATTGGTGTAAGGAAATGCCTCCTTGCCATGGTTACCACCTGACTTTTTGCCTTCTGCTGATGCCAGTTATGTTTGAAAGTGTGCTGGGACCCTGCTAACCAGGCCCCAGCACCAGTGTTCTTTCCCTAAACTGTACCTTTGCTTCCACAATTGGCACAGCCCTGGCACCCAGATAAGTCCATGTAAATGGTACCAAGGGCCCTGGTGCCAGGGAAGGTTTTTAAGTGCAGCAGCATGTATTATGCCACCCTGGGGACCCCTCACTCAGCACATGCACACTGCCTCACAGCTTATGTGTGCTGGTGGGGAGGAAACAACTAAGTCGACATGGCCCTACCCTAGGGAGTGCCATGCCAACCTCACACTGCCTATGGCATAGATAAGTCACCCCTCTAGCAGGCCTTACAGCCCTTAGGCAGGGTGCACTATACCACAGGTGAGGGCATATGTGCATAAGCAAAACCTTAGACATTGTAAGTGCAGGGTAGCCATAAAGAGTATATGGTCTGACAGTTTGTCAAATACGAACTCCACAGTCCCATAATGGCTACACTGAAATCTGGGGAGTTTGGTATCAAACTTCTTAGCACAATAAATGCACACTGATGCCAATGTGGAATTTATTGTAAAATGCACCCAGAGGGCATCTTAGCGATCCCCTGAATACCAGTACGACTCCTAGTGCTAGGCTGACCAGTTTCTGCCAGCCTGCCACAACCAGACGAGTTGCTGGCCACATGGGGAGAGTGCCTTTGTCACTCTGTGGCCAGGAACAAAGCCTGTACTGGGTGGAGGTGCTTCTCACCTGCCCCTGCAGGAACTGTAACACCTGGCGGTGAGCCTCAAAGGCTCATGCCTTTTGTTACAGCACCCCAGGGCATCCCAGCTAGTGAAGATGCCCGCCCCTTCGGCCACTGCCCCCACTTTTGCTGGCAAGGCTGGAGGAGATAATGGGAAAAACAAGGAGGAGTCACCCACCAGTCAGGACAGCCCCTAAGGTGTCCTGAGCTGAGGTGACGCCTAACTTTAGAAATCCTCCATCTTGAGATTGGAGGACTCCCCCAATAGGATTAGGGATGTGCCCCCCCTCCCCTCAGGGAGGAGGAACAAAGAGGATGTAGCCACCCTCCAGGACAGTAGCCATAGGCTACTGCCCTCCTGACCTAAACACACCCCTAAATCTAGTATTTAGGGCCACCACAGAACCCAGGAAATCGGATTCCTGCAACCTGAAAGGAGAAGGACTGCTGACCTGAAAGCCCTGGTGAGACAAAGGAGACAACTACTGCTCTCCTGACTCAAAGAAAACCGCACAGCGAAGCATCCGACAGGGACCAGCGACCTCTGAAGCCTCAGAGGACTGCCCTGAAATACGAAGGGCTAAGAAACTCCAGAGAACAGCGGCACTGTTCACCTACAGCAAAATTTTTGCAACTTTCTAACAACTTTCAAGGAACTCGCTCTTCCCGCCGGAAGCGTGAGACTTCACACTCTGCACCCGACGCCCCAGCTCGAACTCAAGAGAACCAACACTACAGGGAGGCCTCCCAGGTGACTGCGACCTTGTGAGTAACCCGAAACGACCCCCCTGAACCCCTTTAGCGACGCATGCAAAGAAAATCCAGAGGATCCCCTGACCGCGACTGCCTGTAACAAGGAACCTGACGCCTGGACCAAGCATGGCACCCGCAGCCCCCAGGACCAGAAGGAACCGAACTTCAGGGTAGGAGTGACCACCAGGCGACCATCTGCCTTGCCCAGTCAGTGGCTGGCCCGAGAAGCCCCCCTGTGCCCGGCCTGTACCACTGGAGTTACCCCCGGGTCCCTCCATTGATTTCTATCATAAACCCGACGCCTGCTTTGCACACAGCACCTGGCCGCCCCTGCGCCGCTGAGGGTGTGATTTGTCTGCCTACTTGTCCTCCCACCTTGAACTTGTAAATGCCTTACTTATCTGAAAAACTAACCATTACTTACCTCCCCCAGGAACTTTTGATTTTTGCACTGTCCACTTTTAAAATAGCTTATTGCCATTTTAACTAAAACTGTGTGTTACTGCTCTAATTCAAAGTTCCTAACTTCCCTGTGTGAAGTACCTTGCATTTTATGTATTTACTTCAAATCTTGAACTTGTGGTTCTAAAAATAAGTTAACAAAAGATATTTTTCTATATTAAAACGATTGGCCTGGAGTTAAGTCTTTGAGTGTGTGTTCCTCATTTATTGCCTGTGTGTGTACCTCAAATGCTTAACACTACCCTCTTATAAGCCTACTGCTCGAGCACACTACCACAAAATAGAGCATTAGAATTATCTAATTTTGCCACTATCTTACTTCTAAGGGGAACCCTTGGACTCTGTTCACCCTATCTCTTAATTTGAGATAGTATTCAGAGCCAACTTCCTACAATTGGGGTCCCAGGGGATCCCTGTGGGCTGCAGCAGTTATTCTGCAACCCATAGGGAGCCCATGCAAAGGGTTCTGCAGGCCTGCCATTGCAGCCTGCGTGAAACGGGTGCATTCCCCTGTTTTCACTACAGGTCACTATAAGTCACCCCTAGGGTAGGCTATCTCCACCCAAAGGGCAGGGTTCAGGTACCTGTTTGTGAGGGCACCCCTGCACTAGCAGAGGTGCCCCCAGAAACTCCAAATCAATTTTCCTGGCGTTTGTGAGTGCGGGGACGCCATCTTACGTGTGTACTGGACATAAGTCACTACCTATGTCCAGCTACATAATGGTAACTCCGAACCTGGGCATGTTTGGTATCAAACATGTCGGAATCATACCCCAATACTGTTGCAAGTATTGAAAGTATGATTCCATGCACTCTGGGGGCTCCTTGGAGGACCCCTGCATTGCTACCTTCAGTCTTACAGGGTTTTTTGGGCAGCCCACTGCTGCCTCCCCTCAGACAAGTTTCTGCCCTCCTGCTGCTTGATCTCATCAAGCCCAAGAAGGCAGAACAAAGGATTTCCTTTGGGAGAGGACAGTAACACCCTCTCCCTTTGGAATTTTGTGTGACTGGCTTGGGAGTGGGTAGCCTTTCCAAGCCACTGGTTTGCTTTGAAGGGCACATTTGGTGCCCTCTGTGCATAAACCAGTCCACACCGGTTCAGGGATCCCCAGTCCCTTCTCTGGCGCAAAACTGGACCACTCCCCTGGCCATCACCACCCCAGGGTTGGTGCCCACAGCTCCTCCAGAGGGTCCCTGGGTTCCTCCGTCTTGTTTCCAAGGTTGGCAGGGAACTCTGGGAGCATCTGAGTGGCCAGGCACGTGATGTCAAAGCCCCCTCCTGAAAGGTGCTTGCCTGGTTAAGTGACCAAACCCCCCTTTCAGGGCTATTTAGGGTCTCTCTCTTGAGTGGGTCCTCAGATTCGGCTTGAAAGATTCCAGCAGGACTCCTCTGCAACCTCTGCTTCGACTTCTGGACACTAGAACCGCGACTGGACCCTCTACAACGAAGACGAGTCTTCTGCAACTTTGTTTCCATGTCTTCTGCCAGCTTTGCAATATTTCCCTGGCTGTACATCCTCAGAAGACTGCAACTCTTTAGTCTGCACAAGAAGAAGGAATCTCCCTTGGAGTGAAGGAGTCACTCCCCTGCAACCACAGGCACCTACAACAAGCGACGACCGGCTGTGTGGATCCCCTCTCCTGCTGAGCTACGTGGATCCTGTATCACGGGTGGTGGTCTGGAGCGGTCCTCTTGGTCCTCTCTGCCAGCTGTCCATCTTTGGTGGAGGTAAGCCTTTGCCTTCCCACGCAGGACAGTACCCCGCAGACCGCGTCTCTTGGACCTGCCAAGGCTTATTTGCATCTTCTCCAAGGGATCTTCAGGCGACGTGTAGCTCCAGCCCCCAGCACTCCATCCTGCAAAGTAAGCCTCCTGCGTGGTTCTCCTGTAACGTGGGATCCTCTTTTGTAGTGCTGCGTGGGCTTCTTCTGCGACTCCTGTATCCCTGTCCTGTGGCTGCCTGTGTGTGTGCTGCCTGTGCTCCACATGCTGAGGGTTCACTGTGACTCCCCCTCCTGGGTTGAGTCCTCCTGGGCCTTACCGGTCCATGGCAGCATCTCTATTCCACTACCCGTGAGGTTGCCTTTGCCAAGGCTTGCTGGTGGAATTCCTGCACCAACACCCATATGCAATCTTCCTTCCAGCGTTGGGCTTCATCTGCATCCATCAGGAACTCTTTACTGGCTCCAGGACTGCAGTGTTGACCTGTTCTTCATCACCATCAACCAACTCCAGCATCCCCAGCTGGGTGGGTAGTTCCTCCTGGTCTCCACTGTGACTCTTGAATTTGGTCTCCTCTTTCCACAGGACTTCTTTCTTCAGGAATCCACCGCTGGTTTTCCTGCAGGCTTCCCTGGGTATCTTCTTTTTCTTATTTTCCTCCTTTTGGGTGGTTTGAGGGAAAATCCAGTGTTTTACTCCTGCATTCCTGGTCACTAGGTGGGGGGGGGAGATGGGGTGTAGTATGTTACTGAACTTTGTGGTTTCCTAGTACTCCCAGCTCCCCTCTACACATTTTACTTACCTAGGTGGGGGTGTTTGCATTCCATTTATTTAGTATATGATTTCTGCTCCCCCTAGGGTCACTATTTGTTATTGCTATTTGTACTGTTTTCTCACCTTTTCTATGCCTGTTTCTGATTATTAGTGTATATATTTAGTATATTACTTATCTCCTAAGGGTTACCTGTCTAGTATTTTGTGGTGATTTGTTCCAAAAAGAAAGTACCTTTATTTTTGTACGACTGACTGTTTTCTTTCATGTGTGTAAGTGCTGTGTGACTACAGTGGTATTGCATGAGCTTTGCGTGTCTCCTAGATAAGCCTTGGCTGCTCATCCACAGCTACCTCTAGAGAGCCTGGCTTCTAGACACTGCCTACACTTCATTAAGAGGAGATACCTGGACCTGGTATAAGGTGTAAGTACCTTAGGTACCCACCACACACCAGGCCAGCTTCCTACAATTCCCCATCAGGGACCAGTAGTGGCAGGATTCGCCATCACCTGTCCCGCTGGAACACCATCTCATCAGGTGGATTTTGCATATAGTCAGAAGGGTCTACTGTCTCCCCTTCACAACTACCCCTTTATCCATGCCACCATCCTATGATCGGATGACGGAGAATCACCTGACACTTCTTCACGAGGAGGTTACCGTTTTCGTGGCCAAGGGAGCCATCGAGGGTCCCTGTGCCAGAAGGAGGTCATGTTTGTTATTCACACTACTTTCTGGTGCCCAAAAAGCACAAGGGCCTCCGCCTCATCCTCTGCCTCCGGTCCTTTAATCTCTTCCTCAGGAAGGAGAAGTTCTAAATGCTCACTCTGGCTCGGTCCTATTTGCCCTGGAACCAGGAGCCTGGATGGTAGCTTTGAACTTGCAGGACACTTATTTCCATATTCCTGTCAAGCTTCTTTAAACTTCATACTTTCCCATCTAGACGTTGCCAGTAGAATGTAACTTGGAGCATTCCCACTATGATTTGGAAGCTACAAGGAATCTAGGGTGCAGCTGCAAGTCAACTATTAAACTATTTCTATTTGTATTTTGTATTTGTAAAGCGCATTTTGGCTGTAGCATCGAAGCGCTATGCAAAGAATAGTGCAAGTGAGTGTGAAGAAAGACAGGGGAGAAGAAGAGACATGCTGGGAAGACAGTTATAATTTGATGGAAAAGAACCAAGTTTTTAGCAGCTTCTGGAAAGGCATAAAAGTCTCCACCTTCCTGATATAAAGCGGGAGGGTGTTCCAGAGTGTGGCTTCTGCCACTGAAAAGGCTCTATTCCCCCCCCATTTAGACTTCCGGCTTCTGGGTACTGAGACCAGATGGCAACAGGACGATCTAAGCAGGTGGCTAGGCGCATGCCATTGCAGAGAGGTACAGGTGTATTTGGACCCTTAGAAATGGAGCGCCTTATGTGTCGGGCAGAGAGCTTTGAAAATAATGTGCTTCTCTACCAATAACCAGTGCAGCTGCCTCAAACTGCCCGCTGGCTAAAGCTGAGTGCGGAAGATTCAGTACGAGTCAGGCTGCGGTGTTCTGAATCAGTTGCAGTTTGTGAAGAGACCCTTTGTTGTTGTTCAACATCAAAGCATTGCAATAGTCCATTTTGGAGATAACTAGAGCCAGGATCACCACAATTCTGAGATCTTTCTGTAGGTGGGGGAGAATTTTCTGGAGGTTTTTGATCGTCCAGTAACATGTTTTAATGGTCTGGTTCATCTGTTGTTCCTAAGATGAGGCGTTGTCAAATATGATTCCTAGGTTTCTTGCCATTGGAATGGGTGCTGGCAGGTCACCGCCAGATTGCGGCCACCAGCGGGAATTCCATAAAGAGCTGTTGGACCCAAAAAATAAAAAAAATAATTTTTTTCTCTGTTCATTTTGAGCCAATTATGGCTCATCCATTTATTAATCTCGTTCATACAGTTGTAAATTTCTGCTCCTCAATGTTGCCCCATTGTCTAACTAACTTGGGGGGGCGGAGGGATGTGGGTGGGGGCCTTTCTGCCCGCCACATTAAATGTAAGCAGATGATCTGACCAGTCAAGGACCACATTCTCCAGAAAGGTGCAGCTATCATGGCAAGACAAAATACTGTCCAGGGTGTGTCCAGCTCTGTGTGTGGCTGATGTAACCCTTTTTTTCTTTTTAAACTAGAATATCAGGTCACACACTTCAGCTGTATTTTGTTCTTCACACTGGTTGCCTGCGGCTAGATAAGTCAGGTTCAAAGCAGTGCGTATGGTTAATTGTGCTATTTATAGACCAGGTCCCTGCTTCCTTCAGTACCAAACCTACCGTTGCTTCGTTTTTTTTTGCTCTTGGCTGCCTCCACCCTTATTTGTCCCTTTCTTCAATAAATCTCGTATTAGAGGAATCACAGTCTCATTCAAAATGACTAAGCGTTCTACTTGCAAGAGTAACTGTGATGCCCAATCATCCTGAATTCATTCTTCATAACTATTGTGTTATAAGTAACCTGAAGTTTGGCTGTCTAAATGCATATTTTCTGATGTTCACTACAGGTCACACCTAAACGCAGGAGCGCCTCTGCTCCAAGTTTAGAACAGGTCTCCTAACTTAGTGCACTTCACTCATCATCTCTCATGCCAGTCTGCAACCAACATCCTTTTATGTCATGCTCTCTGCAAGGGCCACCCAGAAACATTAGTGACCGATTCTGCATCTATAGAATTTCATTATCCTCAACAGTCCACAGGAGCGACCTCCTTAGGTTTGACTGTCGGAGTTTGTGAAGTGAATAATTGTGATAGCCCTTCAGTCTGATGTTTTTTTTTCTACCTTCTTCGGGCTATGAAATCCCCAGACTAGTGGTAGACTAAATATAGTATCAACTTTAAACTTGTGTTAGATAACTAATGTATCAGTGGTATTGTGGCCCACGCTTCACCATACTACTTCATTCCTGTTCAACGAGGCTCTCACCCTCGCCTTTCCAAAACTTGTTGACCAGCCTGCAGTGCTTCTCCCTTTGCAGCCTTATGTCTTAGACTTCCTTATTAAAGCTTGCCGTAAGAAGTTTGGAAAGTGCTCATGACGCACCCCGTTTGCTTTGGCAGTGAATTCTGGACGACTTAACATGCTCATTCTTACCACTAAATGATCTCTGCACCTGCTTCCCTCTGTACCTTTGACTTTTTCAGCATTCCAAGGTGGCCATATGGCACCGTAGAAGCTATATTGAAATGGATATAAAAAAAGATGCGCTGGCTGATGGTTTTTCTTGACAGCTTTATTTCGGCACCTTCGGTGTGTAAACAAACTGCTGCGTGATGTAGAATGCAATACTTGTTCTGAATGTTAAAATGCTAAGCATTTAAAACAGCTGATACCATGTTTTTGCCCACTTCATTGCTAATTTTCCTTTTTGCATCTCCTAGAGCCAGCAGCCTGCAGTGATGGCCTCACAGGAGAGAAGCATGAATCCTGGCCCACGTAGACAACAAGCTTATGTTGCACCTCTTCCATCAACAATTTCTCAGGCGCCTTTCGCTTTCCAGCACAGTGGACAAATGCATTCAAGTGTACATTCCCACCTTGCGGCCACTGCAGCTACACATCTTGCAAGCCAGCCTCACATGTATACCTACGCACCCACCACAGCTGCAACACTGGGGTCTACGACGTCTATTGCACATCTGTTTTCCCCTCAGGGATCTTCTAGGCATGCAACATATGCCCACCCCAGTACTCTTGTGCACCAAGTCCCTGTCAGTGTCGGGCCGAGCCTGCTTACATCAGCAAATGTTGCTCCTGCGCAGTATGCACACCAGTTTGCAACCCAATCCTATATTGGTGCTTCACGAGGATCAGCAATCTACACTGGATACCCTTTGAGTCCAACAAACATCAATCAATATTCGTATTTGTAGTTATTGGAGTCGTGTGACTGGCAGAAGTTTCAGGTGCTCACTCCTTTTAGTTTGTAAGACATTTTGTAGCAGGTCCGCGTGCAGCAACAAAAAAGTGATGACTTTAAGGACTCATTGCAACGTATGTACTGCATCTATAATCTCACAAAGTGAGGTTCTCTACTTTGTATATGATTTCAGTGTCTGATTTTATCGTCCAGAAACACACACATCACCCTCACCCGCCATATGGAGATTCAGAATGAAGCTATTGATTATATAGATTAAGCATTGTTTATAAGGTTTTAGTCCCTGTTAGTTTTTAGTATTGTTTTAATACTTATTGTAGATGATTTTAAGCTACTATTTGTTGTTGTTTTTTTTTATTTTATTTTTTAGCTTTTCCGATTCCATAGCAAAGATCTGCATCATTTTTTGACCTTGCCCGAAATTGGGCATCTCCAAAAGATCACTGCTGTTTATTACATTGCATATTTAGCTGACACTCAGTTTGTGTTTTATAGGTTTAGTTTCTTCTAACGATTATTTTAACTTTTCTATTCACCTTGGTAAAATAGATGAGTTGCTTTTTCTGTTAAAAAAGGCCATTTAAAAAAAAATTTTTAGAATCTTTTGCAAAATTATTAGCATTTTGTCAGATGTTTTCATTGTTATTGAGCAACAATTTTTTTCACATTAGTACCATTATATCCTCTATTCCGCTCAAGGTTTTTACTGTTAGTGTCATCTTAAAAGAACGGAAACAGTTGGGTCGTGCGTGTGTATAATCATTTCACAAAGCAAATTGCATTCTTTTTAGAAATTATTTTGTCAGTATGTTAACAGTCCAAATTGACATTTCACCTGTCTGCTGTTGAACACACAAGAAAGAGCAAGTTGTCCAGGCTAGTGAGAACTACTAATGGGAGGTGTGATTGTGTGATATAATCTGTAGCTAAAGGTCTTTAATATGTCCTTGTTAAAGCTAATATGACTTGCACTCTGTAGTCTTATATCCCATTGTGAGAAGTGCTGTTTTCCACATTTACTCTTGTTACTTCCTAAATGCAAATATGGTTGATAGGGAAGTAGCTCACAGTTAGCTTTGGTGGTGGTACTGCGTCATGATTGTGAAATATGCAGTAGCACAGAACAGCAGAACCCATTTCTAGCAAATAATCCGTAGAAACACAACTCTTGGTAAATTGTAAGTACATAAAAATATAGGTGTGGATTCATCGTTTAAAACAATGCTGCTTATACTAGCTACCATCTTTTCAAAGCAGGTCTGGAGCTGTTAGTCATGTTTTAAAGTATTATCCTTCACCAAAACTAGAATACTAAGTTAATTATGCACCAGCTGTTAAATTGATGTACTGAAGTGTAGAATACTCTTTTAGGATCGGCCATTACATTGCTTCCAAATGTACATCCAATTGTCGAAATTGCTTGAGTTAGAGTGCACCAGAAGCATGCTCATCAGTGTATAGTTCCTGGAATCTCAGTAGACCAAGTTTACCAATACATTTTCCTAAACCAGTAATCATGATGTTAATTAAATGTGACTTCAGAATGGCCTTGGAATTAGAAATTGACGTCAAAGGTAAATTTGTGATTGTGACCATTAGACGGCAATGGTGTGGTTTGTTCCAAAGGTGATCAGATTTTTTTTTTAAATCCATTTAATTCCGAAGATAATGTATACATGCACAAAACGAGTGTACGTACTTCCTTTGGTCTTGTATTTTAGGCAATTGACTGCTTTTACTAAATCAGGGTTTCTTGAAATAAGATTCCTCTTTTGTAAAAACACAGGACCCTTCTGTTTCCTTCACTCCTTGGCATGTATGGGGATTCCGAAACTTGCAAGAAACTGAACTGATAAAAATGTTTGCGTGCAGCCTTAAACTTCAGTTGTGTACTTATTTAAGGCTATTCCAGCTGCTACTGAGGTGAAGACTCCCAGTACTAAAAATGGCAGACAAAAAAGCCTAAAATATACATTTGAAGTTTACAGTGCATGCAGGAAATGCAAACACAAATCCATTTTCACATTTATTACTGAATATCAAACTATTTTAGAAGTTTTGTAAAGTCGTGTTTTAATATTTTACATAATGAAATATGTACATATCGACCAGTAATAAATGTAACAAGTAACAATTCCTTTTAACCCTAAACCTTTGTTCTTTGTAATCAAACTGTTGTAGTGACTATACTTGAACCTCTGTACTTTGTTTGACTAGTTCCTAATTGTTTCTGGGGATGGAATTGATATATCCACCATATTTTTAAACCAAAATAAGTTTGTTAGAAGGTTTGTGAAATAATGCAGTTGTTAGATCTTTATCACTGTAGCACTGATGTGAAAAGTGGAGTCATAAAATGGACAAGACTCGTTTTCATATGATCTGAAAGGGTAACTTCTGATTTGTTTTGCACAGGAATGTATGATGATTTGTTTGATGTATGTCCCTTATTGTAGTGCCTTAAATGCTAGTGTAGTGTTCTTAGAGTTTACAGTGAGCTTGCCTTACAATGGACCAGCAAGCCCCTTTATAATAGACTCAATTCACAAAGCATACATATAAATATATATTAAAAATATACGTATATCATTGCAATTAAAAAGGCAGTATGTTGCATAGATAATTTGTTCTCACTTTTAATCCCAACACAAAAAGCTACATTTTTGTTCACAGTTAGCTTTTGCAAACATAGTTTTTTTTCCCCTTAAAATGGCACATATACTGTTAGATAATTGGAGCAATGCTTTACAAGTTTATCCAAAGCATTGCAAACTTAATTGATTTCAGAAGTGATTGTTTAAGTACCTACGTTTTTTTTTTTAGATCCATTTTGTGCATGCATGCTTATGTTCCCCCTTGTATTTTAAGACATTTTTGTTAAATAACATATTGCAGATTAAGTGGTGGGGATATTTATACCAAAGAATGCCCAGTTCAATATTTGTAGGATGACTCACATTGTCCCATTAAACAAATTAGCCAGAATTCCTTTTTTTAATGTGAGCTGACAATTTTTTTAAACTTTGGTGGTAGATCTATAAGGAAACGGATGTTGGTGACTGCTATTTTTTTTTTCAAATGTACTTAGATTCATGGATTGATCCACCAGTATTTTACATTGTTTACCATGACCCTTGTAACTTGGCAATACCGGTAGAAATAGTTGTCTTTGGATAGTTTGTGTGGATGCTGATAGTGATAGTTCCAAGAGTAAAAACGTATTATGACCGGAACAATCCATTCTCTTCTCTATACTCCTCCACCTGTATGTTGTTCTAGATTGTATCATGCAGCGTGTTCAGTTTCATGCAAGTTATCATCAGCTACATTTCTGATATTATCATGCTTTAACGATGTAGGAATTTAAGCGTTCTTTCAGGCTTTTGGGTGCAGTAGTTAATTGAAGGAGTAAGCAATTGTTTGAATAGCTGGTGCATTTTGTTTTGGTGGCATTTATTTTTTATTTTTAATATTAGCATTGATATGCACAACTGCAGTCTAAATTATTTGTGTTAGTTTCCTGTTCTGGATTATTTCATCCAGTTAATAATGTGCTTCTTTCCAAATTCATTTTTTTTTTATTCTAGGTTAGTGAAAATGTGTTTCTGTTGAACACAAATCATCAATTTAGTATCTGACCTTTTACTTGAATTTGTGGGAACATTAAACAAATGAGAAGCTGTCAAGCAATTTTTGTATATTTTTGCTCTGTGTACTTCTGTCAAATTTGTCTCTATTTTATCCTAATGATCTTTTTCAAAAACCTTAATGGTTCCTTTAAGATATATTTTTGAAAATGTGCAGGCAGAAAAATCTGTTCTGGCCAACACAAGGTTTAATATAGGAATTGTTTTTTCTCCTGTTACTTTTTGTGGCTTATCTATTCATTTTCATATTATAAAGTTATTGGACCTTTACCTTCCTAAATGTTTCCGTCTGGCCTTGTGTTCATTATCCATTGATATTGGAGTATGTTCTTTACTGTGGTTTGGAGAGAAACGTAGTAATTGTCAATGTCTGCTAATTTCCATGGCAATTAGTAGTTAGAATCCCAGGTAAGCAGTACAGCTGTGAAAAAACCTTTTAAAATAGTTTTTCACTAAGTTAACAGGAGAAATGTTCTCTTCAGCAAAACCTGCTTTTAGTACTTGGGCCATTTGACCCCTAGCCAGCATGCTAAGCAATAACTGGGTGTTAACTTTACTGTGTATCCTACCAGGTCTTGTTATTAATATTTTGTACCTGTTCAAAATCACTCTGTTCAGTTAATCAAGGTCCACCTCTTCCCAATTGTACATCTTTGGTGAATACATCTGTCTGATAGGTTGCAGTAAAGCATTCAGCTTGGGACAGAAAACTTAACATATATTTTTTTGAGATTTTTGTTGTGGTTTTCTTCCTTCATTTGTAATTGAAAAGATGCGTGTGTATCATCTTTCTGCTCAAAAGCTAGGCAAATTTTGGAGACTATTTATTTTCTACTCGTATAATTGATGTAGACTTTCAACAGATACTTACTTTTCTTAATCTTTGATCAACACGGTGCTGGATGTTCCTAAGAAAATTAAGGACCTTTGATCCTTAAGTAAGCCTGTCCAAAAGAGGATAAAATTTTCTGAATGGGTCACTTGTGTTTCTTTAATAACTGGATAGTGGTTCCCTAAAGTTTACCTTTCTTACTAGAATTATCTGAGGTCACAAAAGTTTCAATTCTAGCCACACAGTCAATTGATCTTGTAGTCTACTACCACTTGTCTTGGAACATTTGGTACATGATAGTTGCAACAATAAATGCTGCATAGTTTGGTGCATGGTAGTAAGTTACCTTCTGTTTTATTTTTAAAGGGTGATCCTCCTCACACAGTGGTAATTGAAGGTCAGAACTGCAGGATGTTGTTTTAGCCTTACCTGAAAAGACATCCTATACTGATTGTGCACTGTGATTACCACTGTGAATGTGCTGGGCAATAAGATCTTAATTTATAGCCGAACACTTTAGGCCCCTCAAATGTAATATCCTGTTCCATGATGCGGCAATAACAAAAATGATAAACTATTTTTTTGTTGGCTTTACTGTCCGCATTTGCGTGTTTCCCTATCATGAATCTGTGTGTTTTAATTTGTGATTTTCAGTTCTTTTAAATAAAATGACAGTCACTCAAAGCAGCATAAGGCAGATTTCAGTATGTGATTAAACTGCCACCTATGACTTACAGGAATGCTCAGAGTACCCACCAGTTAGATAAAAAATAAATCAACCAAAACCCTTAATTTAATTAGGAAGCAATTGATTCGTACAGTTCTGCCCTTATTTGTTTTTAGTGTCATGAATGGTGCCGCATGTCTATGTTGTTGTTTGTTGCTAATCCTTATATAATGTGTGATTTCAGATTCAGCTTGAAATGTATATCACTACGTGTAGCAAGCAGTACATTATATGTAATGTTAGTATTCTGTTTCAGCTTGAAATCATTAATATTGCAATGAACTCCTTAGTTTAATAAATGTTATTTGATATGCTACTTACTGTGTGAAAACTAACCTTTTTATTTTTATGGTTGTGCTTTTATTTTTACATGCAGTTTTAAACAGGTAGTTTCTGGGGATTACTGATCGGTGTTTGTATTACAAAATGTACTTAAGGGGTGTGTAAAATAATCAATTTAACAAAAAAAGAATGAAAGATATTTAAAATCGAATACTAACTATATGGGAAGAGGGTCCATTGTGAAAACATACTTTATCTTTGGATTCAATGTTTGTCTTTGGTTTTACAAAGTAGCTTGTATTTTATGTATTTTCTATATCCTATGGCAAAATGTAGAGCCATTGCAATGCATCAATAAAATGGGTTAATTTTCTCTACTCTGGTTAATGTGTACTTTGTCAGGCCTGTTTTCTCACCTCCAAAATTATTGACTGTCATTACTGCACGTTTATTTAATTTTAACAGTACTTTTTTGTTGTAACAATTTTGTTTAATTGTATATGTATAATCCATTTGCAAAATTCACTTCTGTCCATTCGCTAGCACAATTCCAGTTTAATTGTTCCTCTTAGGATCCTCCTGTACATCTCAACTGCATTACTCAGCTCAGTTTCATGAACTTATGTGTTTCCAAGACCAGTCCCTTTTGTTACTCTCCACTCTCTTGTATTCTGTCTCTCTGCCTGTTGAAATCAATTAAAGACTTCAGCAGACAAAATGGGAAAAAGTCTGTAGTTGAAAAGGAACTCCTCACCTGCACATTTTGACAGTACTGTTTTTAACTGCTGTCATTTATAATCTGATAGAGACTTCTAGTTGCAGATTCCTTACCTTACAATTTCCCCCAGGCGTTAGTCTGAATCCAGAGATTTCTCTCGAGCAGTACCCGTGTGTGTCGTCAGGTGGTGTCGGTCGGCTCCGCATCCATCTTTGGTGTTACGCGCCCCGGATATGACAACACAGGACCTATATAGGCGCCACCGGGCATGCTGACATCAGTTCTTTTCTTTCTGTGCCAGCCAGCACAGATCTGAAAAAGAGCTACCCCTCAGTCACTTTAAGATTTTTGAGTGTCTACACTCCTGCTGCGCCGAGGATGTTGTCACGCAAGACTGGGTTCAAGACCCGCGGATCCTGTCATCAAGCAGGACAGATCGCCATCTCGTGTGCTTGTGGTGTATGGAGCGCAACTACGACTTTCCGAGTGCCAAACCATGAATTGGAAAGCTTTGATGGAGGGTTTCCTAAAGCTCATTGCGCCCTGGTGCTCAGCTTCACGTCGCTCCTGATCTCTGTTGAGAGTAAGGTCCAGAGAATGGTCTGGGAGCCCCCATTTCTCATCATCCCGTCCCGTCCTTGGGACGGATGGGTAAGTTGAGGCACAAAAAGAAAGTCAAAAAAGAACAAGCGTTTTTATATTTCACCCTGTCTGTTGGCTAACACGACAAGGGAACAGGAGCATCATCATTTCAGGCCTCTGTCCTTGGAGCCAGCATCTGGGTCGATTTCACAACTTCCCGAGTTTCAGGGAGCTGGAGCGACCCCTGCCCACCTCCGATAGTTTTATAGGGCCGTGCACCTCATATTTGGACAGTCCTACTCTGCCGGAGTGTCTTTGGGTCCTGCGGAGTCGGCAGGGGGCCCATCGGGTTCTGCGCTGGTGGCTTATGCCTCAACTCTGGGGGGTACTCATGGATCCGTTTCTGGATCTGAACTGGCGTCAGTCGTAACACCACAACCTTCCCCGCCAATGGTTCTGATGTTGACGCTCCTGATGCCGCCCAGGCCCATTGGTCCATGTCGACATGGCAATGAGTGCCACCTCCGACACGTAGCCGGACCGGCGTTGCATAACGCAGATTCCAACTTCGACTGGGCTCTTGCTCTCTAGGTCGGATCCTGACCCTTGTTCCTGATTGGGCGGAGTCGCTGGTCCCTTTGAAAAACCAGCTAGATGATCCCATGGACTGGCAGACAGACCCGGGTGAGGTCAGTGGTCTGGACACTTACCCTGATGCTGGCATGCTTTTTCCTCCTACCTTGGCTATGGAGGATGAAACGTCCTACTCAGTGGTGATTCAGAGAGCAGCCGAGGTCATGGGCCTCGAGCTGCCTTCGGTGGGAGTCAGGACTAACCTCCTAACAGAGGTGCTTAAGCCTGGGGCTTCTACTTCTGAACCCCTTTTGCCCTGTAATGAAGCCCTTACTGATGTCTTGCTGGGAACCTGGTCCAAACTCAGCACAGGCTCCTGTGAGCAGGACTGTTGCCCACTGCCATAGACCCACTTCAAATGACGCAGTGTTTCCAATGCAACACCCGACCCCTGAGAGCTCGGTTATCCAAGCCTCTATGTCACTGGGTGCATTCCCTTCCGCACCCCTGCATATGGAATCCAAGGGCCTGGATCAGCCTGGGAAGTAGATATTTTCTTCCTCTAGCTTGGCATTGCAATCTGTGGACACCGCTTGCCGTTTGGGGTGTTACCACCCATACTTTGCGGGGCACAGTTGCGCAAGTGCTGCCACAGGTCCCGGAGGAGGCCCAGGCCATTCTCTCCCAAGCTGTTACTGTCGGGAGAGACGCAGCATAGGTCACAATACAATGTGGGCTAGATATGACGGACTCACTAGGCAGATCGGTTGCATCAACAGGGGCCTTGAGGCACCACGCCTGGTTGAGGACATCTGGCTTTTTGGGGGATGTCCGATCCACCCTTATTGACATGCCCTTAGATGGTGCCCATTTCATCGGAGACAAAGTAGACTGCGCTCAAGTGCTTTAAGGAGTCCTGGGCTGTGGCTAGGTCCTTATGCCTCGCAGCTGACCCACCAGGGACCAGTCAGTGGCAGGATTCACCATCAGCTGCCACGCTGGCAGTCCATCACGTCAGACAGGTGGGTTTTGCAAATAGTCCAGAGGGGATACTCCCTCCCTTTCGAGACTACTCCTCCTTCCATCCCACCATCCTACAATCAGATGAGGAAAGATCACCTGGCCTTTCTCTCCAATGAGGTTATCGCTTTCTTGGCCAAGGGAGCCATAGAGAGGGTCCCTGTTCCAGAAGTAGGTTGTGGTTGTTACTCCCGCTTTGTTTTGGTGCCCAGAAAAGACAAGGGCCTATGCCCTGTCCTAGACCTTTGGTCCCTCATTCTATTCCTCTGGAAGAAGTTCAACATGCTCAGGTTCTATCTGTCCTGGACCCAGGGGATTCAATGGTAGCTTTGGACTTGCAGGATGCCTATTTCAGTAGTCCCATCCTGCCTGCACACAGATGTTACTTGTGGTTCATGGTAGGTAATGAGCATTTTCAGTTCACCGTGCTCCCCTTTGCCTTACCAGCACCCCTTGGATGTTCACCAAGGTGATGGCGGGTTGCAGATCATCTGCGCGGATCAGGGGTTTCAGTCTTCCTGTACCTCAACGACTCACTGTTGAAGGCGAGATTGCCCCAGACCATTTGCTGGGATTCACTATAAATGTGCCAAAGTCACATCTGACTCCCTCTTAGGTGCTCCCTTTTATCAGTGCTTTTTTGGACACAGTGAGGTTTGGGGCTTATCCTCCCGAGCGGCAAGTCCAGGATATTCAGGCTATGATACTGATGTTTCAGCCACTATCCTGGATTTCGGTGAGAATGACTCTGTGGCTCCTGGGCCTCACGGCCTCCTGCATCCTGCTGGTAAACCATGCCAAATGTCATATGTTGGCTCTGCAGTGGGACCTGACGTTCCAGTGGGCACAGCACAGCATCAATGGAATCTCTCTGACATGGTCCAGATCTCGGAGCGGACTGCGCAAGATCTGCAATGGTGACTTTTGAAATGTGATTGGGTCAGAGACAGATCTCTCTCCCTTCCCCAATCAGATATGTCAGTAGTGAAAGATGCGTCACTCATGGGATGGGGGGCCACAAGGGTCACAATGGAGAGGCAAAGATCAGAGGCTTCTGGTCTCCGGCAGACTCTAGGATCCACATCAGTCTTTTGGAGCCCAGGGCGATCTGAATGACATTGAAAGCATTCCTTTCCTCTCTCAAAGGGAAAGTAGTGCAGGTGTTCACGGACAACACCACCGCCATGTGGTACTGTAACAAGCAGGGTGGGGTCATGGAATCTTTGTCTGGAGCTCTGCACCTCTGGACATGGCTGGAACATCAGGGCATTTCCCTGGTAGTTCAATACCTGGCGGGCTCTCTGAAGGCCAGTTTTAAAAGTCAGAGTCATTTTGGAAGTCACCAGTTTTATCCAGGACAATTGAAGCCAGGAGACGGTCCACTTCGGCAGGTGGTAGAATATCCCAGTCATGTCCAAGGAAGACCACAGAGCACTCGTTTTCCAGAGCCTGAGCTTCAGCTGAGGCAACATCATTCCGTGTAGTGCCCGTCAGTGAGCCAAGAGTTGCGGCATCCACAAGGGGCAACTCAAAGAGAGGGAGATTCCAGCCAGATTACCACAACTGTATGCTGATTGCTGCAAGTTTCACTGCAGCTACCTGCTTAGACGACCGAACCCTGATCCAGATGGGGACGGTGTCTTTTTAGACTTCAGGCCTCTTCTTAAGGTATGAGGGATAATGTTCTCCCCGGGGGGAAACCTGAAGGGCAGATTAGGCTTATTATGCTCTGCTCATACTTAGCGTAGGTGAGGATAGATCCACTCCCCTGTTTAGACCGCATGATACGACTGTTTTTGTGGTTTACACTTTTAGTCACATGCCTGCTCCTATTGTTTATCATCCTCGTTATTGCTATGCACATGCTCTTGTCTAAGATGCAGATATTTAAATAAATGTTTATTGAAATATATTCTGCCTCTGTTGTCTTTGCCTGAGTGAGATCTTGGCACTTAAGAGAAAGGGATGAGATCTGATGTACCACAATTCCATGGGGAGTCTATCTTGCCATGAGCCCGGGTTGCCACTATCATCTCGGTCAGAGATGGGGTGCTGCTAGTCAGGCCAGAAACCCCGGATTAGGCCAACAGGTGTCACCTGGTTTGGAATTGTACTCGGTTCCCACAACCCAGGCGATCCTACCGCCCAAATCCAGTAGCCTCATTACTCCAATGAGAACCTAAGCAACAGGACAAATTTCGAATGGCATCTCCATCCGGAGGTGACGCAAAGTCTCTTTCCGCGGGGTGGAGAGATCCTTGGTTAGATCTGTCTGCAACGCTTTTCATCTCAAGTGGAGCTCAGGCGTCTTGTACGCCTTTTTACCCATACTGCTTCTGCCCAGAGTTGTCAAGAAGATCAAGAATGATCAGGCCCATGTATTCCTTGTGGGCACAGAGGGTCTGGTATCCTGATCTATTGAGTATGGCCATCGATCAGCAGCAGGGGAGGGCCCTCCATACAAGCCTGTCCAGTCTCCACCTTCTTGCGTGAACATCGAGCAACGGCAGTTGACACCTTGTGACCTTCAGCCTGTTATGTTATCTTCGCAGCCTGGCGTCCCTCCATCAAAACAGTATATGCCCCTCGATGAAATACATTTGTATTATGGTCCACAGACAAGTCTGTTGAATTCCCCCAATAAATCCCACTGCCCCCCAGATTATTCATCTGCTAGCGCAGCATTTCTGAGATTACCTGACCAACCTCTTTGTTTAAGCCTCCTTCAGTTAGTAGGTTCCTTAAGGGTTTACACATGTTTCCTCAGTCTCCATTCATAATGCCCCAATCGGCTTTGAATTTGGTTCTTACCTTCTTAATATGCCCTCCTTTTGAGCCGCTCCATAATTTTCCTCTCAGGCTTCTGACATTAAAAATAGCCTTTCTCATGGCCATTATATCTGCCCGCATGGCGAGTGTGCTGCAGGCATTGTCATCTAAGCCTCCCACCTTTCTATCTATCCTGACAAAGTGGTGCTTTGCACCAGTGCTTCCTTTTTGGCAAAAGTGGTCACGTCCTTTCATGTAGGCCAATCCAACACCTTGTCTACTTTTTATGCACCCCCACATCCTTCTAAAGAAGAGAGGCTTTTCTGCCTTGACTCAAAAAGAGCTTTGGTGTTCTACCTTGGTCGTACCAAAGAGTTCCAGGTGGATGATCAAATCTTTGTAAGGCATGCGGGTGCGAAGAAAGGTTGGGCACTGCAGAAGAGAATCATCTCTAGGTGGGTCCTTCTCGTCATTAAAATGTGCTACACATTGGCTAAAAAGCAACCCCCTTAGGGGTTGTGCGCTCCAGAGCGACAGCTTCAACCAATGTGTTAGCATGCGGAGTTCCAGTCCTGGATATCTGTCAGGCAGCAACCTGGGCATCACCGCACACATTCACCAAACATTAGTCAGGTCTGCAGGGATGGGTACTTTGCCTGTTCGGTCCTGCAGCGCTTCCTAATATGTTTGCAGATCCTCCGGAGATGGGATTACTTGGGTATCAATTCTAAGGTAAGGAATCTGCATCTAGAAGTCTCTATCAGATGAACAAGTTACTTACCTTCGGTAATGCTTTATCTGATAGAGATATATTCCAGTTGCAGATTCCTTACTCACCCACCCATCCTCCCCACTCTGCAAACTGATTTCTAGGGAGAGGGACTTCCCTTTCAGGGTCCTAGTTTTGATGCACCAGTAGTCCGTGTTCTTCATGGCTCTGCGCTTTTGGGGTAGAAAGTTGTGAAAAGAAATTGATGTCAGCGCACCCGGGTGGCATCTGTGCAGGTCCCGAAACATCAAATCCAGAGCACACAATGCCGACGACGGAAACAGAGCCGACTGATGCCACCTGATGGCACTCAGGGGTGCTGCTTGAGAAAAATCTTTGGATCCAGACTGTCACCTGGGGGAAATCCTAAGGTAAGGAATATGCAACTAGAATATGTCTCTACCAGATAAGACGTTACCGTAGGTAAGTACCTTGTTCTTATTACAAAATTGTTTCTGCAAACATGTGCATGAAAGTTAATAATTTTGCAAAAATAACATGGTTCCTGACAACAGGGCAAATTTGTATTTCTAGTACATGAATAAATATTTTTACTTAAGGAAATTATATTTTATCAGAATGATTAGATCCATGGTGGAAGTAATGTATTCTTAATCAGTGTGTTAGGTTGCACCAATGTTGTGTGGACACTGGCCTTCTGCTAGTTTGAAGACAGTCAAATGTTGATTGTGGCTCAAAGATGGAAAATGTTAAAATGGTAGTTAGTAGTGCTTTACTTTTATCTGATGGATATTTCTACCTGCACATTCATTATATTATAAATACCCAACCTCATATTGGATCAAGAAACTTTTCCAATAGATCCTTGTTGACGGTAGAAGGCTTGGCTCCATGCTGAAGGTTGAATTGCAGTGACATCACGGTAGCCATAAAGTGACCATGTCAGTGCCTCAGCGGTCAGCTCTGTTCTATGCACACCTTCGGACGTGGGTCAGGAGCTTAAGAAATTTGATGCAGTGCAGGTGATCATGCCCCCCTCTAAGTAATTAGGGTTTAAGCCTTGTTAAAAATGTGATGCACACGTGTCAATTACAGATAAATATTGTGATTGTATGTGATGCCTGAGGTTGAGACACAACTCTTAAAGGGGAATCACTGTCTTAAAATTAACTCTAAGCAAATAAAGGAACAAGAAGTCGAGCTCTTTATGGCTAGAGCAAAGGATGAACACAGAAGCCCTTGTCGCACTAAATCTTGTTCTAGGACCAGGACAAGATTGAGGCACCCTCACGATCCCTCCCTCATCAGAATCCTCAAGGGAAAAAAATGTCACCACAAGAAAAAACACTGCATACATAGGATACAAAGGACATTGACACCTTTTCAGTCTTTTTGTGCCTGCCAGATCAACAGTCCTCATTCAAATCAATGGTGGTCATTCCGTTTTTGAAGGAGCTGACATTTCATTTCACTGATCCCTTTTATTATTGTTGAAAAGGAATTGAACTTAATTCTAACATTCATGATGGTTCTGTGGTTGAGCCTCTACATAGATGCAGTTCCGAACCTTCAAAATATTATGTTCATAGCATGTGTTGCTGTAGATACACATGCTCTGCAAACTCCCTTGCCATCGAGGGTTGGTTTCAAATGTTTTCATGTTGTTTTTCTTCAAAGAAATCTTTCAAGTCATGAGGTATAGTGACTCTTAACTTAGTTGGCAATGCATGTGGGTATCATGTTAGATTGTTTTTTTTTTCTGCTGTTGGTTTCGGACGTGTACCAACAGGGCCCCATGTTCAGCACTTGTAGTGCTTTCCTTTGGGCCCACTTTGTCACTCTTGGAGCCCTGTAGCACCAGAAAATACTCCACACGATGACAGTTCTGTTTCCTTGACAAGACCCTATAGATTCAGCTGGGCCACCATTTCCTGTCATCATTGACCAAAGATTTGGAGCTGACAGTGTTTGCTCTTTCAGGCACCAAAGCAACCTGTCCTTCGAGCCCAAAGATCCTGCACAAGCCCCTGAAGCTGAAAAGCTCTTTGGCTCTGAAACCTCCAACTAGACAAAAACCGCCATCTATGCTGAAACAGTTTTTGACATCAAACCGCTGCCGGGCCAGAGAGCTCACCCGACACAGCACCCTCATCAGTAGGAACCAGAAAGTGAGAGCAACCCATCCTCCAGCACCTGCAGGAAGCATTGGATGCTCAACAAATTCCTGTTCATACAGCCTTAAACAGGTATAATCACTACAAAGCCTTCACTGAAGCCGACAAAGACTTCCACGGGAGAGGAGGCTCGCTTTCGAGGATGAAGTCTCTTTGGAGCTTCCATCACCTACTAAGCTCATGAAGCATAGGTGCAGGGGCACCAGCCCGCTGTGTCGTCTGCCTCCAACACCTCTTGTTCTTCTTCCTCCTCCTCCTACTACCATCTCCTCTTCCCCAAGACCCTCCTCCACACACGTCACCTCTTCCCCACTCCACAGAGGGGCCACTTCATTGTTCATCTGGGGACAGCAGCCCAGTGCACCCTTCACACCTGTATGAGGATAGGATAGTGTGACACTCGTCTATAAGCAAAATGTGGAACAATTAGAATATTTATGTATTGATGTCCCCCTGGTGACAAAGATTCTGATCTGTATTCAGCTGGGCCTTACCCCTCCAGGGGACACTACATCCCATGGCAAAGTCATTCAGAGGGCAGCCACTTACCACAAAGTGGGTATGCTTGTCATTCAGAAGGACAATGACTTCCTGGTTGAGATGCTATCCAAAACAAAGTACACATTCCAGTTCCTTATGATGCTTAAAGGGGTGCTTAAGACCACCACCGCCTGTAAAAGCTAGGCTAGCCACCTCATGGGTCCACTAGAAATACAACTTCTCTCCCAACAGCCCTCTCTACATCCTTGGTCAGCTACCACCTGAATCTGCCGTGCATACTGGGTGCAAGCGCCCAGGCCACAGGAGAAGCTCTCCCTCCAAATGAGGAGAGCAAAAGGATCGATGCAGCAGTAAAGAGGGAATCCGTAGAGGCAGCTACTCACTGGTGGATCACCAGCTCGGGCACTTTGCTCTCCTGGTAAGCTATTTAGTAATGGGATGAGATGCAGTACCTCCTCAAGTACCTTCCTGCGGAATACAGTCAGGTGTTAAGAGTTGGTAGCAGAGGTTAAAACAATTTCAAACGCCACCATCCAGTCTGCCTTAGATGCTGAGGACACTGCAGTCTGTAGTATCAGTTCTGGCATCCTTATAAGATGCCATGCTTGGCTTTGTATTTCTAGTTTTAAATCAGAAGTACACCTGCATTTGCTCAAGCTGGTCCTTGATGGCAGCGCACATCTCTTTGGTCCACAGGTTGACCAGATGTTCAAGAAATAGCCAAGGCTATGGGTGCCCTGTAAACTGCCTTTAGAAGGGGCTCCTTCCAATAGTGGTGAAGAAACTGAGGCACCTGTGAAGGGGCCTCAGTTACTAAGCAGTAACTTCCCAGCCCCAACACAACACTTGTTGGGAGGAAGGCTGCAAGATTTCCTCCCTCGCTGGCAGGAAATGACATCAGACAATTGGGTGCTTGGCATAGTTCAGCACAGCTACTGTCTAGAACTCTCAACACTACCCTCCTGCTAACACGTCCGCTGCAGCAACACGTCCGTCTGTTACAAAAAGAGATCCAAGCGCTCCTTCTAAAGGGCGCCATTGAGCCAGTGCCTGCCAGCAAAGCGCACAGGCTTTACTCACCATATTTCCTTATCTACAAAAAGGATGGCTCTCTCAGACCCATTCTGTCCCTCGGGCCCCACTACAGAAATATTCTCTGTGAACATTTCCACATGGTGATGCCAAATCCATACCTCGTTTCCATTAATGCAACTACATGGCATTAAGACCTCAAGAATGCCTGCTCCCACATCCTCACCCATCCTGCCCACGACTCTACCCGTGTTTTGTGGTAAGTGACCGGCATTATCAGTTCAGTTACTTCCCTTCGGTGTCACCACTGTCCCAGGAGTCTTTACCAAGTGGCTGGCAGTGGTGGAGTTACGGAGAGAGGGCATCCATGTGTTCCTTTGGGTGCACTATTGTTTGATAGTGGCTTCTAATTGTTGGGTCAGGGACAGTGTTGACCTCAAAAAGTATGACGTAGTGTGTCCCATATTCAAAACAGCATTTCAAAATGCTGTCAGTTAAAGGATTAACTTAAAAAGGGATTTTGACATCAGAACTTTGGAAACAATGAAGGTTTATTAAAATTGAAAGTGCAATTTAGAAAATAGAAAAAAGCAGCAATAATCTCATTAAATCAATACCGATACATAGATATCAGTTGCTGTGAAGGCTCTCAATTATAAGTATAATACAATAATTGGGAAAATCAGTAAGATAGACTAAGTCTCAGATATGCACCAAATCAATAGAAAATCGGACAGCATCTCTAGCAAAAACCCAAAATCTGTGACTTACCCAAAAAGCCCAATGGTTTATAAAGCCAATTTCAGCATAGAAAATGATGAAAACAGCAAAGTCAGCATGGTGTGAGCAAAAGTCTTCTAACTTCAACAAGTCACTTTGCAATCTTCTAAAGCATCAGATGACCCTCCCATCTTGGCACTAACCCACTACATGAATATTGATTCCCCCTTCTACCCTAAATGACGTTCAGAGGTATCCGAACAAACTAGTTACACAGACCAGTGGTTCCCAACCTTTAGACTTCTGTGGACCCCCACTTTATCATTACTGGAGCCCGGGGACCCCCACTAAAACCTTATTGGATTCTGGGGACCCCTCACTGAGTCATTACTGAAAGCCGGGGACCTAATCTATTAATAGTATTTAATTTTCTAAGGAGTCGCGGACCCCTGAGGAGGCTTTGCAGACCCCCAGGGATCCCCGGACCACAGGTTGGGGACAACTGACATAGACAGCAAGAAACAATTGTTAATGAATGCAATACAGTGTGTTCGCAGGAAGGGCACTGGAAAGTAGCAAAAAGGCATCTTCCAATGGGTTCTTTTGTTAATGAATGCAATACAGTGTGTTAGCAGGAAGGGCACTGGAAAGTTGCAAAAAGACATCTTCTAGTGGGTTTTTCAAGAACACTATGTCATATGAAATAAACAGTGCACTACAAGTAGTGTCAAGTGAGAAAAAATGAACACCCAATCAACATCATGATGCCGCAGCCATTTTGGGAATATGGAGTCAAGGCCTGGTTTAACATAAGCCAGAAATACACATTAAAACACATAACGATTTCATTTTACTTACAATAGCTTCACGGTAATACATGTGTAAATTTAAATGTAGCGCAAGTTATATTAATGCATGCACGATTCAGATGTAGAATACTTACACATTCCCCTATCTTCACGATTGGTTGAGCAAGACCACAAGCCGTTAGCAGTGCCGACAGAACACACAGATGACAATTTCACTTCTTCACACTCTTAGGTTGTTGGAAAGTGGATTATTGGTAAGGGCAGGTAAGTACCTACACTTAGTAACAGGCCACTCACCTCCAGTTAGGTCTCAATAAATTAAACCCAGCTCAACCCTTGGCAGCTTAGCAACGAGAGACAAGGGTTAACTTAGGAGACTAGTGTGTAAAGCATTTAAAAATCACAAAACAGTAAATAAGTAAAACACAAAACACAATAAAAATCCAACACCAATTTATAAAAATAGTTTATTTTTATCTTTAAAATGACACCAAAACGACCCGGAGATAAGAATTTCTAAAGAATTAATGTTTTCTAGCGCAAAGAAGCAACTAGCGCTCAAAGAGTTAAAAAGGTCACACTGGAAAGGGACATAGTCCAGCGTTCAGGCTACCCACGAGGTAATGCTGTCACACTTAATTTCAGAAGTGTTTCTTGATTCAGGAAAGTGGTCCACAGCACCAGCCAAGGGTTCAGAGGCTCTGGTTTGCCTCTTGGAGTATGGGACTACAACTCCCACAATGCACCTCTTCAACTCATGGAGTTGCACCAAACGTCTCCAAACTTCTGTATCTTCTTCCAGAGGTCCTTTTTGGGTCCTTGAAGTGTCCACAACTTGATCCAAGGTCCCAGAGTGCATCTGGTCAGAATCCTCAAATGGCCACTGGACGTTGGTCAGCTTGGCTCTGCTTGCAGGACGTGATGCAGGGGACTCTGTGCAGCAAACAAGGAGTCCCTTCTTGAAGCAGTAGAAGACAGGCAAAGTCCTTTTAGTGGTGAAGCCCAAGTGTTTAGCTGGTGCAGTCCTTCAGAGTGCAGTGTCCTGGTGCAGGTCAGGGGTCCAGCAGGGCAGTCCTTCCTCTTCTGATGTTCTTCCTTGTAGGGATCTGATTTGTGGGTGTAGCTCTGCCATATTTATCCTTGCTCCTGGGTAAAAAATAGGGGGATCCTGGTTCTCCAATCAGATGCAAGGTCCTTCACCCTGCGATGAACACTTCCTGGAAAGTGTGGCAAAAATCAATCCCAGGGAGCAACATACTTCAAAAATCCATCATGGCTGAAACTGATTTTTTGAGGTTACGTTTGGCTGAGCACACCCACTGATGTGGCTTAACATCTTAAACACGCCCCTCTCCTAATCTAATCAAGAGGGCACCTAATTGTCTTGGGTTGCAGGATGTGAGGGAGGTGCTGGGTTGCTCCAAATGTCCTTCCCTGCCTTTGAAGACAGTTTGGCAAGCCTCCCTCCTTCCCCATCTGCTGAGGTAGTTCTCCTCCCCCAGGCACATCCTTTGTGTTCAGGCCAGGCCACTTCACATCTCATCAAGGCAGGCTGACAGAGGCTGGCCAATCAGAGAAGGGCACTATAAAGCTTAAGTTGGCAACTTTTCAGTTAGAGTTTAAAACTCTTTACCTGAACTAGTTATACTGAATCCAACAATTGTAAATTGTGGGAATTATTATAACAATTATTTTGATACCAAACTCGAGGTACCTGGCACTTAAGGGGACTGTGTTAATTAAAATAAAGTCTCCCCATTTTAGCCTATAGAGGACATTCACTACAGTGAGGGAAAAACGAATTTGGCTGTTTTACATGATCAGGGCTTATAAAACTATTTTTTATAAGGTCCCTGCTTATAGTTACATGGCTCCCAACCCTAGGGTACATAGGGTTGACCTATATGTTAAAATAAGGTAGTTCAAGACTTTGCAAGTACTTTTAAAGTATCTTGGAAGTACTTTTAATTCCAAAGTCGAATTTGCATATAACTTTCATTTAAAAGCAGCCAGCAAGGCAGGCCTGCTTTTAAAATGACACTGGGCACCTCAGCAGTGCACCTATGGGTGCACCACCTATGCTGGGGCCCCTAAACCTACGTGCCCTACGATATACTACAGACTTAAAGGGTAGGTTGACATAGCCAATTATAATTAGCCTAATTTGCATACTCATTTTATGCAGAGCACAAGTCCTGGAACTGGTTAGCAGTACCAAGGGCACCATCAGAGTCAGGAAAACACCAGCAAAAAATGATAAATGGGAGCAAAAAGTTAGGGGTCTCTGCAATCCGCCCTGTTTTCTCAAATTGGTTCACCATGAACATTGAAGAAGTCCCACTTCCAAACCCTCCACCCTCCTGTGGAGCAGTTCTAAAATCAGTCACTGGCAGGACCAACCCAAGTCATCAAAGGGTTGCAGCCTTAGGGCAACTTGTACCTCTTTGTCAGCAACAATGTCACATCACTGTAAGAAATAAAATGTGCCTCTTAGACATGATGGCCTTGTGCATCGCTGTTGTACTCCAAGCCCAGGTACATTTGCATCTGTTCCAACAGTTCCTTTCAGCACAGTGGTCACGAGCAGAGGGATATATGGAAGATCTAGTGTTGCTAACGGCTAGCGTTCATCACTCTGCAGTGATGGAACAGCATCAACTTTTTGCAAGGCAGGCCTATTCTAGATCCCATTTCACAAGTAATCATCCCCACGGACGCCTCTCAAGCCAGGTCGGTAGATTACCTTGACCACAATTCAGTGCTTGGTGATAGAACTTCACAACAGCAGAGCCACTACATCGAGCATCTGGCAGTCTCCCTTACCCTCAAAGCCTTCCTACAACATATTGCAGTCAAAGTAGTCCTGATTAGGACAGACTTCACTTGATGAGTACCTTCTAAGGCTCGTGGTGATCTAGCGGACCTGTTAAGCAGGGCACATCACCAAGTCCATGAGTAGGAGCTCTACCCGCAGGTCCTGCACCAGTACTTCCAGTGCTGGGACACTCCTGATGTAGACCTGTTTGCCACCCAGGGAATGCAAAATCCCCAAACTTCCCTTCAAGTACCAACACTCTTGATCCATGGGCAATGCGCTGTAGATCAGCTGGTTAGGGATATTTGCCTGCCCTCTTCTGCCACTCCTGCTCTTTCCTTTGGTGTTGGGGATGATACAGCAAATATCACTAACCCTCATTCTAATGGCCCTCATCTTTGTCAGGAAGCCCTGCTATTCAGCCCTATTAGAGATGATCAGCCCCCACTAGTGGCTCCCCAAACGGCAGGACTGTCTCACCAGGAACCAAAGTCCAATCAGGCACCCAGATCCCACGCAACTCAATCTAGCCATCTGGCACTTGTGGTCCAAAAATTTGGCCTTACCCAGCAATGCATGGAGTCGTGTTTGAATCCTGTAGTCCTACACACATGCATGCTATGCCGCGAAGGATCAATCCTCTTAACATCTGCAGTCAGATATCTTCTTGCCTACTGCACCTCTAGAACTCAGGACTTACCCTTATGGTACTGAAAATTCTGGACCTGTGTTATAAACATCGTCGTATCACAACGATTTTGGTATCAGCAGACCAAGAATGATTAGAATAGTATGCACAAGCATTGTATTCATATTCGGGTAACGAAATCACCCGAATATCAGAGTTTCCGTCCTGAACCCTCTGGTTCCATTTAAACGACAGCCATTTTGTGATTGCCCTCACATAGGCCAATGACTAATGCCGAAAACGAGTCTGAAGGACACGTACATCTTTGCTGACTCCTCTGTGACCTGGGCAAGCTGACTCCACTGCCTGAAGCCAAACCTGTTCGGCCAGTTTCTTTCCCAGTGGCCGAATGAGATTAGTATCAAGGCACAACACATCATAAAACCTTTCATCACACACAAACCATGCCTAATCTTACACGCACCTGTCCCTGTTTCTTTCTTTATGACTTGCTTTACAAGGAGGAGGTGCCTGTTTATATTGGGGGTCCGTTGATATCTGATGAAAGTACTGAGCCTTGCCGGGTAATTGATTGAGGGCTGGACAAACTGAAATATGGGCTTGTCATCATAACCCTGCTATTTCTTTGTAGTGAAAATATGTGAATGGTCAACTGTAAAATAAGGAATGTTTGCCCAAAGCATAATATTTTGTATAAAAGAGAAGGTTAGCTTTGCAAGAGCAGCAGTCTCCTGAGAATATACACCGTGTTGTACTTCTAGGATACCTGTTACTGGCTGCAGCCAATAAACAAGATCTTTGACTTCACCAAGAAGACTCTGTGTTTCTGTAGTCTGAAACAGGAAGGACTCGAAGTCTTAGGGTGTGTTCCCTGGCACCACTGGGTTCTGAAAAACCCAGTACTTCAGTTGGCGCCCAACGTGGGGCGATTTCAGTGGTACCAGTCCAAGCCAGAGGTTCGTGAGGAGCTTCGTGTGAAAATTCTGGAGGGAGGCCGCCACTTCATCGACCCCTGTATGTCGACGTGGTCCGAAAGTCTTTGCTGCGAGGTTCCCCGCTTCCCGACGGCTACGAAGGACTGCTGCCCTGACTGTCGCCCTGTTTTGGACCCTTGATGATTTGGTAGAGCGAAACGATAAACAAGACTTCTGGTGACGTCATCGATACCTCAGTTAAGTATTAGTGGAGCATCTCCCAGTCCTTAGTTTGGTTCTTAGTTTGGTATCCCCTTGGGATCTTTGATTTGGAACTTGCAAGTACCAAAGCCGAGGGATTCGTGTATTCACGAGGCTATCGTATTCGATAATCCTTTGAAGTTTGAAGCTAGACTGGAGAGCGAAGATGCCTGGTCTTAGCAGACATGGAAATTTGTTTTGTCTTGGTTATAATAGGGATTCCCGATTGGAGGACTCGTGTCCGGTTCCTCCGATTGGAACTCCAACCTATGAACTATATGTGAAACATGGCATAGGCCCCCTCACCTATAATGAAGTATGGATCCGATACACCAGGAAAGATGGTGTTTTAAAATGGCCCCAATATGGTAGTTTTGACACAGAGATTCTGGATAATCTGGAGGTTAAACTTTTTAAGAAGAAAGCCCGGCCGGCGATGTTTGACTCTTTCCGCCTATGGCGTAAGGAAGCCAAACAGAAGGAAATTAAATTAGCAAAGAGAAATAAGAGGGAAGAGGGTATCTCGATAATGCAAGCTGCCATGCAGTTTAAAGATGATGAAGAAGAACAGATGAATGAGCAGTTGCACAGGCAACGTAAATTGGTGACCGATAAATGTTATCCAGTTTTTCCGCTTCTTCAGCAAGATGCAGCAAAAGAACTTGAGAAAGATCCTTTAATGTCACACTTGTTGAGTTCGCCACCCCCTTATGCGCAGAATGCTACAGCACCTCCGCAACCTTTAGCTGTGCAACCTCCGGTTATTGTGCCTCAGGTTCTTCCACAGCCGCCAGCTCCTCTTCAGTTGGCTCCTACTACTATGGCGCAGCCCCTTCAAGGGCCGCCGACTTCGCTACCTGCTCCATCTGTACCTCCTGCGACTTTATGTACTACATCGACTGCCTCTTCTGGTGTTCTTCCTGATACTGCCTCTGCGTCTGCCTTGCCTCCCTCTGTTTTTCCTCCTGTTCTTTCATCAACTTCTCCTTCTGTCCGACAGAGAATGACAGATACTGTTGCCAGCCTTATATTTCCTCTCTTTGGGTCGTCTGGTGTGACCCCAGATTCGGAGCGTAAACAGTCGCGTAGTCAACTGCCTAATTCTCAAGAGAGGAATGTTTGACCGTATGGCGCGTAAATGGGTTGTTTACCCTTTAAGATACGATGTAGAGTCTGTTATGGATGTCTTCCGTCAATGGGAAGCACCGAAACAAAGATACGTTTTTGAGAAAATGTGTGCTTTCCTTTGTGAGGAATTGGAGGATAATGATTTGGAAACAAATCCGCCTGATTTGTGCCGTGTACGGTTTGAGTTTGAAAAAGGCACGATTGTGGGTCCCGATGTTGAGAAAGCAGTTGCGACGTTGTTGTCCTTTAGGAATAAGGATCCTTCTCAGTCATTGTTCCAACATGACTCCTCTGTTAAAAAAAAAGGTGCGACAGTACCCAATGAGAGAAGTCCCTCCAGTATGGAAGGACTCCGTTGCGGCTGATGTTGCTAATCAAATTGATGCTGTCCCAGCTCATTTTCAGTGTGTTTGGGTACATGTTCCGTGGAAGCGAGCTGAAGTTTTAGCCCTTAAGCAGACTTTGCCTGATCCCCGTAAAAACCCTGCAGGGTATTATAAGGAATTATCACAGACTGCAGACTCATGCATTATGAATTTAGCCGACATAGACATGTTATTTGGGAATGTTGTTCCACAGCCTTTGTGGGGATTGATTCGCCATACAGATCATGCACAAGAGTTAGGTGACTCATGGGCTAATATTAGTGCTGCAAATGATAGACAAGTTGGTGGTGCCAAGCCTGAGCCTTTGGTAGCAGCACTGCCTGCTAGGATCATTACTTACATGAAGACTTTAATGCCTGCGATGCGTGTGAATTGGGATAAATTGTCTGCGTGTAAGCAGAAGAAAGATGAAACGGTGTCTGATTTCTTCACCAGGTTTGAGGAAACCTTTATCGACCACAGTGGTCAAGATATGAGTACTGAAGGTGGTCAACGGTTGTTCGTCGACAAGTTTGTGCACAATTTGCTTGCCGAGCTGTGTAAGAAATTGAAGGATTCAGAGAGTTCTTGGGCCGTTTCCTCTTCAGCACAAATATTGGCTACTGCACAGTACTACGAAAATAGGGATAAAGATGAGAAGGATAGAGCAGACAAGAAAACTAAAGAATTAAAGACGAAGGTTCTTTTACAACAGGCGTATCCGCCACGTGGTGGTCAGAGTAACTATCAGCAACCTCAACAGTTCCAGAGAAACTCGCAAAGGTTCGAGTTTTCTCAACCACGTTTTCCTGTAGGTCCCAATCAGTGTTCATATTGTAAAGAAGAGGGTCATTTCAAGTATAGTTGTCCTATTTTGTTACAGCGTACGAATGGTGCTTCTGGCGCAAGAGGTCGAGGTGTTCAACAAGCTCCTAGAGGTAGAGGACGTGGAAGTTTTCCCCAGAACACGCGTTCCTTTCCGTCTCAAAACTCAATGAATAGTTCTGACCAGCAACATAACGCGTCTGGTAGGACGGCTCAGTACTATGCTGACGACTACTATGCAGAAGATGAGAACTTGGAAGGTAATAATTGCTAGGACAGCCATAGACGAAGAGAAGGAGTTTTTTTTAGTTCCAGTAGATCAGAATGGACCTTATGTTAAGGTGATTACATCAGGTGTGTCGGAGCCTTTTCTGTTGGATACTGGTGCTACAAAGAGTTCTATTATGCACTCAAAACTCCCTGGCGCACCTTTGTCTGGCGAGATGAATGTTTCAGTAGGTTTTTCTGGCGCCCCGGTTAGGAACCCGATTTCTAGTCCTATGTCCCTTTCTGTTGGACCTTGTGAATTGGAAGCACCCCTTATTCTGACGACAGGTTGTGGTGAAAACTTGTTAGGATTGGATTTGTTGAAAAGATTTTATGCGACATTATATTGTTCTCCTTCGGGAGTACAACTTACACTGGGTAGGAAAATGGTCTCTCCAATGTATTTGTCGAAGGATAAACTTCCGACCGAATTGTCGTTTCTTCCTGATACCATTTGGGCTACTGGTCCTAATGACGTGGGTCTGTTGGAAATACCGCCTTATGTTGTGACATTGAAAGCCAATGTTAAATTACCACACATTCAACAATACAAGATCTCTAGTGAAGGTGAAAAGGCGTTGCTAGTGATCATTTATGATTTAATTGAAAAAGATGTAATTGAAGAGACAAGAGGCAACGTTTGTAATAGTCCGGTTCTGCCTGTTTTGAAACGTAATGACCCCTCTAAGCCACCTGTTTACAGGCTTGTGATTGATCTTAGAGAGGTAAATAAAATAGTTGTGCCACAATTTCCAGTTGTTCCTAATATCACTGCCCTATTGACTATGATTCCAGCTTCCGCCACCTGGTTTTCGGTGATTGACTTAAAGAATGCTTTCTTCAGCATCCCGATTGCAAAGGAGAGCAGGGATATTTTTGGCTTCAGTTTAGGAGGCCGAAGTTTCCGCTTCAAACGCGCTCCACAAGGCTACTGTGAAAGTCCATCAATATATAGTCAGGCTTTAAAAACACAGCTTGATGCAATTGTTTTACCTGACGGCGCTACCCTTATTCAGTGCGTCGATGATTTGCTAGTCGCTACAGATACTGAAGAGATTTGTAAAGAAGCCACCTTGTCATTGTTGCGTCATTTATCTGATTTACATCACAAAGTGTCCCTTTCAAAACTGCAATATTGTCAACAAGAAGTGACCTACTTAGGTCATCTCTTATCGAAGGAGGGAAGGAAACTGACCTCAGAAAGAATTCAGGCAATTGCAAAATTGAGTGTGCCAAGGACACAGAGAGAAGTACGTGCTTTCTTGGGCATTACATCATACTGCAGACAATGGATACCGAATTTTTCTTTGCTGGCCAAACCTTTGGTAACATTGACCTATAAAGATACACCGAACCCCGTTCCGTGGTCTGAAGATTGTCAGAAAAGTTTTTCCGAATTGCGTAATGCATTGTGTTCGGCTCCTGTGTTGGGTACCCCCGACTACAGTAAGCCCTTTACACTGTATGTCCATGAGAAAGAGGGTTTTGCATTGTCAGTGCTGACACAGTTTTTTGGAGACAAGCAGCGCCCATGCGCATATTTTTCGTCAACTTTGGATCTGGTAGCTAAAGCATTGCCGAGTTGCTTGAGAGCCACAGCGTCAGCAGCTGTTTCTATTCGACAGTCTGCTGGGTTAGTGATGAATAATATGTTGATTGTGATGGTTCCACATGCAGTGGACACGTTGTTAAACAGGACCAAGACACAGCATTTAACTAGTGCTCGATTGTCAGGTTACGAGTTGACACTGTTAGCGAGTCATGTGCACATAAAGAGGTGCAATACGTTGAATTCAGCCACGTTATTGCCGATTTCAGTAGAGACAGATGATGTTGAACAACATGATTGTTTTCTTAGGACAGAAGAAGAAACGAAAGGGAGAGTAGATCTTAAAGATACTCCTCTTGTAAAGTGTGATGGTACCTTATGGGTGGATGGTTCATGCTTCAAGCTTCCGAATGGTGATACGACTGCAGCATATGCTGTCACAACTTTGCATACGATTGTTGAAGCTGCACGTATACCACATAATTCAGCTCAAGCAGCAGAGCTGATTGCACTTACGAGAGCGTGTGTGTTATCGAAAGGAATGAAAGTGACCATATATACCGACAGCCAGTATGCGTTTGGTGTGGCCCATAGTTTTGGACGATTGTGGAAAGAACGTGGGTTCCTGACTTCGCATGGAGCTAAAATTCAGCATGGTCAGTTGGTGAATGAGCTTCTTGAGTCACTGACCTTGCCATTACAAGTTGCGATTGTGAAATGCAGTGCACACAAGAAGGTTACTAATGATGTCGGTCGTGGCAATGCATTTGCTGACGAAATCGCAAAAGAAACAGCAAAAGATGTGATGAATCGAATGTATGTTGCAGGCCCCGCAAGATGGGTTGGTGACGTTGGAATATGTGAAGATACGATAGAGGGTGTGAAGTCTCTTCAAGCTGAAGCTTCAGAGAAAGAGTTGAGTGTGTGGAAAGAAAGTACGGGTAAATTGGATGAAAATGGTTGTTGGGTTGACTTGTCAGAACATCAGCGATGGTTGTTACCCGATGCGTATGTGCTTGCAGTGGTGACAATGGCTCATGGAATGGCCCATATCAGTGTGAAAGGGATTTGTAAGTTGTTGGCTCCAGTATGGCAAAATGCTGGAATTCCTAAATGTGCAGAGAATGTGGTCAAGAATTGCATGGTGTGTCTGAAATACAATCCTGGTAGGGGAACCCCAACTCCAGCTGGTCATTTTGCGCCTCCAACGTATCCGTTCGAGGTTTTGCAGCTAGATTTCATACACATGGAAAGGTGCAACAATCTGAAATACGTATTCGTTGTTGTTTGTGCTTTTTCAAGATGGGTAGAAACATATCCCTTAAAAGACAACACTGCCTAATCCACAGCTAAAGCCCTTGCCAAAGAATTCTTCCCTAGGTTTGGAATGCCGAGAATGGTCTGGAGTGATAATGGGAGTGAATTTGTGGGTCGAGTGATGAAAAAAGTATGTGAGGGGCTAGGTATCCAGCAAAAATTCCACGCTGCAAATCACCCCCAATCAGCTGGACTAGTAGAGTGCTATAATGGCACGCTAAAACTGAAGTTGGCAAAGATACAAGCGAGCTCTGGTCTTAAATGGCCTGACGCTCTGCCTCTAGCACTCCTATCAACAAGAATGACTGTGCATTCGCGAGTGGGACTTAGTCCCTATGAAATTGTGTTCGGCCGCCCGGCCAACATATGGGGAGTGCCAAGACCAACAAAATTCAGTGAGATCGAACACCCTGTACTGCTTGATTATTTGTATGAATTGACGGCTAAATTGCGTGTTCTACACCAACAGGTTCACAATACTCTGCCTCAGGTCTCTGAAGCTCCAGGACATCTTATCGATCCTGGATCATGGGTGCTGGTCAAGAACTTCCAGCGGACAAAGAATGACCAGCCCCGTTGGACCGGCCCCCACCTCGTCCTTCTCTCAACAAGATCAGCTGTTCGAGTGGAAGGGAAAAATAACTGGATCCACGGCGTACACTGCAAGAGGGTCCCTTTTCCTCTACCGTACGACCGATGGGTCCAGGAGGGGATCGCTGACTCTGAGACTGAGACTGTGCCTCGTTTTTTGCCATTTAGCGATGCACGTGTAAAAGGAACAATTTCTGAACGAGAAAGTGACAATAATTTGCAAGAAGCTGTGCCACCGTCAATTTGATTGAACACTACAGAGCCTGAACTCTTGTTCCAGAACCAGACAGTACCTGGAAAAAGCAGTTATAATTTGAGACCAAGAACTAAGGACAAATAATTTTTTTCCGTTCCTTTGCTATTTATTTTTAAAGGTGCGGCTCTCTCATCTGAGAAACTTTCTTATTTTTGTTTTTTTCTTTTCGAACCGCCATTCGGGTTCAGCTGTAGGGTCGTGGTTGCCCAAGTCTTTGGAGTGCAGCTGAAGACGTTAGGTCGACAGTTCTGGTCGGTCTAAGGGAGTTGCCCTGGACTGACAGAAGCATTCCCTAGCATAGAACACCCTACCACCACGAGCAGCAATAAGAGAGGATGGAGTTTTTCAAGAATGAGAGACCTGCCAGACAGATGGACTTTAAAGCCAGAATGTGTATAATAATGACAAAGAAACGATTTTTGATATTATGTATTTTCATGTTGCTTAGTGTAATGACGTTTTTAATAGGATATGTTTTATTCTCTTTTCAAGTGACATTTGCACCCATTACACAGCCCATACCTCCTTCTACTGTTTCCTCGCATTCTTTTCACCCCCTGCCTGAACACGAGTCTGCCAGAAGATTAGAATTTGTCAACAATTCATTCATTCAGCTTCTACACCAAAGCCAATTAGTAGTGAACACAACTAACTGTTGGGTGTGTGGTCTTATGCCTCATACTACTGATAAAGGTATCCCTTATCTGGTCCTGCCTTTCAGCCATAATGGTTCTGTATGGGCATATAGAACGGTGTTCATATACGCGTATGAAGCCAACCCCCTACGTTCTGTGAAAGATAATCCTAAGAATAGTGCTCTAGCTAAGGGTATAGTAGATATGATTAGGGAAGATATTTCCTATGAGACTATCCCGAGAGATGAGACACTAGCATATATTGGATGGAACATAACAGGATATGGAGTTACTCTGAGTGGGAACCAGCAAGCAAAGAGATCCTCCCCGATTTGGATTGTACCCCATCAGGGTCACCTATGTCTGCAAGGTAATGGCAAGAATCCCAGAGCTCAATTAGGGAAAAGTATCTGCACTGAAACATATGTTTTTGCGTCTCAGACTTCTCCTTCGTTCTTAGCAGCTAAGGGTACCTATTTCATCTGCCATAATAGAGCCTATACATGGTTGCCCCCTGACTTCTCAGGCACATGTTTTGTTTCGTTCCTGTTACCTCCCACCTACACGGCCGCAGCAGATTACCATAAGACAAGGATAGTTAGAGGTGTCATAAGTAAAGAAGACACTACAGGACAAGAATTTGGAGATTTCGTAAAGGGTATTCTGCCGTTTTGGGGTCCTATGGTTAACAGCAGGAACATAAGGCAATTGACAAAGGTGGTTGAATCCACGGTAGTTGAAACCGCCGGTGCCCTTGGTAATTTGACTGCTGAGCTCCAGTCGGATCGCCTTATGACTCTTCAGAACAGGGTCGCATTAGACGTCATACTTGCAGACCGAGGTGGGGTATGTAAAGTGATCCAATCAAGTTGCTGTGTTTTCATCCCAGATAACGCTCCGACAGTCTACCAGGCCATTTCCAAACTGCATAAGATCTCCGAGTCTATTCACGTGGATAAAGGAGATTGGTCATTGATGGGGTGGTTCTGGGAGCTGATATCCGCCTGGGGATGGAAGACTCTGGTAGTCATTGGGATGATCTTAGCCATTCTTTTCCTGTCCTGTCTGTGTGTACAGTGTGCTCCTGCAATATGTGGCCTCTGTGCTACATCGTGTGTAAGGAAACCTGTATCAAGGGACGAGCTAGGTAATAGGATGATGCTACAGCAACATCTCAACGACTTTATGAATATAGACCTGGACTCAGATTAGCGTGAGTATAGGTTATTGCCTATGTAAGGGCAAAAGGAGGGTCTGTGGTACTGAAAATTCTGGACCTGTGTTATAAACATCGTCGTATCACAACGATTTTGGTATCAGCAGACCGAGAATGATTAGAATAGTATGCACAAGCATTGTATTCATATTCGGGTAACGAAATCACCCGAATATCAGAGTTTCTGTCCTGAACCCTCGGGTTCCATTTAAACGACAGCCATTTTGTGATTGCCCTCACATAGGCCAATGACTAATGCCTAAAACGAGTCTGAAGGACACGTACATCTTTGCTGACTCCTCTGTGACCTGGGCAAGCTGACTCCACTGCCTGAAGCCAAACCTGTTCGGCCAGTTTCTTTCCCAGTGGCCGAATGAGATTAGTATCAAGGCACAACACATCATAAAACCTTTCATCACACACAAACCATGCCTAATCTTACACGCACCTGTCCATGTTTCTTTCTTTATGACTTGCTTTACAAGGAGGAGGTGCCTGTTTATATTGGGGGTCCGTTGATATCTGATGAAAGTACTGAGCCTTGCCGGGTAATTGATTGAGGGCTGGACAAACTGAAATATGGGCTTGTCATCATAACCCTGCTATTTCTTTGTAGTGAAAATATGTGAATGGTCAACTGTAAAATAAGGAATGTTTGCCCAAAGCATAATATTTTGTATAAAAGAGAAGGTTAGCTTTGCAAGAGCAGCAGTCTCCTGAGAATATACACTGTGTTGTACTTCTAGGATACCTGTTACTGGCTGCACCAAGAAGACTCTGGCACGTATTTATACTTTATTTGCGCCGCATTTGAGTCGTTTTTTGACGCAAAAACGGCGCAAACTTGCAAAATGCCATTGTATTTTGTAGGTTTGCGCCGTTTTGCGTCAAAAAGCGGCGCAAATGCGGCGCTAAAAAAAGTATGAATACGGGCCTCTGTGTTTCTGTAGTCTGAAACAGGAAGGACTCGAAGTCTTAGGGTGTGTTCCCTGAAACCCAGTACTTCACCCTACACTTAAGTACTACTCAGTTTAATGGCTACTGCCACTTACATGCAGAACAGAGAACATTCTTCCCTCTGTCACATCCCTCTCATCAAGACGTTGATGGAAGAACTCAAAATAATCATTCCTCCTCTGATTCTCCCATCGTGGAGCCTCAATATCTTACTTAGTATGCTCATGAGTCCCCCATTCAAACCTTTACCATGTCGCCCACTTCAGTACATTGCCTGAAGAATAGCTTTCCTGGTAGTAATGTCCTCTTTATGCTGCATTAGTGAGCTGCAGGTCTTCACTCTGCAACAACACTTAATAAAAGTTCAGAAAAAAAGACAAACTCTTAAGTTCTTCCTGGAGGTGGTTTTCCCACCCCACCTTATTCAGACTATATAGAGCTCTTCCCTCAGCCAAACCCTGTAGCAGAGAGCAAGCTCCATACCCTGGACGTGAAGCACGGTCTTGTGTATTACAATGATAGAACTAAACAGGTTGATCAATTATTAGTGGCTTTTGCAGATCCTCACAAGGCGCAGACTTATTTCCAAAGCAGGAACTGCAAGATGGATACTGTATTCAGACTTGCTATCTCAAAGCCAAGAGAGCCCGCCACATTGCTTCTAGGGCTCACTCTACTCGAACGCAGGCTGCTACCATGGCTTTTTTTTAGAGAGAATATTCCCCTAGCCGACCTAAGGTGGCTACATGATTGTAGGAAGCTGGCCTGGTGTGTTGTGGACAACTATGGTTTGGCACCTTTTACCAGGTCCAGGCAACGCCTATTAGTGAATGAAGACAGTGTCTAGGAAGCCAGGGCTTTCTAGAGGTAGCTGTGGATGAGCAGCCAAGACTTGTCTAGGAGACATGCAAAGCCTATGCAATACCACAATAGTCACACAATAACTTATCACACATGAAAGGAACCACACAGTTACAAAATACAATTACTTTATTACAGGAACACTACACTAGATTACTTATAGGCAGCCCCCCTAACCGGAGGGTGTTTGTATGTTTGATGGCATGTGTAGCTGCAGATACACATGCTATACCCAGCTCTTCCAACATCTAGTGTTGGGATTGGAGTGTTACAAGTTGTTTTTCTTCTCAGAAGTCTTTTCAGAGTCACGGGATCAAGTGACTCCTCCTCTCGGTTACAGTTCGAGTGGGATTCGACTCCATGGTTAGATTGTTTTCCTGCAAAGGGCGAAGGAAGGATAGAGTATCAGAATATAAAGAGATGTCCATGCAAGTTAAAATGTATCTACATATGTACAAATGATAAACTTAAATGACTACAGGCTTCTGGGGAGGAGGGAGGGTGCATGTGAATCTGCAGCACTACATGCCACGAACAAATGTACCCTGGGTAATTGAAATTTTCCATTCGATGGCATGTGTAGCTGCAGATACACATGCTATGCATAGACTACAAAGCAGTTAGTCCTCCCAAACATAGCGGTGGCTAGCCTGTAGGAGTTGAAGTTGTTTGAAATAGTGGTCTTAAGACAGCTTGGTATGTTTTCTACAAATTCCATTGACGCACCTTTCTTTCTTGTAGAATGTGCTCTCGGAGTGATCAAAAGTTATCTTTTTGCTTTGATGTAGCAGGCCTGTATGCATCTAACAATCCATCTTGCTAAGCCTTGTTTAGATATTGGATTGCCTTTATGTGGTTGTTGAAAGGCAACGAAAAGTTGTTTTGTTTTTCTAAAAGCTTTAGTTCTGTCTATATAGTACATACGCTCTTTTGAGGTCTAGAGTGTGAAGAGCTCTTTCTGCAACTGAGTCTGGCTGTGGAAAGAAGACTGGCAATTCCATGGTTTGGTTGATGTGAAAAGAAGATACTACTTTTGGTAGAAATTTCGGATTAGTTTTAAGTACGATTTATGTGTGTGTACTTGGAAAAAAGATTCCTCAATACTGAAGGCTTGTATTTCACTAACTCATCTTAATGAAGTAATAGCTACAAGGAGGCCACTTTCCATGTTAAAAATCGAATTTGACAAGAGTGCATTGGTTCAAAAGGTGGGCCCATCAGTCTGGTAAGTACGATATTTAGATTCCAAGAAGGAAGAGGTGATGTCCTAGGTGGAATAATGTGTTTTAATCCTTCCATGAAAGCTTTAATAACAGGGACTCTGAATAAGGAAGTATGTTGCATATTTTGTAAATATGCAGATATTGCAGTAAGGTGGATTTTGATGGATGAGAAAGCTAAATTTGATTTTTGCAAATTAAGTAGGTACCATACAATCTCTTGTATAGATGCTGTGAGTGGATCAGTATTTTTAGATTGACAGTAGTAAACAAATATTTTCCATTTGTTAGCATAACATTATCTGGTAGTACGTTTACGTGCCTGTTTAAGCACTTCAATACATTCTGATGGAAGTTTTAGGTAACCAAATTCTATGACTTAATGAGCCAAATTGCTAAATTGAGAGCACTGGGGTTTGGGTGCCTGATTTGAACTTTGTACTGTGTTAACAAATCTGGTCTATTTGGAATGAGGTACTACAGACAGATCTAGGAGTGTTGTGTACCAGTGTTGACGTGCCCATGTTGGGGCTATGAGTATCACAGTAAGAGATATTTGACGTAGTTTGCCGACCAGAAAGGGAAGGAGTGGGAGAGGGGGCAAATATCCCTGACCAGTTGATCCATAGAGCATTGCTCTTGGATAGAGGATGTGGGTGTCTGGTTGTTTAGTTTTGGCATTTTGCGTTTTCGCTTGTTGCAAATAGGTCTATTTATGGTGTTCCCCACTTTCGGAAGTACTTGGTTGTGAATCTCCCATTCGTGAGTCTGATGGTAATTGCTGCTTAGGAGATCCGCTAACTGATTGTCTATTCCTGGAATGTATTCTGCTAATAGATTAATGTGATTGTGTATTGCCCATTTCCATGTTGTTTGGGCTAGCCGAGACAGTTGAGATGAATGTGTGCCGCTGTGCTAACATCTAAGCCCAACACTAGTTGGTAGGAGAGTATTCAGAGCACGTGACTCTAACCAGTACATGCTACAAACAGACTCTTACAGGATAAGTTACATTTCCCTTTTGGCTGCTGCTAACTCAGCCTGCCATGTTAGTGAACTACAGTATCTGTTTACATTTTACATGCTTATTCCCATAGAAGTTAGAAATCCAAACTGAGGTGGCTTTCCTAACAAAGGTGGTGTCTCCCTTCCATCGCAGCTAGTCTAATCACTCTGTTCACCTTTTATCTCCTGCTACATCCAACATAGGAGGAGGAGGAGCAGCTACAGAGGCTGGACCCTAGAGAGTCAGTTTTTACATTAACCACACAAAAGAGATCAGGTCAGCTCTTCATACGGTACGTGGGTAAAAGAAAGGGAAACGGCCCAGAAAAAGGCTCTCGTTTGATTTCTTTGGCTTTATGCATAGAAAAATCTATGTCTGCTCTACCAGAGCAAAGTCTGCCAAGCAGCCCTGGCAATAGGAATACCTATGGTAGACATATAGAAAGCAGGGACACTGGCATCCCTGCACATCTTAACCAGAGACTAGCTTTTGGATTTTGATGTGAGGAGGGATGGACATATCGCCTATTTAGTACTACAGGATTTCTCTATATATCTTTCCTTTCAGACCCACGGCCTAACTAGTATTGCTAGGAGATCAATTAAAAAAATGAGGATTCTGCATGCAGAAGTACCCATCAGAACCTCACTCTGATCTGCGTGGAATTCAAGAGCCCTTTAAAGACTGCCTATAGGATGTTGTTTCTTGGATCATCAATAATTATACCAAATTAAACATAGTGGAAACTGAGTTATTGTAGAAGCTGGGACAAATTAAATCTTGTCTGATTCTTGATGGCCACTATAGTATGATGCAAAGAATCTAGATACGTTTGACAAATTCTCCTTTTAAGCCAAGATGACTAAACCCCCATGTTCTGGTTTCTTAGCTCTAGGAGTCCACCACAAGATTCGACATGCATTCCCTGCTTCATGATATGAAACAACTGTTCAAGCACTTTGTCAAAGTATGAGAACACTGTATACTTTTCCCTTCCAAATGTCATGCTGAAACACCTGCAGTTTTACTGAATACAGCTACTCGATTGGTTTTGAGACTAACCCATTTTGCTCACATTTGTGGATGCTTAGCCATTCTCAATTGGCTCCCTCTTCAGAACTGTATACTTTATAAATCCCTATAACTCTCGTAAGGATTTCTCCAACTCTAGTCCTCCATTGCTTTGATCTTGCTTTATTAAATATTGCCCTGTTCGACTTATGCGATCTGCCTCTTCCGATTGCCTGCCTGAGTAGAGGGGAGTAGAATTCAGTGGCAGAGTGCATCATGGAGTGCAGTGGTGTAGAGTGGAATTAAGTGGGGTGGAATAAGGTGAAGTGGGTTGGAGAAAGTGAGGTAGTCTGGTGGATTGGATTGAAGTAGAGTGGGATGGAATGGGGGTGGAGTGGGTGGACTGGATGGGATGGATGGATGGATTGAATGAGGTGAGGTGGATTGGATTTGGGTGTATTGGAGTGGGGTAGATTAGATATGATTGGAGTGGGTGGATTGCATTTGAGTGATAGGATTGGAGTGGGGTAGGGTGTATTGGGTTGGTTTGAAGTGGGGTAGATTAGATTGGAGTGGTGAGATTGGAATAGGGTGGGTTGGATTCATTGTATTGGAGTGGTTTGGACTGGACTAGAGTGGGTAGATTAGAGTGGGTTGGGCTGGATGACTTTGATTGGAGGGGGGTGGACTGAACCGGGGTGGGTTGGACTGTGGATGAGTGAGTTGGAGTAGATTGGAGTGGGGTAGATTAGATTAGGGTGGGACAGACTAGATTATAGAGGGGTGGGGTGGATTAATGTGAACTCAATTTGAGTGGGATGGGGTGGATTGTTTTGCGGGGAACTGAATTGGGGTAAGGTGGAGTGGAATGGATATGAGTGTGTGGGTTGGATTGGACTGGGGTTGATTGGAGTGGCATGGATTGGGTTGGAGTCGGGGGAGGCAGGTATATTGGATTGGTGTGAGGTGGATTTGATTGGAGTGGGGTAGATTGGAGTGAGGTATGGATTCTGGAGTGGGGAGGATTGGAGCAGAGTAGGCTGGATTTGAGTGGTGTGGATTGTATTGGGGTGATTTGGATTGGACTGGAGTGGTGTGGATTAAGGTAGTTTGGAGCTGGGTGAATTAAGGTGGACTGGATTGGGGTGGATTAAAGTGAACTGGATTTCAGTTGGATGGACTGGAGGTGGGTAGGTGGATTGGAGTGGGGTGAATTTGGTTAATTGAATTGGAATGGGGTGTCATTGATTTGAGTGGGTTGGACTGGATTGGGTTGGTGTCGGAAGACTTGAGTGGAATGAGGTGGATTGGATGGGAGTGGGGTAGATTGGATTGTAGTGTGCTGGACTGGGGCGGAATAGGTGGGGTGAATTGAAGTGAGGTGGACTGGAGTGGGGTAGATTGTATTGGGCTGTATTGGATTGGTGTGGGGTGGATTGGATTGGGTGAGGTGGAGTGGATTGCAGCGGGGCAGCTCTGAGTGGGGCAGAATGTTTTGGGATTGGAGTGGGGCAGAATGTTTTGGGATTGGAGTGGGGCAGAATGTTTTGGGATTGGAGTGGGGCAGAATATTTTGGGATTGGAGTGGGGCAGAATATTTTGGGATTGGAGTGGGGCAGAATGTTTTGGGATTGGAGTGGGGCAGAATGTTTTGGGACTGGAGTGGGGCAGAATGTTTTTGGATTGGAGTGGGTCAGAATGTTTTTGAAAATCGAGAAGATTCTTTTAGATTGGAGTCGGGCAGATTCCTTTAGATTGGAGTGTGGCAGATTGTTTTGGACTAGAGTGTGGCAGATTGTTTTGGACTAGAGTGTGGCAGATTGTTTTGGACTAGAGTGTGGCAGAGTGTTTTGGACTAGAGTGTGGCAGAGTGTTTTGGACTAGAGTGTGGCAGAGTGTTTTGGACTAGAGTGTGGCAGAGTGTTTTGGACTAGAGTGTGGCAGAGTGTTTTGGACTAGAGTGTGGCAGAGTGTTTTGGACTAGAGTGTGGCAGAGTGTTTTGGACTAGAGTGTGGCAGAGTGTTTTGGACTAGAGTGTGGCAGAGTGTTTTGGACTAGAGTGTGGCAGAGTGTTTTGGACTAGAGTGTGGCAGAGTGTTTTGGACTAGAGTGTGGCAGATTCCTAGAGATTGGAGTGGGGCGGACTGTTTTTGGGCTGGAGTGGGGCGGACTGTTTTTGGGCTGGAGTGGGGCGGACTGTTGTTGGGCTGGAGTGGGGCGGACTGTTTTTGGGCTGGAGTGGGGCGGACTGTTTTTGGGCTGGAGTGGGGCGGACTGTTTTTGGGCTGGAGTGGGGGCGGACTCTTTTGGACTGGAGTGGGGGTGGACTGTTTTGAATTGGAGTGGGCCAGGTTGGAGTGCTGCAGATGGGGCAGACTGGAGTAGTGTGGGTTTGGGAGATTGGCATGTGTGGGATTGGAGTGGGCTGGAGTGAGTGGTTTGGTTTGCAGCCAGTTGGATTGGTCTGGCGATGAGCTGGATTGAGTGGAGTGAATTGGTGTGGGGTAAGGTGGATGTATTGGAGTGGGGAGAATGGGGTGTATTGTACGATTATGCATAAAGCATAATTTCGGAAATTACACAAGAAGGAAACAATGTCACTTTGCAATATTTTGACCAAGATAGCGCCCATAAGCAAAAACAAAACATGAGTCCAAAGTGAGAAAAGAAGTCTTGGCAAAATTAAACAAGAGTTAACTATAGAAAATTAAACTTTGCAGTTTGTTTGTCCTGCTGGGCACATTTTTGCCAGTCACACGCCTTCTGTTTGTAGGGCCATAGAAGTTGAAAAGAAGTACCTCAGTGACGTTGGGAGTGGCGGACTTGGTACTGATGGTTTGTGCCTGCTCCGCAGACAGGGACGAAATGATGATTGGCCTGCAGTGACGAATTACGAAGCTTTACTAAAGAGTGCCATGCAAGGCAACAAATGGTAAACAACGGGTGGGCTCCAAGCTCTCTCTAGTTAATTAAGAAGAGTCTTGCAAGTGAGATGCATGTGCTATTGAGTGCTATTGCAGGCTTGAACCTAACTAGCAGGCTGTGAGGAGCATGCCATAGCCTGTCTGTGGCAACTGGAGCAACCTCTGACCATTTCTATTTTCGAAAGGCACTAAAGATGTGGTGGTTCTCTCAGGCTTTCTGATCAATTTTGGTTACAACTGACCGATTCTGACAAACCACTGGGTTACTTAGTTAAAAGTTGCGCTGAACTTATTATTCTTCCAATCATTCATTCTGGTGTGTTACTAAGTAGAGAACTGGTTTTGTGTCCGGAAGATAGCCAGCTGTGAGTTTCCGTTGATCATGCAGTGGTACACTATGAGGTGCTAGGTAACAAAAATACATTTCTGGTGTATAGCTGAGAGGACTACGGTAGTCACTAATGGAACAACAGTTTTGTGTTGTGTTTTTGTGAAAATTTGCAGCACAGTGAGGATAGGGCATGCTTACATGCAAAGGGAAGTTATGGATCACGAGGTGGCACTGCAGGAATTTGTAGTGGATTGCTGGCTATAGGAAATGTAGGTTTCTAGTGTGGCATGGATTCTAAGGGTACGATAAGCATTCTCAACCCACTACCGAACATGCCACACACAAAAAATGTTATGTTGCTAGTGTGTGTTTTAGGCAGTGCAGTCACTGAGGTAATTTACTACTGGAAAAAGACACAACTGTATGAGCTCCTTAAGTACAGTTGCTATCACGTGAAAATATAGATCAGATAGAGACTTTTGGCTGCAGACTCCTTAACTTTGAATTTCCCAGGTTCAAACCTTTTTGTGAGCAGCACCCCTGCGTGCAGTCTGGTGGCTTCGTTCAGTTCCGCATGGCGACACTGGAAGTGATGTTGCGGTCACCTATATAGGTACCACAGAGGTGCATGGACGTCAGTTACTTTTCACACCAGGAATGCAGAGCCAAGAAGTGTGCTGACAAATGTGTGTCTGAACCAGGGCCCTGAAAGGGGAACAACTCTAGTCCTAGAAATCTGTCCGCAGAGTGGGGAGGCATGGGTAGGTCTGTAAGGAATCAGCAGCTAGATATTCTCTCTACCAGATAATGTGCTACCAAAAGTAAGTAAATAGTTGTTTTTTTTTACTAGGTGTGTGCGTACAGTGATGTGAAAAAAACATGCACCCTCTTACAATTCTATAGGTTTACATGTCTGACCTGCATCTAGTCCAAACAGATACATTTGACAACACGCTTTATGTTCACTGTATAATTAATTAACCCAAAAATTAGCCTGCTTTTGTAATCTTTGCATGAAAAAGTAAGCGACCCTTACTGCTTTCATAACATTTAAAAGGGTTAGTGGAATCAGATACTGTTAAGCCAGTGTACCTGATTACTTAAACATCAGAAAGTGCCACTTTCATAAAGAATTGTAACATTTTCAGTCTGGATTATTAAGGGTTGCAGTAAAAGATCATCCCTCGGTCACATGGTATATGTGGCTATTTCTGAGAAAGGATCATTGCACTTCATTGTTCTGGGAAGGGTTATAACATGTTAAATATTACTAAATATAACAATACTGTAATTAAGAAAAGAATAAACAAGTTTTTTTTTTTTTTTTTAGGAAAGAGTAAGGAGAAACTCCCTTCTACAAAAAGAATATTGCTTCATGTCTTAAGTGTGCTAAACAGCACCTGAATGAACCAGACGTCTGGTTACAACATCTTCTGAAAAGATTAGACCAAACTGAAGCATTTTTGTGGCTGTGATGAACATGTTAAAACTAAGACCCTGTGTATCATCACAAGAACTTCCCAGAAACGGTCAAGAATGATGATGCAGGGATGATGTTTTGTGCCAGCTTTGCAACCACAGGACCTCAATGCCTCGCAATCAGTACCCTCTAAGTTCTCTTATTGAAGGTTTTTGAGCCTGGCCAGCACTTGAGAAATCCAGTCAGAGTAATGCTGTGTAATCCAGCAGTCACTTCCTGTGCTGATGGGATATCCAGTGATATCACGTCCTGTGCTGATGGTTGATGGGCAATAAAGTACTGTTGTAGACTGCTAAAGCTCATGAGCATTTTAAGAAGAGCAGGGAAACAGCTCATCCTCTGGGCCTTTCTGTCCCACCTTCCCAACCGCAACAGTCCCATCACTCCTTTTGTGGATTTGGATGAGGTGCTGTAAACCGTTAGTCTGTCCAGCTTCTGCAAGGATCTCAGCAGTTTTGCAGTTGCAGCAGAGGTGCCTGCCACTTCGCTGCTAGGGTCAACATGCCGCCCAGTCTGCTGCTCCCCCTGCACACCACCTGCCAAACCTCTTTAGTGTGCCATTAGAGGAGCACAGCCACCCAGTGGGAGGCAGAATCCACTGATACAACCTGGGTTGGCAGGCAATAACTTTGGACAGGTGGGTTCTACAGATCATTCGCAGGGGCTATGCCTTAACCTTCCTTTTTCTTACTTCCCAGTTGCGCCTTCTCCCCAGTGACGGATGAAGGACCATCTCTCTAATTTGCAGCAGGAAGTGCTAGCACAAGTATTCCTGTGCCAAAAGTAGGACATGGCCACTATTCTTGCTACTTTCTGGTGCCCAAGGAGGATGGCCTATTTTAGACCTGTGTCCTCTCAATGCCTTTCTCTGAAGGGAAAAATTCAGAATGCTTCCCCGGTCTTCTCTGCCCTTGACTGTGGATGGTGGCATTGGACCTGCAGGATGCATATGTCCATATACTCGTCCTGGAGACCCACCAGCACTACCTGACGTTTTTGGTAGCACGAGCATTTTCAGTTTGCTTTGCTCCCCTTCAGTGTCACCAGTGTCCCTCGGGTGTTCACGAAAATGATGGTGGAGGTGGCTGCTCACCTTCAGAGGTTAGGGGTGCCAATATTCTCCTAACTTGATGACTAGCTGTTGAAGGCAGACTCGCCTCAGGTAGTTGTCAACCACCTTCAAAATACAGAAAACCTCCTCTTATCTTTGGGGTTCAGTAGCAACGTGCCAAGGTCACACCTGACTCCTTCTCAGATGCTCCCCTTTTTCTGGACACAGCTTGATTTTGTGCCTTTGCCCCAGGAAAGAGTCCAGGTCCTTCAGGCTGTGATCCCAATCTTTCAGCTTGAGTCCTGGATTTCAGTGAGGTCAACTCTGATGCTGCTGGGACTGATGACCTCTTGCATCCTGCTGGTTGAGCAGAACTGGTGGCATGTGCGGCCTCTGCAATGGGATCTGAATCTCTGAGGGCTCATCATCAAAAGACTTCTCTGACCATGTTCAGGTTTCTGAGGAGACTGCAAGCAGACCCCTGTCCCTTCTCCAGCAAAAGCTGAAAGTGGTGACCGATGCATCACTTTTAGGTTGGGGAGGTGATCTGAGAGAAGTGAAGATCGGAGACCTCTGGTCTTCCAGCTCTATATCAACCTTCTGGAGCAAACTCCAATCAGCTTGCCATTAAAAGAGTTCATTCTATCTATCCACAGGAGGCTAGTACAGGTGCTCATGGATAACATCACCGCCATGTGGTACTGCAACAAACAGGGCAGAATGGGATCACAATCCCTGAGCCTGTTGAGGTCATGGACCCTGTCCCTGGAGGCCCTGCGCCTCATGACAGGGCTGAACCTCCAATGGATCTTCAAAGGTGTTGATCCACCTGATGGGCTCTTTGAATGGCACAACAGACAAACTGAGCTGTCAATGCCTTGCACATCATAAGTGGCATTTGCATCCAGAGGTGGCACAATGCATCTGCTGCGAATGGTAAGAATCTTGGCTCGATCTATTGGCCAGAGAATGCACATTGTCAACAATTCTGCAAGTCAGTTTCCAGGATGTCTCAGGCTCAGAGATGTGTTTCTCTTTGAGTTCAACTCAGCACTCTGGTATGCCTTTACGCCAATATTACTTCTGCTCCACAAACTCAAGAAGATAAAGACCGGCTTGGCCTAAGACATCCTAGTGGCTCTGAATTGGGCACAAGAGACTATAGTTTCCAGAACTGTGGGCTTGAGCATCTGTCCTCCGATCAAGCTGCCCCTCTGGAAGGATCTGTTGTTGCAGCAACAGCAAAACAACACAGTGATGGATGGAATGCTTGAATTAATCTAAGCTACTGGCAATTGCCCAGGGCACTTCCCAATCATAATTTATTTGCCCACCAAGCCAGCCCAGTTTGGACCCAGACATATGCAAATCAGTTTTGACCCTGCTCGTCATGGGACAGTCTAATCCGAACTGTCAGTCCAGGTCCTCCCTGAACTGGAACACAAGCAACCTAGGACTGGTTTCACCCTAGTTAAGGCTCTTCAGCCAGATAAACCTTGGGCGCAGTGGCACAGTGAGCCGGGGACCAATGTATGGGCATACCCAGCACACTTAAGCAGCATCAGGGCAGGGTTTTGCACCTGTACATTCGCAATCTCTGCCTTCATGCTTAATAATTGAGTGGCAGCAGCTGAACATCTTCAGCCTTGCTCCTGAGGTGGTAGATGTCATCATGGCTGCTAGGCATCACTGGAAAACTGTACACACCTGTAATTCGGGGTTATTCATTATTGTGGGCCACGCCAGATCAACTCACTCCAGGCTAAGTTATCTGACCTTCTGTTTGCTTTCTCTTGCTTAGTAAGGCTTTGCTTTGTACTCAGGTTACTGTTCAGCACTTTCAGCCTGCCTACATTTGCTGGATCAGCCCTCAAGTCACAAGCTGCAATGTGATTTTTGAAAGGGCTAGAACATTTTTCCCCTTTGTAATGCCCCAATGGGACCTTAATCTGGTTCTTATTTATTTGATGTGCACAAACTGACCCTCACGGCTCCTCATTATTCAGATGGTGTTTCTTGTTGCCATCACTTCAACACGGAGTGAGTGAGCTTCATGCTCTTTGTGTCAATCCACCATACACTACCTTCTTCCAAATAAAACTGGTTTTGCGAACATGAGCGTAATTTCTACCAAAAGTTGGGAAGCCCTTCCATGTTGGTCAAACTATCACAATGCCAGCATTCTAAGCTCCACCTGACACCTCTATGGAGGTGGAGGGACTCCATTGCTTGGATCCCAAGAGAGCACTCAGCTTAAACATTGATATACCAAGAATCACAGGGTGAACATAAAAATCCTTGTAGGGTTCACTGGGGCGAATAAGGCAAGGCAGTGAACCACCTCCCGCTGGAACATGCTCTGCACTAAGATCTGCTGTGCACTGGCCAAAAAAGGATCCTTTGGAAGGACTGCGTACTCCATTCCACCAGGGCCAGAGCTGCAACCACTGTATTAGAACACAGAGTGCTTGTCCTAGACATATGCCAGGCAGCTACGTGGGTGTCTCTCCATAGTTTCACAAAGCACTATTCTCTGGACAGCCAGGTGTGGAGAAAAGGGCATTTTCCCGCTCAGTCCTTCGGGACTTTCTGGTTTGAGTCCCTTCACAGACCACCTCTGAATCGCTATGCTTTGGTATCTATTTGGAAAGTGAGCGTACTGTCCCTATCAGAAGTACAAGTAGTTACCTTTAGTAATTATCTTTTTGGTAGAGACACTTACCTAGATGCAGATTTCTCACCAACCCTCCCATCTTCCCTGTTCTGTGAATGGATTCAATGTATGAATAACACCCCAAGTCTAGGAATCCGCACACTGGTAACAACTAATTTGCTCTTGGGACTGTTCACCTGGGCGGTGCAGACAGCCTCAAAAGCTACTGTAAGTGAGTAAGAGTGGCACCTATATAGGCTACACACACAATTTCGGGAGTAGAAGGGCGCCGTTGAGGAGCTGCACGGCCCCTTCTGATGCCGAGGTACTGCTGAACAGAGGAGCCGCACGGCTCCTTCTGATGCCGAGTTGCTACTGAACAGTTTTTGGATCCAGTCTGACTTGCAGGAAATATTTAAAAAAGGAGGAATATGCGGCTCGATGGAGTCTCAACCAGAGTCACAATCCTATCTCCACTTCCTCTTATCTGATTGTAAGCTTTTTGGTTTTGTTTTGATGATAACATGTTTCTCTCTTTTTCTTAATTTGTTTAGGAATTTGAATTTGTCTTCTGGAATTTAAAATTGGTGTTGCTTCAACTTCCCTCATTTTGCTGTGTACTTTCCTGCTGCTTGTCCCATAGATACCAAAAGCTGATCCGCGCAAATGAGCGTTGTATTCAGATCCAACTAGGTCAAGGAGGGAGTGTGAGTGCTTGCTTGTCATCATCGTAATCTCGGTCGGATTCAGTAACTGGCTTAAATGATGACAGCTGAGCCACTGATGGTGGGTAGGAAAGTAGTATGAATTTACACTGTTCTTTTTTTTAGTGAACATTCTAATTTTCTCTCTTGTTGAACTGAAGATGGCAGCCGCCTCATTGAACTTTCTGGCTGAGCACAGTTTGCAGATGTCGCTGCTTAGAGGTGCTCAGTTTAGTTGTTGAAGAGAAGATTGTTGTAGAAATATTAATAGAATGTTTCCTTTGATCACTGTCTTCAACCATGCTGGAGCCATCAGAAAGGCCTCAGCTTCTATGTCCTGAAAGGCTTAATTAATTGCCTCAGCCTCCATCTTCACTCCACTGTAACATGGCAGTAATGCGGTCGGGTAAAAAAAAAGTGACATTTTCAACACAGCAAGGGGCATCTGGGTGGGCCTTTTCAAAGATAGCTTGTCTTAGCACATAGTTACCAAAGGAAACCAGTATAGCCCTTGGATGTTTAAATTACGAGGTACGCTCTCTCCCACGCTTGACCAATGGGAATCTATGAGCCCCTTGAATTTCCAACTCCCAGTCCCATTTTGTGAACTCTGGAAAAGCATTACACAGAAGCTTAATCATAAATATTCTGATGTCATTGCCCTCAGCCCCTTCCTTTATTCCCCAAAAAGTGCAAATTATTTCTTTTCTGCCGATTTTCAAAGTCCTCTATTTTCCACATGATATCAGTTAATTGTCCTCCTTGAGTCCATCTTTCAGGACCTCAACCTCTGCCTCTACTGTGGAGTTCTGTTCTCCATTGCGTTCAGCTTTTCTTCTATTTCCCCACAGGTTTTTGCTACTTTTTTCGCACAGTAACCTCCATTTGCTTAGTGGCCATCTGGGCTCTTCGACTCTCTGTCCGTGTTTGTTTGAAATTCCCTTATTATGCCATTTATCAATTGTAACATTTCTGCATCTGTACTGGCAGTCTTACTGATAGGCACGGTCAAGCTGTTTTCTCCTCTGTCAGCCTTTGAAGGCAGGACACCCTTAACGTCATTTTCCGGGCACGACAATCTATTTCCTCAATAGTCCCATTTGAAAGTCGCGCCATTCCGTCATGAGATATCTGTTCCATCTATTGACCCCATTCTCGACTTTATGCGCCTACGGTGTCACCACTGCAGTTTTACTGTGGAATCTCCTACCGGTGAAAAACTCTCGGATCGTGTAGACATACTCTCTTCCTCCTCGCTCTGGTTATAGCCACTATTAAGGGCTTCTGAGTCTCTAGTTAAGGAGTAAAAATTTTCCCCACCGTCTTTAGACCAGTCTGTTGTTTTTTCCCCCTCTTTCAGCTTTCTTAGTTCCCTCTTCCACACTTCTCGCATCTTCGTAGCCTACTAGATTTAATTCCTTTCCGTCTTTAATATAGAGTACCGGGGGGTATATCGGTACTATCAGCATGGATATCTTGAGAATCCTTTCTGTGACACTCTATCTGCGTTTGCATGCTTATTTTAATGGGTATCCTAGTGACTACTCAAGGCTGTTCAATCTTCCCCCTTGAGCACCCAGTCTCCTCTGGTTGATTCCCCCTCACAAACATATGGCATATCGGGGTCCAGATTACTCTCCGGGGCCTCATTATTAGCTTGTAGGAGCTCCATTCTGTGAACTATGTTACCTTGAACACTTTGTTGTATCCTTAATAGGGAGTATTGGGTTTGAGATCCCGCCTTCTTGCCCTCCAACAGTCAAGAAGTTTGTGATATCAGGCTGCGTTCTATCCTTTACCTTGTGTTCAGGCTGATTCGCCGTTCTCATGCCAGACACATCTTTAACAATGCCACCACCACCTTTACTATTGAATTTAGTCACCCCAGTATCCGCACGCTTGGCTGCCGAGCCTCCCTTCCTTAACTGTGCATGTCTGACGGGCCCTCTCCATTTTGTCTCCAATATTTTGTATATTTTTAGGTGCCATTTCCAATTTTCCAACCCAGGACAGGGCTCCAATTAGCTTCCCAGCTCTCCTTATTGCCTTATGCCAATACTCTACTTCTCTTATTACGCAACACAGAGTATTCCACAATGTTCCAGTCAATGACCAAACAGCATCGCTTAGGGGAACCAATCCTTGTCTTCTCAGGCACATAATTATTGCACAGCCTGGTCCACATTAATATATTGGAACACTCCACTCAAGGTTTTGTCTTAATGGGATATTGAATGAGTTTAACTTAGTGTTTTCAATAGATAAGCTTGTTGAGCGGAAAGATAGTAATAGCCCACCCTTTGTGCAGCAATCATAGATCCACAGTCTCTCCCTCGCGGTGCTTCCCCAGAGTACCTGTTAGCTTTTTTTCTCCCAGTCACAGCCTGTTTTCTGGTCCTGGGCCGGTCATGGTATGTGTCATACAAGGTCTCTTCTTCCCTGAGATCACATCTGGTTTTTCTCTGGTCCCCCAGTGTCTATCCTGCATAGTGAGCAGTCCGCGGCAGTCTGAAATCAGGGGACAAAACAGCTTCAGCCCCAGCGAACTCGGTGCTTCCTCAGCTTCCCTTCACGTCCTCGCTTCCCTTGCTGTGAGGCATTCGTTTGTATGGCATCAGAGGGGTGGGGCCAGCAGTCGTCTGCTACGTAGACACCATCTTGCCTGCTCCCGTCTTCCGACTGATTTTGAGTCAAAAGCAAACTTCAAATTAACCTCTGCTCAACCCTCTGATCAGGCTTAGCTTGGAGGCAATGTGAAAAGCAATTATGCAGCACTTCAGTTAGTAATAAATAAAAACACAACACAAGAAAAATCCCACACCAAATTAGAAGAACAGAGTAACTTTTAATAAATAAATTGAGACCAAAACAAAAAGAATCCCACCATCAGAACCAGATAAATGCAATTTCAAAGATTTAAGTGAAAATACCACCAAAAAGCGCAAAGCACCAGCTATGGTTATCTGGTCATGCCGGGACAAAGTCACACGTTCAGGCCAACCGCAATGGAGCGTGGGCCAGCTACAGGGACCCACTTATGCCGGCTAAATACAGTGCCTTAATCCTGGTTGCAAAGAGATGCATTGGGCATGTGCTGTGCACCATGCAAGGTCCAGGTGAGGAGATGCGTCGCACAGCAGCAGTTCTGATAGGCTGCATTAGGTGAGGCGACGTCCTTACACGGAGATCAAAGAAGAAAAATATGAGTATATACAGGGGCGGCTCCTCCAGTAGGACAGAGGAACATTGCCCCCTTCCCCCCTCCTCTTGCGCCGGCAGCTGCAAAACCTTTTACACTTTGGGCATTTGGGCATTACGGTCTCTTTATTTTTAACTTCTTCAAATTTTAGATTCATAACTCCAGTTCTTCTGATTAACTTTTTGTTATCTTGGTCTTGTTTATTTATTAAATTTTGCTATAATGGTCTAACCTGAGACTTCTCCCCCAACTCGAGTAGGGCTAGCTGCTGATCCCCAGTACTGCAGGCTGCAAATGTAATTTTGATGCTTGGGCACCAGGAGCCTGGCCACATGGACTGACCTCCCCCAGGACAGACCTATTGCACAATGCAGAAGGGTGAAGAGGGACCATTACCAGAGACATTCCAAACAGAATGGTTCTGATCCTGGGTGCCCCCCAAAAAAACATTTCCGCTTGTGTCCTACTAGAGTGTGCCCACCATGCTTTGGTGCCTAGACCTCCACGTGGTGCCTGTTTTTCTCCCATGATAATATGCCTTCTGACCTACGCAGGCAGAGACTCTATCCTGAGAGCGGACCAGTAGAAAAAGAAGATTCTTTATAATGCCTCCTTCTAGACTACACAGCAACAGCCCTTTACACCAGTAAAACAAAAGATGAGAGCCCAGCAACTACAGTGCTCGCTATTGTACACAGACAAACTACAAGTGATATTTCAGGGGAAAATCTATTTTTTGTTTGTTTTTGAATTACCTGAAAGTGCATGGATGTGGGTACAGGAGAGACACGACAACCAAGGACTACATTGGGGAATCACCCCAGGTGACTTAGGTGCTCATCAGATGACGAACAAGAGATTCTGAGGCCACCCCGCCATAAACAGTGGCAGAGGCTTCGGTCACAACCACCTAAGGAAGTATAAGACATTCTGACTCAATGAATCAAGCGGTGATGATGGGACTCTTGAAGGGAGAGTGGGGAACACAGGGATCGGGGGTGAAGGAGAGGATTGAGGGAATGGCAGGATGCAGCTAACAGGAACTAAAGAGCTGCCACAGTTAATAGCAGGCCTGCCAGACTGGATGAACATACATCCACTTAAACGGCCTGACTGGCAACATTAGAGATCATATAGAAGCTAGGTAGTTGAGATTTAGGGCAGCAGATTCTTCAAATTAAGTAGGGGAGGGAGATTGGGGGAGGGGAGCCGGGGTGGAGCTTGTGTTTAACCCGGTTACAACGGGCACCAAGTCGCAACTAACTGAGTGCAATCTTCACTACAGAACACAGCCAAGCACACACTATTCCTTTGCGGGCTGACTTTAAAATAATCCTTTGGGCTGAATAATATGATTAACAGAGGAGCTTTGCGTTACCTTAAAAAGCTCAGTTCCCAAGTGCTATTGCTGCAGGAAACTTGTTGGGTACCATATGTGGGTTCTTGGGATGATTTGTCTTCACCTGGGTATACCACGCAGGATTTACCTGAGGCGGGGGGAGGAGGAGAGGGAGAGATGGTTGGGGGTAAAAGTACTACTCTACTCATTTCACTTCACAGTTACTGCAACACACGATAATGCCCCAGGCCATTATAAAGGGGTGCCTGGACAGTTAGGAGACATCACTTGGTCCTTTGTATCTATGTCTCCCCAGTACTGATAGACAGCACACTACATACCTTCTCGGGAACTGATTCTCGAGCTCCCTGCGGGTAAGTTGGTAAAAGGAGGGGGACTTTAATTAATCATGCACCCAACCATAGACGTCTAGACACCGGGCAACTGTGTTTGCATGCAACTCTCTTTCTCCCTTGAATTGGGCCACCTCCCAGGGGATCCTAGACACATAGAAGGTAAAACACACTGGCACACACATACTACTGCAGTGCACATGGCTCATATTCTAGGCTACATGACTTTTTCTCCCTTTGGCAGACTGCCCGACATTGCAATCCTCAGACATTCTCCCCAAGTGTTTCTCTGACCACTCTCCAGTGGAACTGACACTGAGGAGGTTCCCCAAAATTTGGGACCATCACTGGTGACTACCTATGAATTTATTGATGGCTGCTTCACTGACCTTATCTGGGAGGGCATTTAGGTCTTTCTGGCCCTGAACGCCACTTCTGCCCCTCTCAGCAACAATAATTTGGGAGGGGCTGAAGGCAGTGATACAGGGAGATATCCGCACAACTACTGGACACCATAGGTACAAGGAGGGTCAGATGTCTCTCTACTCAGATGACATTTTGCTCTACTTGGAACATCCACATTTGTCAATACCCCATATCTTTCAAATGCTGAAAGTATATGGAGAGGCCTCAGGACTCTGTTACTTGGGATAATCTGTCCTGATACCGGTGGGGATGTTCGGCAAGGTGGTCCTACTAAAGACTCCTACATTCCAACAATCACCAGGCCCTTTTAAATATCTGGCCATACAGGTCTCGCAGAGGCTGGAGGAGTACTGGGAGCTAAACGTAGAACTGCAGTTGAGCAAACTCAAATCACAACCATTAGTTTATGGTTGGCTTCCACTTTCAATCATGGGGCAGGTGGCTGTACTACCTGTACTAGTTGCCTAAGACCTTCTTCAGTGGGCTTAGAGCTACTCTTTCTACCTATATGTGGGAGACCAACCCCCATCAGTATCCTTTACAAAGGTAGAGCAGTCACCATGGAATGAGGGATTGATAATACCCAACATACACATCTGCTACCCTACGAGCTCCCTATCACCGACTATCTCTAAATGGCTCAAGATGATCCCACAATCCGCTTAGAACTCAGAAGTTGAAAAGCATCAGGTGCAAGTGCTCCTATACAGAGCCAAAACACCCACAGACCTTCCCTTGCCCACAAGACTGGTGGATGACTGCTGGTTGAGGTTCGTCATTTATATACTGAATTAATAGCGATATATAGACGATTAGTACAATTTGTAATGCAAACATTAAATACAAACCCAGCACGTGCTGCTCAAGCACATCCACATGCAGCAACGCCAGGTATAAATCCTGCGACTGTACATTCAATAATGGGTAAGGTACCCGCCAAACGGGAAGAAACTCCGTTTTGGTTAGCACAAAAGATTAATGCGCTGAAGGCAGTATTTCCCCATACAGGACCTCAGGCTAAACATTGTTAGTATTCTATGTGCTTGCCTTTTGGGATGGTCCCTACAGTAGATAACTGTAATACCTGGGGCACGGTATTTGCCGCACTCTATACAACAGCACACGGTACACCGACACTTGCCAATCTACCGGAGGTGTTGAAACAAATACAAGATGAGTATGGGGCTGCCCCGGCCCTAGATTTGGGGATGCAATTGATGGGCAATTTTGCCACAGTATCCTCAATCATTTTAAGTAACCTTAAAGGGGAACCAGTCACACTTGCAGTGCGCATGCGGCTCCATGACGTTCCGCAACAGGATCAGGAACGAGAGCTGCCTAAAATAATTGCAGAGACCTATTCTAGCATTGGTCGAGGCAGTTTAGGGGCCAGACCATCCAAACCACAATTTCAGGGTAAATCGAATAAAGATTTTCCCAAGCAAGCACCTGAGGGTAATAAGAAACGCTGGGATAAAAAAACAACAAACTCCTAAAAAAGAGAGGGGAGAATCTCCGCGTATGGAGACCCCGCAGAATAGATATAATCTCAGAAACTGAGATAATATAAAAACACCTGATAGATATCAATATACTGATACACGTCAAACTCGTTCCTTTCAGGACTCATCGGAAAAATTAAATGAGAGAGGTGGGCGATCAGAGCGAAGAACGGAGTACTTGAAACCGAAACAGGAATCACAACGTTCTTCGAAGGTTTCTGTTAAAAAGGAAGAGAAACCCGCCCAACAAAAACCACAATTCAAAAAGAAATAAGGGGCAGCAGTCGCAGTTTGACATGCCACTCAGGAAGAGGGTCATCTTGAAGAACAAGAAGTGGGCTCTAGCACTGCTAGACAGCGCGGCAGAGGTCACAATAGTTCGCTGGAGTCTTCTAGAGGTGAAAGCAACTGATGACTTTCTACAAGTAGAAACAGTGGACATGCAAGTCTCCATGCCTGATAGGGTGTATAAAGTAACGCTACATTTAGAAGAAGACATTGAGCGCATCATAGACACAATCTTTTGGGATCGCGTGGTAAACATATACGATGTTTTATTGGCTGAACAAGATTGGCCACCTGAATTTGTCCATGCCTGCCCATATGGGGAAGACGTGATTAAGCTTTCCTTCTCACCCCTTGTTCCAGAGGAACTCGCTGAATCCTATGCCATTGATAGGGCTTTGGCATAGGCACCTGCGATATACCGAAATCACGTAGTTTGGGATAAAGAATCCCCCTACCATGTAATCCCAATTAAAAATGAACCTCAACCATAACTGCAGTATCCCATAAAACACGAAGCAAAAGCACCTGTGAGAGAAATACTCATGCAGTTGGAGTACCAGGGCGTAACTGAACCCTGTGTCTCCCCAATAAATAATCCATTATTCCCAGTAGCTAAACCAGACCATTCATAGAGAATAGTCTGACTACAGACATTTAAACAGACATACACACACTTGTGCAATACAAAACTCACATAGCACAGCACTAATGAACATTATAGTATGTAAAAAAAATATGAAACAACACTGGACATTTCCAATGTTTTTTTCTGCCAGAATATAGCGCCTGAAAGTAGAGACTTAACAAGTTTCAGCGCACTAGGATCCCAGAAAAAATTCTGTTGTTTATCTCAGGTGTATAAGAACATTCCAGGACTGTTTGCAGCTCGTGTGACAGCCACTTTGCACGAGATTGATCCTGAAGCATTGTCTTATGTAAATGATATCTATCTTACAGATGATGAATTGCTACAACATCTAAGACGCGTAGCCCGCATTGTTGCAGGATTTGCTGAATTTGGCTACAAAGTAAATAAAAAAAAATAAAAAAATTGCCTTCCTCAGCGTCCTGCTTTTGGGATATGAGCTATCAAGTGAAGGAAACAGCCTAGCGCCACAATTCTTAGAAAAATGCACACAATTACAACCACCAAATACGATGAAAAAACACTCCAATCTCCATTGGGTTTCCTAAATTTTGGCAGAACTTACATTCCAGATTAAGCTACACGCATAAAACCTTTATATGATCTGATACGTCCCGATTTTTCAAGTAAATTCTGGACAATTGAACATACACGCATTCTTCGAGATCTGCAAACAGACATGCTCGCAGCACAACACTTAAACACGAGGGACAACAAAACACATTTGGTCATCAGAGTAATAGCTGGTGCCATCGGCTTCACATATGTGACATTTAATGAAGGTGAGACAGTCCCGATTGCTTACAAATCGCACTTATATTCAGCGGCAGAACAGCACTTTGCTCCCACTGAGAAAATTCTCACAGAGAAAATTCGCAAAAGCATTACATCCACGTTGGATACAATGGGCTACGTCTTTGACAGCTACTGATGTAGACTACATTTTTGACCCAAAATTACAAACTCAAGAATTTTTACAGTATGAAATAGAATACCCAGTTCCAGCAAATACATTGCCTATTGAACAATATCAGAGTCATGTACACCGATGGCTCAGCACAACCTGCAATTGGCACAAGACACCAATATTCTGCTGCTTGTGCACTCGTAAGTGGCTACATAGAGGGAGATCAATTTTGACCCCTACATACATTTACGCAAACCCTAGGGGATTGCACAGCACAGTTGGCAGAATTAAAAGCTCTGCTGATGGCACTGGATCACACGGATCCTGCACAGCCTACACTGACTGTTTGTGATTCATATTATTGTGTCCAGTCCTTCAATGAATACCTGCATTATTGGCGCCAGAATGGGTTCAGAGATTCTAAAGGCAACACCATCAAACACAGACTTCTGTGGGGGAAAGTAGCAGATCAAAAAGAGACGCTACCAACTGTCCATGTTGTCAATACACTTGGACACCAGCGCGTTGGGATACACGTTGCTGGAAATACATTGGCTGATGAAGCCGCAAAGTCAGCAGTGGCTGTGGCTGCTGTAGCTGCAGTGACTCGTTTGAGTTCAAAACTGGACGCAGACATTTGGGCTGCCGTGACAGCTACGGCTGATGGTATGCCCTACCCTAAAGGATTTCCTTGCAAGTATCACTACCGAATGGGAGGTATGCTGAACGCTGAGGTTCGTAGGCATAGGGGTACAAGACATTACCAATAGAGATATAAGATCACAATTGATTAAAGCAGCGCATGAGGGGGTGGCAACTGCCCATGCTGACGTGGCGGCTATAATTTCGATTTTGCAGGCCCGTTATTGGTGGCCAGGTCTCTATAAGGAGACCAAGCAGTATGTCCTTTGTTGTGACATCTGTCAACAAATTAAAGTTTCCACTGCCACACACCCGCCGCAGACGCCCCTCTTGATTACAAACCAACCATTACAATGTGTGTACTTGGATCATTGTGGTCCCCTAACACCGGATAGTGCATACAAGTATATTTTAGTCGCTGTTGATTCATGCTCGAGATTTTTATGGGTGTGGCCACAATGCTCGGCTGACGCTCGGACTGTTATTAAAGATTTGCGAGTCTTTATCGGTACATATGCGGTTGCAGCTTTCCATTCGGACCAGGGCCCTGCTTTCGCCTCAAGGGCATTCAGGGACGCCATGGCTTAGTTGGGGGTCCAACTCCAGTACTCGTCTCCATTTCATCCCGAGGGAAATAGTGTCGTGGAGCGATTAAACCGTGATTTAAAGCAATCAGCCAGAGTCTTAGGTACGAGTCGTAGTTGGCTTAACCACCTATATGGAGTCCAGAGAGCACTTAATAATCTGCCTAGAAGGTCCCGGGGGGGGGTCGTACTTCACATGAGTGCCTGTTCGGAACTCGAATATATGTTCTGGATCTTGATGGTCCGGGCGTGGAGGCAGCAGAAACACCTTTTGACATAAATGAACGTGTCACTATCTTACAGGAATTGCAACAGTTCCATGACGATAATTCTTCTATCAGTGCTGCCTCTACAGGAATCCAGGATGTGCCTGTAACATCTACTGGCTAGATTCCCAGAGTTGGGGATCTTGTACGTGAGAAAGTCCCTATGAAAAAGGAATTTGGCCCTTCTTATCGAGCACCAGTCCCATTATTAGGGATACACGGTACCAAAACTGTAATTCTACCACCGTTGGCAGGTGCCAAAGAAAATCATTTTGTCTCCATCGACAATGTCAAACTACACCATGTGGCCGATCCTGCACAGCTGACCAAGAGGAATATCCAGTAGCTCCCGAATCCCTCTCACTACTGGTGAAGACGTTCCTCTACAAGTCGTTTATACCAACGCCGACACCTCTCCGAGCCTGGGGAGGGTAGAAGATGATCTTGCATTGGTTCCACTAACATCGAACAATTTAGAAACAATTGATCGAGTTGACTCAACTCCAACACAGACGGATGGTGCTATTTATAGTGTGCCACCACGGGAAACACCAACTCTACCACTGACGATGGCCCCACCATTTGCACAAACTGCTTCTGGATATTTTGCCGACTTCAATGATGACTTCTCAGACTCATTTGCCTCTTCAACACCTGACTTGTCAAGAGCACGTAAGCTAACGAACTGGCTTAACCCCTTCGCTGCCAGGCCTTTTCCCCCTCCTGTGCCGAGCCTTTTTTTGGCTATTTGGAGCAGTTTGCACTTAGGCCCTAATAACTTTTTGTTCACATAAGCTACCCACGCCAAATTTGCGTCCTTTTTTTCCAACATTCTAGGGATTCTAGAGGTACCCAAACTTTGTGGGTTCCCCAGAAGGAGGCCAAGAAATTAGCCAAAATACAGTGAAAATTTCGTTTTTTTCAAAGAAATGGGAAAAAGGGGCTGCAGAAGAAGGCTTGTGGTTTCAACAAAGGGTTTGCGGTGCTAAAATCACCAGCTTCCCAGCTTTCAGGAACAGGCAGACTTGAATCAGAAAACCCAATTTTTCAACACAATTTTGGCATTTTACTGGGACATACCCCATTTTTATAATTTTTTTGTGCTTTCAGCGTCCTTCCAGTCAGTGACAGAAATGGGCATGAAACCAACGCTGGATCACAGAAACCACAACATTTCTGAAAAGTAGACAAAATTCTGAATTCAGCAAGGGGTAATTTGTGTAGATCCTACAAGGGTTTCCTACAGAAAATAACAACTGAAAAAGAAAAATATTGAAATTGAGCTGAAAAATACATCAATTTGTCTCTACGTTTTACTCTGTAACTTTTTCCTGCAATGTCAGATGTTCGAAAGCAATATACCGTTACGTCTGCTGGACTCTTCTGGTTGCGGGGATATATAGGGCTTGTAGGTTCATCAAGAACTCTAGGTACCCAGAGCCAATAAATGACCTGCACCCTGCAGTGGGTTTTCATTCTATGCCGGGTATACAGCAATTCATTTGCTGAAATATAAAGAGTAAAAAATAGCTATCAAGAAAACCTTTGTATTTCCAAAATGGGCACAAGATAAGGTGTTGAGAAGCAGTGGTTATTTGCACATCTCTGAATTCCGGGGTGCCCCAACTAGCATGTGAATTACAGGGCATTTCTCAAATAGACGTCTTTTTTACACACTGTCTTACATTTGGAAGGGAAAAATGTAGAGAAAGACAAGGGGCAATAACACTTGTTTTGCTATTCTATGTTCCCCCAAGTCTCCCGCTAAAAATGATACCTCACTTGTGTGGGTAGGCCTAGCGCCCGCGACAGGATATGCCCCAAAACACAACGTGGACACATCACAGAAAACAGAGCTGTTTTTAGCAAAGTGCCTACCTGTAGATTTTGGCCTCTAGCTCAGCCGGCACCTAGGGAAACCTACCAAACCTGTGCATTTCTGAAAACTAGAGACCTAGGGGAATCCAAGATGGGGTGACTTGTGTGGCTCGGACCAGGTTCTGTTACCCAGAATCCTTCGCAAACCTCAAAATTTGGCTAAAAAAACACATGTTCCTCACATTTCTATGGCAGAAAGTTCTGGAATCTGAGAGGAGCCACAAATTTCCTTCCACCCAGCGCTCCCCCAAGTCTCCCGATAAAAATGATACCTCACTTGTGTGGGTAGGCCTAGCGCCCGCGACAGGAAACACCCCAAAGCGCAACGTGGACACATCCAAATTTTTGAAAGAAAACAGAGCTGTTTTTAGCAAAGTGCCTACCTGTAGATTTTGGCCTCTAGCTCAGCCGGTACCTAGGGAAACCTACCAAACCTGTGCATTTCTGAAAGCTAGAGACCTAGGGGAATCCAAGATGGGGTGACTTGTGTGGCTCGGACCAGGTTCTGTTACCCAGAATCCTTTGCAAACCTCAAAATTTGGCTAAAAAAAACACATGTTCCTCACATTTCTGTGGCAGAAAGTTCTGGAATCTGAGAGGAGACACAAATTTCCTTCCACCCAGCGTTCCCCCACGTCTCCCGATAAAAATAATACCTCACTTGTGTGGGTAGGCCTAGCGGCCGCGACAGGACACGCCCCAAAGCGTAACGTGGACACATCCATTTAAAAAAAAAAAGAAAACAGAGGTGTTTTTTGCGAAGTGCCTACCTGTAGATTTTGGCCTGTAGCTCAGCCGGTACCTAGGGAAACCTACCAAACCTGTGCATTTCTGAAAACTAGAGACCTAGGGGAATCCAAGATGGGGTGACTTGTGTGGCTCGGACCAGGTTCTGTTACGCAGAATCCTTTGCAAACCTCAAAATTTGGCTAAAAAAACACAGGTTCCTCACATTCCTGTGGCAGAAAGTTCTGGAATCTGAGAGGAGCCACAAATTTCCTTCCACCCAGCGTTCCCCCACGTCTCCCGATAAAAATGATACCTCACTTGTGTGGGTAGGCCTAGCGCCCGCGACAGGAAACGCCCCAAAGCGCAACGTGGACACATCCAAATTTTTGAAAGAAAACAGGTGTTTTTTGCAAAGTGCCTACCTGTAGATTTTGGCCTCTAGCTCAGCCGCCACCTAGGGAAACCTACAAAACCTGTGCATTTCTGAAAACTAGAGACTTAGGGGAATCCAAGATGGGGTGACTTGTGTGGCTCGGACCAGGTTCTGTTACCCAGAATCCCTTGCAAACCTCAAGATTTGGCTAAAAAAACACAGGTTCCTCACATTTTGTGGCAGAAAGTTCTGGAATCTGAGAGGAGCCACAAATTTCCTTCCACCCAGCGTTCCCCCACGTCTCCCGATAAAAATGATACCTCACTTGTGTGAGTAGGCCTAGCGCCCGCGACAGGAAACGCCCCAAAGCGCAACGTGGACACATCCAAATTTTTGAAAGAAAACAGAGGTGTTTTTTGCAAAGTGCCTACCTGTAGATTTTGGCCTCTAGCTCAGCCGCCACCTAGGGAAACCTACCAAACCTGTGCATTTCTGAAAACTAGAGACTTAGGGGAATCCAAGATGGGGTGACTTGTGTGGCTCGGACCAGGTTCTGTTACCCAGAATCCTTTGCAAACCTCAAAATTTGGCTAAAAAAACACATGTTCCTCACATTTCTGTGGCAGAAAGTTCTGGAATCTGAGAGGAGCCACAAATTTCCTGCCACCCAGCGTTCCCCCACGTCTCCCGATAAAAATGATACCTCACTTGTGTGGGTAGGCCTAGCGGCCGCGACAGGAATCGGCCCAAAACACAACGTGGACACATCAAATTTTTCATTGAAAACAGTGCCTACCTGTAGATGTTGGCCTCTAGCTCAGCCGGCACCAAGGGAAACCTACCAAACCTGTGCATTTATGAAAACTAGAGACCTAGGGGAATCCAAGATGGGGTGACTTGCGGGGCTCTGACCAGGTTCTGTTACCCAGAATCCTTTGCAAACCTCAAATTTTGGCTAAAAAAACGCATTTTCCATACATTTCGGTGACAGAAAGTTCTGGAATCTGAGCTTAGCCACAAATTTCCTTCCACCCAGCGTTCCCCCAAGTCTCCCGATAAAAATGATACCTCACTTGTGTGGGTGGGCCAGGTGCCTGCAACAGAATAAGGCCCAAAACTTGTAGAGATAGAGGGGATAGCACAGCGAGTTTATAAGGACATATTCTTTTATACATCTTTAGACTGACTCTGCTTTGGGGACCCACCTAAGTGAGGTGTCATTTTACTTGGGAGACTGAGGGGAACACTGGGGAGTAGGAATTTTGTGCTGGAGTGGTGATCCTACGAAGAAAAGTCAGGAAAATATGCTTTTTTAAGCAAATGTTGAGGTTTACAGAGGAGTCTGGGTAAGAAAATGTTGGGGGATCCAAGCAAGCCACACCTCCCTGGACTACTTGGGGTGTCTAGTTTTAAAAAATGCCTGGGTTTGGTAGGTTTCCCTAGATGAGGGCCGCACACAGGACCAAAAACATAGGTGCCCTCTCCCCCCCAAACACAGGTAGTTTTGTAATATATCGTTTTGATGTGTCCACATACGTCCGTGATGTGCCAAACACTAAAATTTTGAAAAGAAACACACTTAGGTTATGTGAGAAAGTCCCCTCACCCACCAACCAAGTTGGTGGCATGCTTCATCATCGGGGTCCCACCTGAGGCACCTAGCGTGTCACAGGTGTGCCGCGACGCCTGATTACAGCGGAGCAGGTTTTGTCATTTTTACCACACATACTGGTTGGATTTAGCACGAGGGTGAGTGATGGTTCAGTGGATCAAATTTTACTAACAAGAGCTTTCACAAAAATGAAATGCACTGTTACTAACTGAAAGGCAAAAAACTGAGCCAATGACTCACAGCTCGTGAGCTGTAAAGCCGCGACAAGGCACCAACCGCTTTACAGTCCATTCACACAACTTTCATACATGACACACACAAGACCATTCACACCGCCAGCCACGGGCCCAGCACATTACAACACTCACATCGACAGACCGCGCCACTCAAGGGCCCATCACTTACATACACCCACATGCCTGATACAACAATCACACCAGCTGATGGGAGTGTGTGGACTGGTGTTTGTCTGGCAGTGTGTTGCAGTAGCCAACAGCAAGTCAATATGTACACTCTCAGCCAAGCCCCACTCCACACACAATGGCATCATTTTTTTTTTTTATTTAATCAGAGGAACCCCTAACTAAGTAGAAAGAATTACAAAACTACAAACACAAAAGCTCTAACTAAGAACATGACAGAAATGCTAACCATGAAACTAAACACATGAAAATACAAAACAGACATGAGTTTACACTCATGGTTGTTCCCAGAAATTCTTCTGGGTGTGGTAATTCTTAAAACAACCACCGACACACAGCCCAGGCTTTGAAGGACAATCTGGGCAGTACATTTGAGTCTCCCTCCGGATACCTCTTCGAAAACACACTCTACATTTCTTAGCTGGAAAGTCTTTTTTGGGTGTGGGAGGAATGTGCTCAGCAAAGTGGCGATCTTTCAATCTAGCCACATCCTCCACCACTGCTTCTCTAGGAACTCTGGCCTGTTCCACCACAATAAGGCTCTCTATCACTGACTCCTGAAATTTCACAAATGTCATCATTGACTCTGGAGACCTATCCCTAAACACAATAAAAGCATTGAAGGTTGCTAAGTGGAAGAGGTGTAGTGCTAACTTCTTATACCAGACGTAAGACTTACGAATAGCAGTATAAGGTTCCAACCTCTGGTCAACTCTATCTACACCTCCCATGTGTTTATTATAATCTAAAATGCACACAGGTTTGCGCACTTCAGCAACCTGGCCCCAAACAGTCACGGGGAAGTACTCTCATCATGGATGGTACTTAGCATGTAGACATCCCTCTTGTCTGAAAATTTCAAAGCTAGCAGCTCCTCGTTCCGCAAGGCACAGCACTGTCCCCTCTCAAGTTTTTTACAGACAAGCTCCCTTGGATAGCCTTTCCGGTTAGAACGGATTGTGCCACAAGCAACTGTGTCCACTCTAAACAATACCTTGAACAACTGCACACCAGTGTAGAAGTTATCTACATACAAATGGTGACCTTTGTTGAACAGTCGTCTACCAAGATCCCACACAATTTTCTCAGTAACTCCAAAAGTGGGAGGACAACCAGGGGGGTCAATATTGGAATCCCTACCAGTGTACACACGGAAACTATACACATATCCTGTCCTACTTTCAGACAGCATATACAATTTAATTCCATATCGTGCCCTTTTGCTAGGAATGTACTGCCTAAAAACCAAACGACCCTTGATGAGGACCAAAGACTCGTCCACACTTAACTCTTTGCCTGGAACATAGACCTCCGAAAACCGATCTACAAAATGATCAAGGACAAGCCTAATCTTAAAAAGATGGTCAGAATCTGGGTGATCTCGTGGCAAGGCTAATGCATTGTCAACAAAATGCAGCATCCTAAGAAGAAGCAAATACCGATTACGACTCATGGTCGCAGGAAATATAGCTGTTGCCATCAAGGGACTAGTAGACCAATAAGAAGCCAGTGACGGCTTCCTTATCAACCCCATCAAAAAAGTCAAACCCAAAAACTTTTTTATCTCCTCTAAATTTGTGGGAATCCACTGGGCAGCTCTAGAGTGTGGCCTAAGTCTAGCAGCGTTGTACCTCAAATGCTGCTCCGCATACAAATTAGTCTGCTCAACAATCTCTTCCAAAAACATATCATCCATGAATAACTCAAAGAAATTGATAGGCAAAAAGTTCTCTGTATTGGCGTTACACCCCGGGAGACCAGTAAAGGCAGGCAACTCTGGCTGCTCCATGTTTGGGGCAACCCAGACATCAGGTCTTATAACGGGAAACCTTTCAGCCCCAGGTTGCGGCACTATTGGCACATCAATGTCCTCCTCTAAAACAGGCCCTTCATCTGCACTGAGTGTGGCTTCATCATCAGAAGATTCCCCTCCAACAGAAACATCACTGCCAGAATCTCTGACTTCCTCCTCTGCCTCAGATGCAGAGTGCGTCTCATAGTCATGATCAGACTGTGACTCAAAAAGCATACCAACCACCTGCTGAGCGGTCATCCTGCGGCTAGCCATGATCTCTCCTGCAAAAATTAACTGGACAAATTCACCACCAACAACCAGCACTGTGTAAGACAAGTAACAAAGTGTAGCTTTGTTAGTAAGAGTTATAAACTCAAAAACTATACTGCTCACTTGCCTGAAAAAGCTTGATTCACCAGCAACTACACAGCAATCACCAATGATATCCCACTAAAAAGAAAGAAAGAAAGGCAAATTAGAAATAAGACAAAACAAATATCATTGTGCACAAACCTAAGGACAATTTCACACACAATCCTGCATTTAGTACACCCCCTACAAACATGTCATTCATGCATGGCAACAATACTCCTTTGGAGTAAATTGTTTTTACTTACCTAAAACATGCAACTGTGCAAACTGCAGGTCAACCACCGCCAAAACCGCAAGGAGCCACAGCAAATAAAGCAAAAGCTTTGAACTAGAACAAAAAGGAGGAAAACATTTTTTTATCACAAATGTAAAGACATCTTCAGTTGACAAACACCCCACCATCAAACATTTAGAAATTGGTGCCTAAGTGGATTCTGCCATAGGGGCAGATGGTGAGGAAATTCGATTTTTTAATACGATCGTATCGACCCGCCATTTTGTGGCCCGCCGCCATTTTATGTTGCCTTCACTCAGGCAGCACAGCGAACGAAGTCCATTCTGCCTTTTCTGCTTATTCTGCAACATGGTGTTCAAAACAGCCTTCTGCCTCTATCTTTACAAGGCTGGTATTAAGGTCTGACCGAGTACACTAATCCCTGTCTGGTTTTCTAATCCTTGTTTCAACTATCTGTAGGCTCACACTATTCTCCGCCGATCTTATCTTATCGTCTGGCCTTCGCTGTCCTTTGCTAGTATTCTCTCATTTCACAACTGTCCTCCAAACGCACACAAACCTATCACACCACATGCAACTTCGTTGTGGATCGGTTAATGAATTAGTTCAAGGGAGGGGTGACAAACACAGCTGGAGGGGAGGCAACCTTAAGTCACTTGATACTTTGTTTTCCAATTCCTTCTATTGGTGCTGTCTTGTTTTCCGACATTTCTATTGGCTCTGTTCTATCTTTACATTATTCTTACTGGCTCCTTTCTATGTGTTCTGGGAGTATATGTAGTTAATAAATGGTTTTTATACGGTATATAAGATTGTGCGCCACAAAGTAAAGTGGCAGTCTCCTGAGAACATACCTTGTGTACTTCTGGGACAACTGTACTAGCTGCAGCTAATAAAATCTGATCTTTTACGCCTGACAGAGTGTCCCGTGTCTCTGTTAGTTGAGGCAGGTGAATCCAAGGAGATTTCAGGCGTACCCTGCGCCGCCAGGCCCATAAGGTTCTGGTTCTTCAACGGGCCTACTAAAAAAATAGGCCTGTCTGCCCCAAGGAAGCCAGAAAATACCTTTAGTAGTGTGTCCCCATGGAGAGCGACCCTTGCCAAAGGGGACAGCCCTCAAACAAAAAAAACAAAAAAACACACACAACACTATCCCTGGTGCCTAAGTGGCTTCTGCCCCTCTTGGGGGCAGGTGGGCCTAATAAAATAGGCCCATCTGCCACCAGGGGGTGCAGAAATGGCCAACAGGTCAATGCCCCCCTTAGGGGGGGGCCCGTGACCAAGGGGACGCCCCCCCACAAAAATAAACAAATGAAAAAAAACCCTGGCGTTCTAGTGGTTTCTGCCCCCTTTGGGGGCAGATCAGCCTAAAAATAATAGGCTGATCTGTCTCCAAGGGGTGCAGAAATGGCCTGGGTACATGTGCCCCCAAAGTGGGGGGCGACCCTTGCCCATGCCCCTCCCCCCCATCCACTAACACACACACACACTATCCCTGGTGTCTAAGTGGCTAACAAATAGGCCCATCTGCCCCCAGGAGGGGGGGACAGAAATGGCCAACAGGTCAATGCCCCCCTTGGGGGGGTGCCCCGTGACCAAGGGGATGCCCCCCCACAAAAATAAACAAATAAAAAAAATCCCTGCCGTTCTAGTGGTTTCTGCCCCCCTTGGGGCAGATCAGCCTAAAAATAATAGGCTGATCTGCCCCCAAGGGGGGCAGAAATGGCCCTAAAAGACATCCCCACCAAAGGTGAGCGACCCTTGCCCAAGGGGCCGCTCCCCATCCACTACACACACAATCCCTGGTGCCTAAATGGCTTCTGCCCCGTTGGGGGCAGATGGACCTAAAAAAAAATAGGCCGATCTGCCCCCAATGGGGGCAGAAAAGGCCAACAGTTCTCTGCCCCCTTGGGGGGGCCGCCCCTTGCCCAAGGGGGCACCCCCCCCCACATAAATACACATTTAATAAAAATCCCTGGTGATCTAGTGTTTTCTGAAAAGTTGGCCTAAAAAGTAGGCCAATCTGCCCCCAAGGGGGGCAGAAATGGCCGTAAATAATTGCCCCCTAAAGGGGAGCGACCCTTGCCCAAGGGGCCGCTCCCCGCGTGCCAGAAACAGTCATGAAATACAAAAAATAAAATCCCTGGTGTCTAGTGGGCATTCCTGCTGCCCAATCGCAGGAATGCTCAAAGAGACACCGGGGGAAAGGAAAAGCCTTTCCTTTCCCCCGGTGCCTCGTTGGCCCAAACCCCCCACCCACCGGGAAGAGGAACTCACCCCTTCTATGAACGCCGCACAGGAAGCAAATGGCTTCCTGTGCGGCGATATCCCCATAATGAAGTCAGCGCGCAATCGCGCGCTGACATCATGGAGGGGTGGGGGGGTCGGGGGTGGAAGGGGAAGGTCTTCCCCTTCCATCCCTTACTTTGGGGGGTGGGGGAAGCACACAGAGGGAGCGAGAGCGCTCCCTCTGGGCTGTGTGCCGAGGACGTAGTGGTTACGTCCTCGGCACAGCAGCACTGTGCCGAAGGACGTAACCACTACGTCCTCGGCACAGAAGGGGTTAAAGAATCATAGGGGGTTATTCTAACTTTGGAGGAGGTGTTAATCCGTCCCAAAAGTGACGGAAAAGTGACGGATTTACCAGCAGCCGTATTACGAGTCCATTATATCCTATGGAACTCGTAATACGGCTGGTGGTATATCCGTCACTTTACCGTCACTTTTGGGACGGATTAACACTCCTCCAAAGTTAGAATAACCCCCAAAGTTTGTTTTTCCATGGAACTATCTATGGCTTTCTTTGACTGTCCTAGCTTTCCTAAATGGATTGGTTTTGTTATCACTTTCTTCTTGTTAGTAAATGGTCATTTTCTTCCCGAAAGATCAACAGTTGAATTGGTGGAGGAGGGCCTAAAACCACATTTTTCATCACATAAGGTCCGGAGGGACTAATCATTTGTGAACATTTCCGCAGTGCCAATTCCTGATGGGATTGTTTGGGACAAAGTAATATTTGATATATATGGTCCCACGGAAGTAATTCAAATACCATATGTGTTCAAACTATCAATGAATGACATTATAATACCAGGCATTGTTTCTGATGATTGGGATGTGAAAACAGTTGATTCTATGATGACTGAATTACAGTATTATACTGTCTTTGAAAACGAGGATGTTTATCAATCTAAAGAAAATTATGGTGATATGTTTTGCTATAATTATTATGGGCACCATTTCATACATAGAGCGAGCAGTCCCAAAACTGTTTTTGATTATACACAATGGGAACATTGTCCGACTCCACCACAAGGAAGTTCTAAAACATATCCTGACAAATTTGCATATTTTTCTGGGCACAATGTTAAAAATGCTGAGTCTTATTACTTTAAAGTACCACCTACTAAAATTATACATATATTAATGACGAGTACGACATTTATATATTTGGAATCCTTTGTTTGTCAGTTGTCTATAGAAGGCTATGAATACTGGCTAAAGTCGATCGCTTTGAAAAGTGTATGGGGAACAAGATATTGGCAAATTAGGTGAAAGGAAGCTTTGTTTCGAGCATGCCTTATACCTGTACAAAATATATTCCTAAATGAAACAGTACAACAAATGAGTTGTTTAGGCTTAGCTAAAATTAAGGAATTAAACACACCCAGTATACCTGCTCCTGCAAAGTTTTATAAATGGCAAAAATATACTGCGCTTTTTATTGCCGACCAGAACGGACATGGCTGATCCCTTATGTTATGGGTAATAATAGGTTGGACACTTAATTCCAATAATATGGAAAGACAATCAATTTAAAGCCCATGCAAATATAAGCCCTGAAGAAGTCCTTTTGTGTAGGACGAAACACGTTGGCTGATTGCTCGTTTGATCAAGAAAAAGCAATAATAAAAAATGAAGATTTTTAAAAGACAACGTTGTGTTTCTGGACTTTACTGACTTTGCGCAGTGGTGCACTATCCATATCTTTTTAAATGGCAAAAATATACCAATGCGACTGAAGATCAGCTCGTCGAATGGGTCCAGAATGGTACATTTAATGTTTCACTGACATGTCCTGGCGGGTGGTTATTGTGGCCAATAGATACCAATGGGTGTCATCAGCGTTTTATTAACTCCTCGGGAGGTTTTAGAACTAGTTTTAGAACTAGTAGGACGGACCCTCGCTATACATCATCCGAACATGCGGGTATAGTAACGACATACAGTGTAGGAAAATTGTGACAGCAATGGTTGAGATCATTTTCACTAGACGCGGTTAGAGAACACCCCAGTCTCCTGTCTAATAACACTGACTTACAGGATTTACTGTTGGGCCCCAGAAGACACCGTAGGAAGCGTTTCTTAGATGAAGTATATAATGAAATTTGGAAGCTTTCCCAACAAGAGGCAGCTGCCCGGTTAAGGCAAATAAATCAAGACAATCTGAAAAAGGCATTGGCTGTTGTGGATAATGGGATTAATACCTTGCCCGACCGGATATATACATGATATAATATTGTTTCTTCTGCTATAGACATTATACAAAAAGATATGTCTTCTTTACATCATGGACAAAGTCAACTAAGGTCTATTATGCAGTTAGGGTTCGACACTTCAAACATTGAAGGCGGGTCGCGTTCCCTGGCAGCATGTCCATGCGAGGGAGCTATTTTCTTCCTTTAATTGAACACGACAACAACAACTAATGACTAAGAAGGAGGCGACTTATGTCATGCTTAATATTGAGAAATTAGAGAAGTTGCCTTTTACTGTGGCTGAAATACCATCTGCTGAGTGGCTAATACACGGGGTCATTAATCTGCCTATTTCTACACTTCAATTCACCTCCTATTTAAAACACATTCCGGTAGGCAGATATGAAAGGCTGGGAGATAGTTACATCCATGAGGTGTGGGAGCTTCCTTTCTTGTACAAATGCCTCAGTGGCGTGAAAGAAGTCTTTCTTAGCAGTAGTGAATGTGAGACTTCAGTCAGCCATTCAATGGTTTGTAAACAGCTGTCCTTGCACGGGGCATGTAGCGCCTCCGCTGCAAACTTAGCTTATTATCTGAAGGGAGTTCCAGTCCCCTTGATTAGACTTACGTTCAAGGTGCTTTCAAACGCCAGCTACGCCCTTCTCAATAGTGAACACTGTTGTGGTATGTGAGCCGGCATAGTTTGTTGTTTCCGTATCGAAGGTCCATTCATGCTGCGGGAACGTACTTTTTCCCCACACTAAAATTAAAGAGGTAGCTGACATTTGGCCTCACATTGCTACTTCAACTGTGAATTTTGACAAGTTGAGCAGACTCAAGGCTTTATTGTTTCAAAAGCATGTGGCCCTTACATCTGCACGCGAGACCTACGCACTTCAGGTGGCAAGGTCGTCGGCAGAAATACAGTCCCTCTTAAATACAAACTCTCCGAGACACTTTGGTGAACTCGTGGGACAAATATTCAATGCGTCCAGTACAACTGGGATCGCACATTTTTTCAAAGCTGTTGGTACTGGTTTCATTCACACCTTCTCCTCTGTATTCGGTTTGATACCATCAGCAATTCACTCAGTTTTCTCTAGCATTTTCAGGGGATTTCTGATAACTTTGGCTTTATTAGCTGGCATTTTGCTGTTGCAATTTTATATGCGCAATGGCTGTTCTGCCGCAACAAGGAGGTATGAGGGCGCTCCCATCAGCGCAGCTGTGTCGTGAACGCATGATGCAGTATTTTGGAGCAATTGTGTGGCTGGTCTTTGTCGTTTAGACTTGTCTTGCATTGTGAGCAGCCCGTGCTTCGGTGCGTCTGGTGCTCTTTCGAACATGCACTGGAAGTCTGTCTTTCGACGCAGCGCTTGCCTGCATTGGACGCTGATCTGTTGATGTTCTCGCTGAGGGTTCATTACCGGACTTGAGCTTTGAGGCTGTGTTTGCTATGCGAAGCTACTTTATGAGTTACCCTTCTTGGAAGATGTAGCTCACGACTCATCAAAGGGCACACCACGGAATGCCCCCTTGGCTGAGGCTGAAGCTATGGAACACAACTGCTCCTTGATCCTTCTTGGCGATGACTTCCTCACTTTACCATCGGCCGAAGTGGAAGATCTCCTGCTCTCTATGGCCCAAGAATCAATTGGAACTTTTCAAAATTGACTTGCCTTTTGGAATTCGGTTTTATACCACATGCTTATGTTTTAAATTGTCCCATTATATGCTCATGTGTCCTTTCGACTTGTTGTCATTGACATTCCTTTTATATATATCTTAGGTTGAGCTTTTTAGCAATAAATTTATATACTTTTATTTTTTGGCTTTGAACCACTTTCAACCGACAAGCGGAGGGTGTTGTGTAGCCATTTTAGTTATAGCTCCATGCACGTTATTTTAACACACTAGGCCGCTGTGAACTTTAACCTAGATATATTTCATTCAGCTTCATCTTGTTATTACAATACCCAATTTTACGGTCTTGTTTTATTTTCGTCTAACTGTTTTTGCCTAGGCCGGCACTCTTGATCACTCTGTGCTTCTTCCAAGGCTACAGCACAGTACATTGCTGGTGAACGTGGTAGAAGTTTAGTCTCCAACATTTGTAGAAAATACACATCTTTACGTAGGGACACTTTCTCAGAATATCAGCTGGGTTATTATAAAATCACTTCCTTGTCCCTTACACGTTAGAGGTAGATTCCGGCCAGGGAACCACAACTGTATGCTGATTGCTTCGCTACAGATACTAAAACAGACCGCAGGCCTTTGCTCAGGTATGGGGGTTGATGTCTTCCCCGGGGAACCTGAAGGGCAGAATTCGATCTTAACATGCTGTGCTCAATTTTAGCTTAGGTAGGAGCTGGCCCATTGATTGTAGTGACAATACAGTATGATAGCGTTGTTTTTATGCTTTACTCTCCTCGTCACAATTCTAATACTGTCATGTTGTTTCGTCCAGGTTATTGCAGCTCACGTTTTGCTATCTAAGATGCAGTTGTTTTATTTAACCTATCATTGAAACATATACTGCCTTTGTATGTCATTTATATGTGAGACTGAACTGTTAATGAGAGAACCGGATGAGACCTGAGTGGCCACGACTTCCCTGAGAAGCCAAGGATGTCATGCGCTCGGCTGCCCAGTCATCCCCATCCTTAGGTGGAGATGACGCACTGCTAGTTAGCCGGAGCAAAACCTGGATTCGAGCGGCAGGTGTCACCCGCAGTGGGTTAGACTCAGTCTCCCACGCTGCGGGCGATTCTGTCTCTCAAAATCCAGTAGTCTCATTAGAATAATGAGAGCCTACGTGACAGTGGAAAGCATCTTTGAGCAAGAGACGCCTTGGAAACTAACAGGCAGAAGTGCTGACATTTTGCGTTCTTGGCGGTGGCAAAGAGATCAAGCCAAGGTATCCCCATTCACAGAAGAGACCTCACACCACCTCCAGATGTAATTGCCACTCATGATCCGCTAGGCGTCCACGGCTGAGTTTGTCTGCCCTGGCATTCAGAAAGCCAGCCAAGTGGTTCACCACCAGCCATTGTCAGAGGTGCAGACCCTTGTGTCAAAGGGTCTGTGACCCCACCCGCCTTTTTTGTTGCAGTGGCACGATGGTGGTGTTGTCCGTGAACACCTGAACCAGCCTCCCCAAGATGAATGGACAGAAGACTTTCAAAGCCAAGCAGATGACACTCAGTTCCAGAAGACTGATATAGAGTCGGGACTCAAACGGAGAGCAGGGTTATCTGATCTCCACCTCTTCTAGATGGCCATCCTAACCCACAAGTGATGCATTGATCACCACTATCAGCTTGTGGTGGGGAAGGGTGAAGGGTCAACCCCAGACCCAATCACAGTTGGTAATAATCACTGCAGATCTTGTGCAGTCCCCTAAGAAATCTGAAGGTGGTTGAAGGGGTCCCCTAATATTGGGCCCTCTGAGACTTCAGACCCCACGGTAGAGCTCGCATATGCCACCTTGCTTGCTTGGCTAGTAGGAAGTAGATTCAAATTGTGTCCAGAATGGCTCCACGGGAGCATCTGAGGAGTCAGATTTGAATGGCACATAGATAGTGTGCGCCAAAGTTGACAGGTGGTTCACTTGAGGCAGCTGATGACCAGCCCGGGGCAAGCCCACCTTAAACAGCCAGCCATCGAAATAGGGGAAGACTGGCACCACTGGCCTCCGAAGGTATGCTGCCACTACCGCCATCACTTTTGTGAACACCTGAGGGACACTGGTAAGACCAAAGGGAAGCAAAGCAAACTGAACATGCCCGTATGCCCCCACTAACTGCAGGTAGTGGCAATAGGGAGGCAGGACAGATATATACGGAAATACCAGTCATGCAGGTTTAACGCCACAATTCAGGGTTGAATGCAAACAAAACTTGGGTCAGGGTAAGCATTTTGAATTTCTCCTTCCAGAGGAAGGCACTGAGGTCTAAAACAGGACAAAGGCCTCTGCGCTTCTTGGGCACAGGAAAGTAGCAGGAATAGCAACTCTGTCCTACTTCTGTTGCTGGCACCCTCTTGACAACCCCTTCATCAGCCTCTGGGTGATGGTGAAGGGTTTGGCAAAGAAGAGAGGACGGTTAAGACATATCTCCTTCAAACAATCAGCAAGAGCCACCTATGTGATGTGATGGCTTGCAACCTCTGTAAGAATCTTTGAATCCTGCCTTCCACCGAGTGGCTGTGCTCCCCTAAAAGCAAAGTAAAGGTGTTTGGCAGGTGAAACCGAGGGGTGGGCAGCAGACTGGTGGCACACTAACCCTAGCCGTGGGGGTGGTGAGCACCACAGCCTTGACCACAGAGCTGCTAGGCTCATTGCTGAGGCTGACGGTACGGAAAAACTTCACCAAGTCTATGAGAAAAGTTGTAAGGGAGGTGCATTTGTTGAGGCAGGGCAGATAATCCCAGAAGGAGTACAGCAGCTCAACTCTCCTTAAATCACTTTAAAACAGAACCAGCCTTGTCCCCAAAGAGGCAAGCCCCATTGAAGGGATTGTCCGTAAGAGAGAACTGGACTTCGCCTGAGAATACAGATGATCAAAGCTAAACGTGTTGATACTGGTGTCAGTGGCTTGCCTGATAGAACTGGTGGTGTCCCAGTCACAGCAAGCTGTGAACTTGGCCGCATCACAACCATCTTGGATGGCCTGGGCAAGGACAGTTTGGAGATCTTCAAGGACCTAAGGAAGGACTTGAGCCAGCAAGTGCCAAAGGGCATGTGAATAGCGACCCAGGAGGCAGCTGATGTTTACTGAATGAAAAGCCAGGCTAGTAGAAGAAAAAACTTGCTTCCCGAATGTCTCTGTTTGGACTCCCTCTAAGAGGAGAAGTCGGAAAAGTGTTGGGGTTAGATCTACTTCTGGATACCTGCTCACTAAACTTTAAGAGGAAGGGTGCTAAAAGAGGAAGGCAGTGTCGCCTGGGGCAGGGCATCACACTATTGCCTATTAACTGGGGGGGGCAGCAGAGGAAGGTGTGGCTCAAGATCCCAACAAGGTTAATGCCTCTTTAAATAGTAAAAAGGGCTCAGAGGATATCTGCCCCAGCTGGATGACTTCTGTCAATACATTAATCTTAACCTTCAAGGTGGGGAGTTGAAAATGAAGGACTTCGGCCGTCCTATGCATTAGGATGGCGTAGGAAGCAGATTCCTTGGTGTCCTGGCCAGGGGTTAAGAGAAGACCCATTTCAGGGGAGGTATTAAGACCACCAGCCTCCTGCAGGTCATCATACAATTGTCATCTTGATAGGGCTGACCAAACTCTTCACCTACATCATAATCATTGTCAAAGTCCGTGTTGAAACGGGTTTGTGTTCTCCCTTGTAGAGGCAGTTGATCAAGTGGCGGAAGCGGCAACTTAATTGTTTTGCACTGCTTTGGTTGAGGTCAGACTGTCACCTACTCATCAGAGAGTACTATGTGTACATCTGCGGCTTATCCGCAATGGCACAGGAGCTTTGCTCCACTGGCTAAGAGGCAGCAGCTGAAAAATCAAACAATATTTTATTATTGTTTTAATTTTCGGCTTCTGGCTCAGCCAGTGTGTGCAGGGAGGGGAGAGGCTGGGCCATGGCAGGGGGGAGGAGGAGTGGAGTGCACGTCAGTGTGGACGGCAATCTTAAGTCGGCCAAACTGACGTGCACTAAGGTTTCTCCAACCTGGCAGCGTTACACAGATGGGTTGGAGAAACAGCACAGACTCCAATGCCCTCTCTGAGCAGCAGACCAAGCTGCTCAGAGCAATTATGGTGCTCCTCTCATGCTAAGTATGGCATGAGTGCAGCGGCAGGTGCTTGGGGAGCCCGTGCTAGTGTCCCAGGGACTGCTGGGACGCCATCAAGAGCGAGACAGCTGGAGGCAGGATAGGTAAGTTTTTCTTTTTTTTAATTATTATTATACCCCTGCCCCTTGAGATTTGCGGCGGCCACCACTGCTATGAGTATCTCCTCATCAATGGATTCAGCTCTGTTGCTGATGTTTGAGGGACTGGCATGGACCATGGCAATGGAGGTGGGTCTCATCGGAGCCGGAGGTGTCGTGAAGGGCTTGCAGGGTCCAACTGGCGCCAAGGGCACACTCCCCCAGTGGTACTCCAGAAGGTAGGCCTTTTGGCTCCTAGTGGCCAGAAGGGGCCCCAGAGGGAGTCGCCATGGAGCTGAAGAGCCACATCATGGCTGCTTGGAACTCTTCAATCTGTTGTGGAGTGGCAGATTACCCTGGAAACTTAGGTTGTCCCAGAACCAGTTGCAGGATTGGCAGAACTATGGCGCCGTCCCAGCAACTGCAAGTGGCGAGAGGATGCAGAGTTTCACTTAGATTTTCTTTTCTTTTTCCGTTTAATGCTTCTTCGACATCTGGCAATTTAGATCTCGATAAAGGCTGATCTCTGGAACAGCTTTGATGACTGCTGGAGCAGGGACCGGACCTTGGACGACTTTGAGAGGTCTTAACTTAGAATCTTCTTCACAGCAGGCCTTAGTTGTGGCTTGATCCTCTACACCACAGGCACACCTGATGGTGACCTGTCACAGACATTTGTTTGCTACAGTTTCCAAATGGCTTAAAAACTGGTGTTTTTTTGGTGGGGAAATCCCTTGCACATAAAATTTGGACAAAAAATACTGAAGTGTCTCTGAGGGACCAGAGAGAGCGCCACATTCACATCAGGTACTGTGGATGGAAGGAAACTGACATCAGCACACAGGAGTGGTACATACATAGGCTCTGCACATCATTTCCTGACCAGAACGATGTCCGTGCAGAGCCACACAGTGCCACCTACTGGTGCACACAGATACCTCTGAAAAGTTTCCAGATCCAGTCCAGGACCTGGGCAGTATTCAAAAGGTGTGGAGTCTGCAGTTGGACCTCTCTATCGGAAATGATTGATTACTCTTAGGGTAAAAGAGACCTTTCCTAATGCATGTTAATGGAGATGGAATGCAGTTCATACTTGCCAACTATAGAAAGTATTTTGAAATTGTGTAAAGCTGAAAAGGGAAGAAAGCCTTTGACCTCACACAATATAAAACATATTTTCTACTGCTTGGATTATGATTTTTAAACTTAATGAGCTGTTTCACTTGTCTGGATCAATATAAACCTCTCTGGAATGATTAGGTGTCAGAAATCCACATGTTCATGTTCCAAGACTGGACGCTTATTGAAATTGGGTTAACAGTAAGATTTTACCTCTGCCTCGAGGGCAACCTCAGTTTGAAATGTTGCAAACCTGACATTTCCAGTTTGATCTCTTTGGGACAAGTATACACTACATTATTAAATGATATATAAAGTATTTATATAATCATGATGACCCATGTTCAAACCTTCCGCTGGAGTCACTGCTAGAAAATATTGAGGACTGGATGTTGTTCAACTCTCAAGAATGAATTAATCATATTTGCTTTAAGACGAAAATCCGTTCTACTACCGCTAGTGCCCACACTAAGTGCAACAGTAGCCTTCCTCCAGTAGAAAAGGTAAGACACCTGGGCTTTCTCCTTCATGTAGACGCTACACTTCACCCTCAGGTGAAGAATGTTTCAAAGAGATGCTGCTTTTATCTAAAAAAAAAAAAAACCTACAAACTTCTTTTATTGCTCCAGTCTAGAACTAAACACCCAGCACTAGTAGTAGGTGATTTAATTAATTCTTGACTAGACTACTGCAGAGCTAGTTAACGGATTATCTTAAGCGGGTGCTGGGTATTGTAGTCAGATTTAACTTGCCTCCAAAAACAAGACCAGGTCTCTGCTGCCCACTAAAAACTGCAGTGACTTAAGTGGTGCCTTATATTAAAGATTACATGTCTACCTTTTAAATGGCCTAATCACCCGAGTCTCTTAAGTCTTTGAATCAAAATTCTGATGTACTTCCCCTCCAGATATATAGCTGAGGCCGTCCACACAGTCCTCAAATTCCACCTATAGTCACGGGGTAGCCAATCATTTTGAGTAAAAGTTCCTGCAGTAAGGAAATGCTGTTATGATAAGACTTAAACTAGCTGCCACGCTCGCTAGTTCTAGGAAAATACTGAAACCTTTCCTATTTGGCTAGGCAGGCTTTTTTTAAGATCAGTACTGAGAGAACCTGTTGGATAGTGTGCACTACAGAAATGGTTTAGTCAGTCTGTATCACACCTGCTTAGTATCATCCAACTGGTTTCTCATCTATTAATACAATTGCACTGGACATGCCATACTGTAGGATATGAATCACTATATAGTGGATATCATGGACATTTTTAAGCACCAAATTACCTTGATTTTTTCATGTGGTGAAAATGTATGGGGAGTCCTGTCTAATGTGATGGATTTTACAAGATTGTAATGCAATTCCATTATTGTTTGTTTTGCTTTTGTATTGTGTGATTTTTATGGATGTTTGTAACTTACAGCCCTGATCAAGTCCGTTATTGGACGGAACGTATTGGCTGGGCTGCATGGCAATGTAAAGAAAACCAACAAAGCTCTATTGTGATACTACTACATGGCTCCTATCTGGATTATTGGAGAATGAACCAGATATCTGAGGATTATTATATTTTTGATGCCTTGATGAACTTTAGAATTTTCATATCTCACATAAATGAGTTTTTTATGTACTGTAAGTGTTCCTCATCATTCTGTGGGGTTGCCATTTTGGTCTGTTTACTTGTGGTCTGCAGCTTCCTTTTGCACTGAAGAAGAATATCTGTGACAAGTAAAATATTTGCTGTGTATGCCTTTCGTTTAGTTTCCATTGTAAGGAAGCTTTTTGATCTCTGCTCAGACCTTCCATCAGGTTGTTGAACATTCCTCAAAGGTATCCCAAAGTGCCCTGGTTCTCATGAAATATACATTTCAGGAGCCTCACAACTAAGCTAACAACTCGGATCACCTTGTTCCCCCTTGCCTCTAATTGTAAAACATGGCAGATATGATCTTTGCTGCCTGGCTCTGTACAGTCAAAAAAAATAAATTCATTGCTATTTCGACTTCCACAAATCCCAGCATGTTTATGCACTGTTTTCTCTTCCTTCAATCTCAGTGACTTAGGGCCTGATTTAGAGTTTGGTGGGGGTGGTTACTCAGTCGCAAACGTGACGGATATCCCGTCCGCTGTATTACAATTTAATTATGTCCTGTTGGTCTTGTAATACGGCCGGCAGGATATCTGTCACGTTTGTGACGGAGTAACTCGTCCACCAAACTCTACTGCAGGCCCTACGTTCTTCTGAAGCTCTTGAACATTCAGCTGCTCCTGGATTGGTCTCATCTTCAGTCTGTAATGGGGGAATGCCAAATAGCATTCTCCAAAGGACAGTTTGAAAGTACTGATTGCTGTATCTTTTCCCTCCTGAATTCTTCATTATTACTTAAATCTCTTACTTTAGAGGCATATCATTTACATTTTGGGTAATTAAAATAAACACTTGTGGAAAACTTTAGTGGGAGCAGGCAGGACGACTGCCCATTCCCATAGAAACTGCCACCCCAATACGCAAAGGGGAAGGGGTCCCAGAGCAACTCCTTCTCCTTATCACCTCCATTACCTGGTCAATGGTTTGCGACCACATACCACTGACAAAAAGATTAATGAATTGCAATTTGGAAGGAATGCCCTTTTACAACTCTTCCAAATTGCAGTGTAGTATGTTTGCAGACTCACAAATATTGCCAAAAGAGATTTTTTCAGTCGCAAATGCAGTCATTTTGCCAACTACACAGTTTACAACTACAAGGTTGATCAGAGAGGTCTATGAAAGAGTAGGGAACTATACCAGCCCACTTCAAAAAGTTGTGCCATTCATGGAGTGAGGTTTTGACCCCAGTCCACCAATTAGGGGAACAAATGGTGCTCAGCCTGCACTGGCGGATACATACTCAAAAAAAGTTATACACTTTGGAGACATATGTGAAGCTTAACATATTTACTAAAGTTTTATATAGCACTCCTTCCACCAGCTCGGCATTAAGGTGCTTCACAGAGAACAGTAGTCAACAGATATATAAGCATAATAGTGCAACAGGTAGCTTTAGAAAGAGCTATAAAGCAAAAAAATACTTAACAGCATATTGATGCCACTTGGAGTGTGGGCATGGAAGAAAAGAGGAGAAACCAGGGGTGGAAGCTGGAAGTAGAAAAATTGGGGACCGGGGGGGATAGCTAGAAGAAGAGAAATTGGGGGTAGGAGGAGAAAGGACGGGGGGAAGAGGGTAAAGGAAAAGGCGAAATACAGTTTTAGGTACCTGTAAAAAAATTGGGTTACTGGTTGAGGGAGTGAAAGTCCCAATGAGGCAATAACCACAATTCTTGTCAGAAATCTCTAAATTAATCTGTGCTTAACCCTCTGCCAGCTTGGCACAATGCAGTCATGCTTAACTTAGAGGCAAAGTGTAAAGTATCTATGCAGCAAACAAACAGTATTAAAGTGAAAACACAACAAAAGAAAAAACTCAAACCAAATAAAAAAAAGAGTACCCATTTTAATAAATCAAATCATACAAGAAGTAAATATTCCAATCGGTACAACCGGAGATATGCAAATTCAATGTTTAAGTGGATTTAGTGCCTAAAAGGACTAGGCGCCACTTGCAGTCATCTGGTTGTTCTAGACTGGGGGTAAGTCACAAGTTCAGGCCAACCGCACTGAACCACGAGCCAGATTAGTCCCACTGAAAAACGTATCTTCTAAAAGTTCAGTCGGAAGAGGTCTGTTCAAGGTGGAGGTGGCTACAAGGAGCAGGTACATCATTGTGGAGGGTCTTCACTGTAGCATGTACAACATGCCTGGTGCTGCAGATGGTCATGGCTGTAGCATAAAGATCTGCTAGGAAGCCGCAAGCTGTTGTTGCTGGAGATTTGTGTTGAAGGTCAACATGGGTTGTTATTGCTAAAGTGCAAAAAGCAGATCTCACGTTGCTGGCCATCATTATAGCGTGAGTAGTCAGGCTCACTAAAGTCTTGGCATGAACGGATCTGTTTGTGGTTGTGAAAGCCCACAACTACATAATTTTGCCTTTCTTCACACTGATCCCAAGGGTCCAGGACCTGGAAAGGCACCTCTTGGGGATCAAGGAACTCACTCAAGTAGAAGCCAGCGTGTGTCAGGCAGTTCCAGTGCAGCAAGCCAGCTGAGCAATTGCAGAGGCCTCTGGAACTTGTTGTGTTCCTTTAGCGCAGGCAGGAAGTCAGCAAACTAACCCTTGGAGTCACACAAGTTAGCGTGGGATGAAGGGAGTAGGACCAGTCTTCCTTCTCAAACAGCAAAGCAGTCCTCTGGTAGTAGCAAGGCAGTCCTCTTCCTGTGATGTCCAGGAATGTACTGAAGAGTGGCTCTGGTGGTCCAACAGTTATACCTGGTGCTAGCCTTTGAATGGGGGTGGGGGTCCGTCCCTGTAAAGTTCTTCCCTTCTGCTGTTAATGTTCCAAGAAGTATGGGTTGACAAAAATGACTGTCATGTTCCTTTGTGTGTGCTGGAGGCAACTTTTGAAGTGTGAGGCAAACAGAATTACAATTCATTTGAGTGTAAACACCATACTTCTATCTGCTTTGAATAAAAAATTATCACGTATTAAATGTAATAATGTAACCCAGTATTTGTTAATGGGAGAGATAGGCCTTACAGCAGTTAAAAAACTTAGGAGTTTTTCACTACCATGACATTAAAACCTAAACCCTTATGTCCTACTTTTTAAATATATTGCACTCATAAGCCTATAGGGTCTACTGTAGGGGTGACGAATATGTACTTAAAAGGAAGTATTAGGATTTGCAAAAGGTTTATTTTGCCAGGTCGACATGGCAGTTTAAAACTGTACTACAAGTTGCAGTTTCAGGCTTAAGACATGCTTTAAAAGCTACTTAAGTGTGTGGCACAAAGGTTGCTGCAGGCCCAATAGTAGCAATTAATTTACAGCCCCTGGGGACATGTAGTACCATCTACTAGGGACCTGCAAATAAATTTAGGCCCATATTTCTGAAAAGTTAGCGTCACTTTAGCACATTTTTTGTTTACACTAAAGCGGCGCTAACTTACCTCCATATTTATATATTGACGCTAGACCCGTCTAGTGCCAAAATATTGGAGTTAGCACCATTTTTAGGGAGCGCCAACCCACACTGCGACAATGAGATGCAAGGTAGGGGTTCCCGTCCTAAAAATGATGCTAGTTTAGGTAGAGTATATGTGTCTTACTGGTAAGTGCCACTGAGGGCCACTTACATGTGGTCCCCTGGCTGGCACTGGGTCTGTTGGGGGTGGTCCTAGGGACACTGGTCCCCATTGGTGGGTATTGGGGTTGTGGTAATGCCTTCTGTCTATACTTAGACAGGAGTCAATTTTTGGCTGCTTGGCAAAAACAAAATTATGCCTACCCCCATTTTTTCTACAGCCATCCAGCCCCAGCTAGCAGCATTTTTCATGACACTAGCCATTCCTTAGCGCCATTGTGCGCAATGTAATAAATATGACACACAGATGGGGCTAAATGTGCTAATAAGGTGTAAGCCAATTTTACCATGTTAGGAGACAGCAACATGCACTTTAATACTGTATAGTAGTGGCAAACATGCAGAGCTCTAAAGCTAACAAAATTAATTCAGCAAACAGGAGGTGTGAAGGCAAAAAGTTTGGGGAAAGATCACACGAAGGATGTCAGTTATAACAGCACTATAAACGTAGGAGGAGCTAATGCTAATTAATCACCTTTGGAACATTTCCAGGTCAGAATAAGGATAATGAACATTTAATATAGAAGATGGGGGAGCGATGCCAGATGTATTTAGGGGCATCTTGGGCTTGGAACATCAAATAGGTGCGTCTTTAATCCTTTTCTGAAAGTCAAGGTGTTCTGTGCTGTTCTCGGATAAATTGATAGAGAGTTCCAGGAGCCAGCAGTGGAACCCGAAAAGGACTGTTTGAAGGCAAAGGAGGGTTTGCTTTTCAGTGTTTCCAGAGCTACTTAATTGTCTGGACTGCGGTAGGTAGCTGGGTGTGCTATGGTGTATTGCTGCTGCATAAAAAACACTAGCGTAATTCTACAACGTGTGCTCCCTCAGAATGTTATTGTAGCCATGCCGAACCCCACCCAGTACATTGTTAGAGTAGAATTATTGCTTTTGGGTTACCAATAAACCCTGTAACGAGATCAATACACCATGGTAACAGAAACAAACCCAATGCGTTATTCACAGTTTCACACAAACACACTGCATTTAAAAGAGTAGACACTTAACTAAAAAGCATTTATGACAACAGGTTGAACTTGTCTCTAAGCACATCAAAAGACAGTGTTCATTGCAAAGGGCAAAAGCGCTGTCGTAAAGACCTTCCTACGGGACTCGGCTTTCTCAGCAGCAGGCAAGATGTATCATCTTCAAAATGCGCTGGCAGTAGGTGAAACGGTCTGTGGCTGAATCTCATGAGATAATCTGAGCAAAGGACCTCTCCTGACAAGTGGTCAAGTTGCAGCCCTTGTATAATAAGAAGCAGATTTATGGAAAGTGCCGCTGCACCGAGTGCAGCGTCACTTTTCCTGCGCCCCTTAGCGCTCCCCTACCTCCACCATGTATGCACCGCATTTAAAATATGACACACCGTGGCTCAGGGTAGGGGGCGATAGCGTCAATCAATGTGACGCTATTGATGTACTCTGCAGGAGTAGCGCCAAAATGTTGGAGCTACTCCCGCAGAGTACATAGGGGCCCATTCTAAAGAATGGAAGCCCCCTTTTAATGCATGCTTGGAGCAGGCGTTAAAAGTTCCATAAAAAATGGTGCAAGGAAATCTCATAGATTTCCTTGCTCCCTTTTTTCGGCCCCCCTAATGGGGGAATGCCCCCTTTGCATACATTATGCTTAGTGCAAGCATAATGTAGCACAAAGTGTTACAGAGTGGCGCAATGCATGCATTGCACCACTCATTAAATACAGTGCGGGGATTTCAGCCTCGTTGGGCCACATTAACGTAAAAAGTAATGACGCTAATGTGGGCTGGGGGATTATAATATATGCCCCTAAATCTTATCAGATTGGAATTCCTGACAAAAGTTTAGTAATGTCTGACATAGGTTATGTGCATCAAAGTTGTCCCCTAGATGTTTTCTTATAAAGATATATGGTGAAAGGATGTCAGTTCAGACTACACTATGTGGGTAATATGATTGTACTTGTCTTTATTTGACATTGATATGGTGATAAGTAGACACTTGTCCCAGACTGATGTAACATCAGGGCCCACATTCTGATAGGTGACACGCAGTACAGTAGCCAAAAAAGCTGGGCTTTGTGACAAGGAGAGAGCAGACGGGCACCATATTCACATAGATATGGCATTCTCCTCCTATCTCCCTAGCACAGGCACTGATTTCAGATGCCATGTGCCACGCACACACCTTAGCGCCATAGTGCTCTGGAGGAGGGGGGGGGGGTTGTGTGTGTGTGTGTGTGTGTGAGAGAGTCTAGCATACATTTTAAGTGGAAATGTGTTTCTTTGTGTGCCGTACAGTGCAGCACACATGCAAAGTCCGAAAAGCAGGGAGAAATATAAACATGTCTCTGTTTAGTGCCTGCTTTTTAAAGGAGTTAATTTTTGGCACTAAACCCTTACAGTCCTGAATTCTGAGCTGCAGCACAACACTTCTGACAATGATGGTCCAGGAACAAGTTGGAGAGGGCACCCTGTGGCAAGGGCACTGACCTGCGGGGGAGGGTGCACGGGAGGGATACTGTGGGCCAGCGGGGTGGGGACACTGGGGCTGCTCCTGGCCAGGACACCATCAGCCACATCTTGGGGGTCTATCAGGAGTCCCAACGCATGATTGGCCAGGTCTTGACCGAACTCCAGGAAATCAAGCAAATATATAGGGACATGCGGGAAAAGATGGAGACCCACATTACCAACATGGCCTCCCTAACAGGGGTGCTGAGGGACATTCACACCACCATGAGCAGGGCTTTTCAACACGGTCTATCCCTTCCTTTGGCTCATCAACACAAAGGACATCTACATCGGTGCTAGCCACTGGAAGGAAGGCCAAGCCAGAGGAAGAACCAGACCCAGACACCCCTGTCTCTGTAGCAGCTGAGCCCTCCCACCCCCTCTACCACACAACCGGGGACATCCAGCAAAGAACTCAGGAGGTGCGGATGTCAAGGCACCCACCAGTGCCAGAAAATGACCTCTTCCTAAAGGACCTCCTTTGTGCCACACATTCATTCTGTTGACTGATCCTCAACCACCTTCCATTTCCAACAGGAGTAGTACTCTGGACTTTGGACTCCCAGTGGTCTACCATCTACTCCAATGATTTCATTCATCATGATGGACCCCCTTCACTTTACTATTTTGTTTCTTTATGTCCCAAATTTATTTTCTGCATAAGCATTGTAATAAATTCACTCATCACAAACTCATTGTCTGCTTGCTTAATTTACTACTTTCTTTTTGCTATGTTGACCATGTGAACCATATGACGACGACACGAGCTACTTGTGCAAGCAGGGATATGTTACAGGTACACAGTGTCCAGTTCAGGATTACAACCATTACACAGCACCACATTAGTACAATTGTCTGGTTGAACCAAAAATGTAATTCCAGTGTACAGCACATAGGCTGTCAATATGTTGTGAGTTTTAGAAACAAGAATGTGTGACTCATACTGAGACAAAGTACATATCTCAAGGTGCAGACCCCCAGACCACGGTAGGAGGCCTTGTCATACATTGTCCTGTAGAATATGCAAACATTCAAGTGGTTGATGTCAGCAGCTTGAGCCTTATCACATACCACACCAAAGTAATTCAATATCACATAAGCCGAGATACAGACAGATGGCAGTACTACAGTCCCTGATCACAGGCCCATCATAATTCAGTTACCATGCACCTGGTGATGACACAAACATAAGTCAGTGTTGTGGCACAGGCACTGTGGCCTGCAATGATGAAAAACATCTAAAGATATACACAGGTCAGAGAAAAACGAGTGTTTAGACATTTTGAAGTTAAAATGACTTGGTCAAAAGTTAGGAATACATATCTAATGACCACATGATGACACAAGTGATGGATCAGGCCCACCACAATACACAAAAGTAGTTCACTATGCACTTATGTACCTCCACCCAAACACTGTGCAAACTCTCTTGGCAGGTCTCATACATCCAAACTGTGCAACCTACATTACCTGGAACAATCCAAGCCCACGTATGTCAGAACAGTATCAGATACCTGCCAATGTCACAACTCTGAAATGCCCAAATAAAGATGCCATGGTGAAAGTACATGTACAAAGAACAAAACAAGGAGTTTAGGTTTGAAACCATACATATGGCACAAGTCATATAGCAAGCAAATGCAAAACAAAGTACATTGCAGGAAACTGACCCAAGTAAAGCAACATCATCAAGGTGGGAATGTGTCTAAAGCTATCTTATCAAGCAGCCTGTGGCTGAATATCAGTGTCCGCTCACAGGCTGTTTCCAAAACACTCAACTCCACACATTCTCACAACTACAGTTCATTGTACAGTCACAGTCATTACATCACATGACATACACTCATGAAAAGTAGCTGGTGATGAGATCTTCCCGCAGGTCAGCTCCTTCCTCTTCACCACTGTCATCCTCACTTGGCATTTCAGGATTCCCACCCAGTAGAACTGTAGGCTCCCTGTCCTCTGTGATGTATGGGATATTCCTCTGCAGGCCGATGCTGTGGAGCATACAGCATGCCACAGTGGTCTGACACACTTTCCCGGGTGATTAAAGGAGGGTTCCAGCAGTCCGGTCGAGGCAGCGGAATCTGGCCTTCAGGAGCTCAAAAGCTAGCTCCACTGGACTGTGTGTTCTTCCATGGACCTCATTGATGCGGACTTCCCCTGGTGTAGTTGGATTCCTCAGTGGTGTCAACAACTAAGGAAACATACTACAGTGGTGGTTGGGTAGAAGGATCTACATGACAAGACACAATAGGGATGTTTGAGTTGCAACACAACATGTATTAAAGGTGTGACACTGTTTATTAAGCCAATACAGCATTTCAGGCCACCAAAATGGCGGATGCCTGACCTACTCCATTATACATTAGGAACCGTAAGTGACTGCCAGCGAAGTCACGGCGGTAGGCGGTTGCAACTGTGGCGGACACAGCCACAGGCTAACATTGTTGCCAGTGGCAGTTACCAGCCAAGCTCTGTCTGCCGGCAGAGACAATCGCGTACAAGGCGGACGTGACCGTCATATTGTGTAGACTCCCTCACTTTACTTCTGACACTACTGCCAGCAACACCTCCACGACCTGAGCTGCTGTGTGTTGCTTCTGGGAGCAATCATGCCACGTTCAGCAGATGATAGGGCCCCAGCCTTCTCTCCACAGGAGTTGGAGAGGCTTGTTGTTTAGGTCCTACTCTTGTATGGACAGCTCTATGGCTCACCAGAGGAGCAGGTAAGTACCTCGTGTGCACAATCTTCTCTGTACTTCACCATCCTTTCCCTCCTCACAGGCTATAGTGTGCCAGTTAGACTTCTTGAGTGCCTAGTGTTGCAGTCTGTGTGGCATCAATGAGATATACATGGTGCAGGTATTGGTGGCCAGTACCATATGTGAAGCTCAGTCAGATTGTGTTGTCTGAGGTTTTTGGGGTCCTAGATCCTCTTTGTGTTCGATGCACATAACTAGGGAAGAAGACTTCACTGCAATCCACTGACATTTCATCCTTATCATGGTTGCAAATGTTGGACAACATGTATGTGCATGACAGCATGAGCTGTGTATGCATCTTGTATGAGTCATTTGAGGATCTTGTAAGCAATGTGTATACTACCACAAGTCTTTAAACCCACATCTGGCCTTGCCCAACTGTTGTCTGGAACCCATATCCTGACTCTCTATGTCCTTCAGGTTGCCACAAATACCACATGCTAAATTGCTAATGGCCACATAATGTACTGTCATACATGGAAGTGATGTAAATGGAGTGTCATGTAGGTTCTCTATGCTCCGCCTGCAGTGACCAGGGCCTGTCAAATGTATCTCCCAGTCTGAGATCTAGTATCGGCCATGGGGGAGTCACTGTGGCTATGCACCTGGGGCACTGTGCCTACCCCTTGTACCCCCAACATATCCTGGCATGTGGACAATGTGATGCTCTAGCGGGAAAACTTCCTCTGAATGCCTTAGTCCATTGACTAGATTAGGAATGGGTACTGAGGTAAATCACTAAACTGATCCATATTTACACATAGCATCATTGTCAATGTGTGACTTATGACAGGTCCCTAAAAACCACAGCGCAGTTGTCACCGTCACACAGGTCATGTTTATCCCGTACTGGCATATTACAAAAATGAGAGTCCCACAGTGCATACAGTGTGTTGATTCCTGAGAGGCCATGATATGTGACTCAGTAGCTTGGTCACATAGCAGAAATTGTACAATGCATGCCTTTTATGTTGGATGCCATATCTGTCAGATGGGCCCATATGTCCAAAGGAGTGTTCTGTGGTACAGGCACATATCACAGAACCTACCCACTTAAGTGGGATGAGTCTGCATTTGCTAGGCCACATGTCCACACAGGGACAATGAAGACACTTTCTGTGCCCACAATGCCAGCCCCTCGATTGTCACTCAAGTGTAATGATGAAGTCTGCACTATGTTAATTGCCTGTGGGACTGTATGCAGTGACTCATTCTCACAGAGTGTGAATGTGTTTGTCCATTGAGGCCTAAGGAGTTTACCCTTCAGAAGCCTCATCGGTGTGTAGTGTTCAATTGTGGCTCACATCACAGTACATGTTGCTGGAGCATGGGCTACCTGATGTCGGTAAGCTTGCTTAGTCATTGTAGGCCCTAAGCAGGGTAGTGGGTTAGTCTGCATATGTAAATATAGATGTCTGCAGTCATGTCCCTCTACTTATTAGCTTTGTTAACTTAGAGTGTTAACAAGTTGAAAAGTTCTAGCGTAGTCTTTCTGACATGTATGTTACTCAACCATTTGTGCAAAAACTTGTGATTGTAATTTCTTGATTTGTCTTTTGCATCCATGTAGGTTAAGGCCCATCAGAAGAAGGAGATATGGAGAGCCATCGCCTGGAAAATGCAGACCCTGGGGGTTAAAAGCCGGCGGAGCGCCCACTGTTGGAAGAGGTGGGAGAACCTGAGACACTGGGCTCGGAAGATCTCAGAGGTCCAGCTGGGGCTGTTATCCCAGCGTGGACAGAGCGCACATCAGACCATGACTCCTTTAATGACCTGCATTCTGGCAGTGGCCTACCTAGATGTTGATGGGCATTGGGGGGACAGCTGAGCATCCACAAGGGAGTGAGTACAGGGCATATTTCTGCCTGTCACATTGCCAAGTTAATGTGTTTCCCCTGACTATTATGGATGAGCCAAGTGTAACACAGTCGATGACTGTTTGTTTGTGTAGACATGTCACCTGGTGCATACGGGTGTGCCTCGTCTACTGACCCAGGGACCTAGGACACAACTGTGTAAAATCCACAAACATTGTGCTCTCCATAATTGCTGTATGCATTGCTCTATCAAGTAGTTTGTTGTTGTAGTGGGTATAAATTCTATGCAACAGACCACTACTCCTCAATGTTACAGGCCAAAAGAAAGCAAGTGATGGATCACTATCGTCAGCCATTTGTCTGGTGAAATGAGTATAGTGGCATCTGCCACCCAAAGGCTACCTGTCTTCAGCATGTGACGGATGCTGGTATCTCACTACTGTCTGTAATATGAAGATGCCCATCATACATATGACCACTACTCCTCAGTGTTACAGGCCAAAAGAAAGGAAGTGATGGATCACTGTCCTCAGCCATTTGTCTGGTCAAATTAGCATATTGGTATCTGCCACCCAAAGGCTACTTGTCTTCAGTGTGTGATGGATGCTGGTGTCGCACTACTGTCTGTAATGTGAAGATTCCCATCATACATATGACAGAGCATTTGTTTGAGGGTGCAGCTCAATACTTTCCCTTGGTAAGTGGGGAATGTCCATTGACATGATATATGTGCCATGACTGTTGCCAACATTCCTTGTGCCTGCATGTGTCCCTTTCTCTTCTGACAAAATGTGTACACTATTTCATGCATGGTCTACCTGTATTGATGGGATCATTTCTGGATTCCTTCACATATATGTGCATGCCAACCTGTGTGAGGAATAGGACATTTCTAATGGGGCTACATTTCATGTGGTGATACATACAGGTGCGTGTCACCATTGATTATTGGCTGGCACATACCCTCACCCAGCATAGCATGTCATTTGGCAAGTACAACTGCAGTAGCAACGAGGGACAAGAAGTGTATGACTTTCTATTGTAGCCACAATGTGCATTTCCATGCCATTGATGTGACATTATGTGGGAAAGTGTACTGCACATGTGTAATTGGGAAGGTTTGTAACTTGACTGTTGGCATGCATCAAACAGTGACTTGCAGTTATGTTGAAATCACATGTGTTTGGGTACAACCTTTCATCCACGGACATATGGGTGTGCACGACCAGAACAGAGACAGTGGTGTATCTTCCCATTGGGCAACCTGTTGAGGGTCTTCTATAAGTAATTGCAAATCTCTGTGGCTCTCTAACATCAAATGGTCTAAGGTCGTCTACTAATGCAATCAGAGTATGTCATTGTAAAGGGTGCCAGACATTAGTGGTGATTTCCCTGGGACTTGCTGATTCATTGTGTTGTGAATTTTAGGGACACAACTCCCTGACAATTTGCACATAATGTCTACAGTGTACATTTCCATGCCAAATGTGTAGCATATCTGAGCAACATTAGTACGACCTCCATGACTCCACTGAGACAAAATTGACTTGGTGAAGTGTGCATTGTTGATATGTTTCCAGTATTTCCAGGTCACCTTCTCCAGGCTACTGTACTGCTGCCAGCAACATGGCAGGTTTTTGGAGCATCATTTCTTATTGTTGTGTTATTGTGTATGTGACACATAGATGTCTACATGACCTTGTGTGGGGTCTGTGGGAATGAGTTTGGCATTGACCTACTAATTGTATGACAATAGGTAAATGAGGTATGCTCCATGAGGCAAAGCATTGATGGTGATGTGGTCTCAATGGTTACTGTGATTGCACAACTTCAGCCATGTAACTGTAGTTGTCTAAGATCCTGATTTTCCTGTTGGCAACTGTTGACAGTTGAGATCGCATGCATGCATATGGTATCATACATGTGGGGGCCACTTAGATGTAGTGCGTTTTGGGGCCTACTTGACATCATAGCAATGTTTGTTAATCACAACTGTTGTTCAAGTGTGATCTTGGACGTGTGATGACTATTTCTCTTTGTATTTGCAGCATCAGGCCAGGGAAGTGGAGACAGGGCACAGCAGAGTGGTGAAGCACCTGGCCATGGGACCTCGGGTCAAGACATCACTGACACAGAGGGACCTAGTGGCCCGGAAGGTGAGGGGACTGCCACGGAGGAGGCGGGATCTATATCATCTTCAAAGGATGCTTCCTCCAGTGGCCATTCCCTAGTTGTGGCGAACCCATCAGGACATACTCTAGTACCGTCTTTATCTGCCAACCCCAGTTCTATCGCCACCCTTCCTTCATGCTCCCCACCTAGTTGGCCGTGCCTGCTCACCCAAAAGGGTGAGCATCTACTTTGCCGCAGGCACCTCTGCCCCAGACCCTGTCACCCCTGCTGCCATGAGTGAGGAGGCTATTGACCTCCTTGGGAGTATCTCTCTGGGTCAGACTGCCATTATGAATGCCATCCAGGGATTGGTCTGCCATCTTCAGCTGACCAATTTTTTCCTGGAAGGCATTCATAGTGCCATCTCTGGCCTACGAAGATCTTTTCAGGTTCTGGCCTCCTCACTGACGGCAACCAGTCACCCCCACCTTCTGTCCCCCTCCACCTCCCTCTTCCCAATCGAAATCCCCTATTCCTCTAGCTATTCCAAGTACACAGACAGATCCAGATGCTCCCACCTCAACACACAAAAGCAGCACACATAAACACAAACACCACTAAACACACCAGCACTCAACAGACACCCACACACACACATCAGCCTCCACTTGCCCGGACACCCCCACCGCCCCACTGGCCCACACACATCAAGCATACCCACAGGCACCATGACAACGGGCAGTGACACACCCACCACACCTGCCGACACCACCCCAAAACACACACACACATCCACCACTTCCACTATATCCGCAGACACCACTCCAACAGACACACAGGCATCTAGCACATCCACCATACCTGCAGACACCACCCCAACAGACACACACACATCCACCCCTACAAGCATACCCACAGACACCACCCCAACAGACACACACTCATATCCACCACTCCCACATCACCCAGCACCTCCACCTCTTAGCCCCCCAGACACACAAACTCCCACATTCACACACCCAACAGACACCACCCAAACATAAACATGCCTCACTCAGGCACACACCCAAGACATCCACACCGACACACCAGACGACCACTCCCTCAACCTCCAAATCCCCTCCCCTTCTGATGACCATCCCGTGTTCCTAAGGAAAGTTTTTTGTTTGACCTTGCTCTTTCCCGTGTCCCTTCCACCCAAACCCAAGAGGCCCAAACCCACATACCAACCACCTCCAAGTCCTCCCATCACACGTGCCCCCCCTGCAGGCACCCATACCCACCAAAAATAAGCCAATCCTCTCCTAAGAAACACTACACCCCTCTCAAATCCAGCCATCATAAATCCGGCCCCCAAAGGTTGGTCCCTGAGGTGCATGCCTGCCCACTTGATGCCCCTTCCTGTGGAGGTTCCCTGGCAGTAATAGGTGTCAAGTGTTGGCACAGTACTGTGCTATGAGAGACTATAAATTGGACTGGCAAATGGCCTTGGACAATTTACTTGGAATAAACCCAAACAGTTGTTTTTTTGGGTACACATTTGTCACGCAATTCCTTTTCTACCTTTATGATGTTCCTGATTAATTGGTGTTGTCTTGCTACAGTTGTGTGTTTCTGTCTGTTTGCTGATTCTTTTGCTGTTGTCTGCAATATCTTACTTTGTGGGCAGTGCAAAGTTATATGTTGACTGTATGGATACGTGTTTGTTAATGCAATGGTGGTGTCATTGTATTGTGTTCTGTTTGGTATGGTAAGTATTTCATCTTGTGTTGTCTAATGTAGGCATATATGATGTAAGACTTGACCCCATGATATGGACTGTACATTCGTCTAATGTGTGGGAGCTCGAGTTATCCTCTTGCTTGCCATTGGGATGTGCTAGCTTACTCTGCATTTGCCTGTGCATATTTCCATTTTATTGTGTGTACCTTGCAGTTACTTCATCTAGATGCATGCGCATGCAGTTGTAGTTGTATTTACTTTCTTGACTTGCACTTCCACATTTTGCAGATACACATGTCACTTGTCTCTACTATTATTTGTCCCTTAGATACCTGAAGGGCCAGTTCCTGTGCAAATGTTGTTTTAGGGGCATGTGCAAAGTGTAATGTTTCTCAGTGCAGCATTCCCCCCCTGAGTGGTCCATCCTTATTGTGCAGGTATTGTTTACATTGTGAGCTTTGGATATTTGTCTCAGACTATTGTGCATCCCATTGTCCTTCCATTGTGTTGCAATGTGGGTGATGTGTGTGTCCATTGCAGCGCTGTTTAATGGGAGTGGTGTTTATATTCCATGACGCATCCATACATATGTATGTTAAAAGTGAAAGCAGTCCATGGCATGTGAGGGTGTCAGTTGTATTGTTAAATGTGATGTTGCTGTATTGTTGGTGTTGTGTGACACAATGTTGTGTACACTTCTCTGTCCCTGTGCCTGTCAGACGTGTGTTTTTGTGTAGTGTGGCTATGCAGTGTGCACAACCTACCTAAAGGGGGCCTTTTGTGTGAATGACTCTGACTGTGTACACAATGACAAGTGCACTTGGTGCACATAGTTTGCCGCCCATATCATGTGGCTGACGGAGCAATGATCTGTTGTTGAGCGCAATGACACAGGTAAGTGTGTCTACTTATGGTCGGTTCCATTCATGGCTGTGTGGATTTTGGGCTCCATGGATGGACAGCAGCAGCGGCAGGATGTGTGTGATAAGCTCTACAGCGGCATCTGCTGTGTTAGGCTGCTTGCGGGTGACTTGCTCCCTTTATATTCTCCATTTCCACCTGCGGAGACGTGATGGTTGGACCGCCACAGTCAAATGGGCGCTGTGCAACCTCATAATGTGTCCATCAGAAACAAAGGCTCTGCCAGCCTGTTTGTGCTGCCTCGTGACTGCGGCGGTCTGTGCTGTCTGGCAGTACCGGTAGGACCGCATCGGTCTTTACTCCATAGGCCCGTCTGACTAGTAATACAGTGGTCCGACTGCGAAGCCGATGGTGGTCCGACCGCCACACAGAGGGTATTTCTCAAAATTATTTATTTTTTACACATTGTCTTACATTTTGAAGGTGTAAATGCAGAGAAATGTAATTGGTAACATAACCCTTGTTCTACTATCAGTTTTCACCTAAGTCTCCCATTAAAAATGGTACCTCACTTATGTGGGTAGGCCTACTGCCCGCAACAGAAAACGGCCCAAAACGTAACATGGATACATAAAATTTCTCTACACAAAACTGACCAGTTTTTTGCAACATGGGTAGCTGTGGTTTTTGGGCCCTAGCTCAGCTGGCACCTGGGGAAACCTAGCAAACCTGTACATTTTTTAAATCTAGTCACCCAGGGGAATCCAGGATGGTGTGACTTGCATGGGTCTCACCAGGCTGTGTAACTCAGAATCCCTTGTAAACCTCAAACTTTGACAAAAGAAAAAACACATTTTCCAGTGATGGAAAGTTCTGGAATCTGCACAGAGCCACAAACCTCCTTCTACCCCTCATTCACCTAAGTCTTCTGATAAAAACAGCACTTCACTTGTGTGGCTGGGCCTTATGCCAGTGACAGGAATTTATCAAACCAAAGGCAATGGGAGCCCTTGCATGGGGACTCCTTATGACACTGGTTAGATACGTTCCTGTCGCTGGCACTAGGCTTAACTACACAAGTGACACAGTCTTTTTATAAGCAGAATTTAGGGGTCAGGTTCGCCTCCAGGGGCACATTCTCAGCGCACAAAGAAGCAATAATAGAGAAGGCACAAGCTCTAAACTGGGCTTTTAGCACCCTGGCAAAATCCACCCTGGGGCGGCCCCTAAAACCAATGATCATGATCATGCGAGCAAAAATATTGCCAAACCTTTCATATGGGATGGAAATAATGAGGGGGCGGAGGTAGCCACACTGAATAAGTTATTAGTGAAATCCTATAAGCAAGCCTTCCAGTTGCCTAGATCGGCATCTCCGGCCCAGGTCAGACTGGAGTTTTCCCTAACAAAGCAATCATTGGCAAGGTTAGCAGCTTTTGCGTACGGCTGCTATAAACTCTATTCCGCTCCCATGGGGTCTTTAGTTAACCTATTCTGGCAGGAAATCACCCTTGCGAGGGGCAACAATAATTTTAAGGAACACTGGGAAAAAAGTTTAGTCCAGCTTAAACTGAGTGATTTGTGGGATAGCACATTATCAGCACTAGCCTTCAGAAAAAGAGCCAACAAATCGGCTGAGATCTTAAGCCGACTAGAAGATATGGAGGCGCTATCAAACCGATCGCATGGATGGCTAGCCCTTAAATCATACGTGCGGGATAAGGAACCACGGATCCTATCCACCACATTACCATGGGAAACCAGGCTTGCCCTCCTACGGATGAGGTTGGTAGATTTACCGACGCTGGACTTCCTTCCGAAATGGAAAAGAGATGCAGGATGGCAAACACAGGTTTGCAGACCATGGCATCAGTCCAGGGAGACCCTAATTCATGTGGTTTGCAACTGCCCAGTCATGGGACGCCAGAGAAGGGAACTGCTGAGGAACAAATTCAACATCTTAGGAGTCCGGTCATGCAGGTCGGCCTTTATAACAGCCATAGACCCAAGCAAAGAGAATCTGAATACAAGACTAATACAGTTCCTGAGAATCTTTACAGCCCTGGCAGTCCCAGTAAATCCAGTTTAGTAAAAGTCAATTGTCCACTCCTATAATACTAGAACCTGCCCCGTGGTTACCAGCTATCGGTGATGTAGGGACTCAGTCCACCCTGAAGGCATCCTCTGATTAATAGGTGGCCCTGTCCAGTGTTAGTTCAGCTCATTTCTTCTGCCCAAATGTACTTGGGTACCCCTGTTGTTTCCAAGAGGGTTACACTCCAGTTTTAGTATTTATTTTTATTGTTGTCTATATTTTATTGTACATTTGTGTTAGGACATTCTTTGGCTGTATCCTCTCAATGTGTTCCTTTTTTAATGGTTTTTATTAACTAATAAAATCATATTCTACTACTAATTGGGGCAATGCTGGATGATAGGGATTTTGTGGATTCCAGAAGTTTCCATCACAGAAATGTGAGAAATATGTATGTTGTTTTGTCAACATTTGAAGTTTTGCAGGGCACTGTGGTTAAGAAAATGGTGGGGGATCGATGCAAAGCACACCACCCCGGACTACCCCTAGATGTCTAGTTTTCATAACTGCCTGGATCCGGTAGGTTTTTCCAGGTGGCAGCCTACCCAAGCCCAAAAAATACAGCTGTTCACCACTGCAAGTGGAATGAAACTGGGAGTTAGCCAATCTCTCCTGGTCCATATGTAAAATCAACACCCAAAAGAATCAAATATCCTCTTGGTTGCCATTGGGATGGGATGTGTTAGTCCACAGGAGTGCAGAAAGAATGTTTCTCCATTTTTAAGGGGGTGGGGGCATGGCCATGCTGGGCTACCACCACCCATACAAAACAAATAGTAATCTTGTGTGTCCAGTGGGCTTTCCCAGGGCAGAAATACTTTTTCCATTTTATTTATTTTGGTGGTTGGGGTGGGCATGAAAATGGCTATGCCTGTGGTGGGCATCACCCACAGATACAAAAAAAAAAAAAAGTAATCCCTGGTGTCTAGTGGCCTTTTTGCCCCTCCCCCACTCACCCCCTGGTGGAGCAGATGTTATATACCAATCCTTAGTATCTAGTGATTTTCTGCACCCCAGCCCCCCGGCATAAAATAGGGCCAATCAGCCCCCCAAATGCCCAAAATATTTCCAGACTGACTGGCCTAAAAAATAAGGCCAATCTGATCCCGGGGTGGGGCAGAAAACAGCCAAAATGCTTTTGCCAATATGGGGAGTGCCCATTGCCGAAGGGGGGGCTCTCTACTCCAAAAGAAATCCCTATCTAGTGGGGTGAAGCCCTGCTTGGGATTCACTTGGGAAAGGTACCGAGGGAGATTCTTCCCTTTCCAATGATATGTCTCCCTTGTGCTTCAGTGCTCGGGTGAGATAGCTCCACAAGCACCGAAGCAGTGAAAGTGAAATGAGCCGATCGGCTCATTTCACTTTCAATGTAATGACGTCAGCGCGCCATGCATGTAATCATTATTACATTAAAGAAAAAAAATGCCTTGGGCGGCTGGGGAAGCTGTTCCCCAGCTCCCAAAGCAAAAAAAAACAAAACAAAAAAGGAACAATAGAGAATGATTTGGTGGTCATGTGAAGAGGATGGAACCGTTCCCTTCAGAGCACACTACCACCGTGGCTGAGGATGGAACTGTTCCGTCCTCAGCACCAAACTGATTAATTAGTTTTTATTGGAGAAAAATGCTAAGAATTTTTCTGTTGATTGGGTGGATGATTCAGTAGTGGGAGATTCTGTACTTTCTTATATGTAGTTGTATAGCACTCCTTTTAAATTCAGAGATAGGATTTTTTGTTCTTGGAAGGAGTATTTGTATTACTTTCATGTTTTGTTTGTAAAGTTTTTGTGTTTTCTTAAGTTTCAATTTTGTCTAGTCAGATTTTCTTTGGTTGTCTGCGATTTTAAACAATGGTAATTTTTCAAAGCGGCAGAGGCAACATAGTATCTTCAATGTTTAGGGCTTATTGTGTCTACATGGCCTCCATGTTAGAGTCTGGGTCCATCTTGTCCAAATTTGGGATTGGAAAGTTTTTAAGAGAAGATTCTGAATACTGTTTATAATCACAGGTTTGCTTTTGGTTTGCTCATTCTTGCCCAGCATGTGGAATAGCAACGGAACGTGGTCTGACCAGTCTACAACTGAGAGTGGGAGACACCTGATCATATTTAAATGCGATGAAGATTAAATCTGAAGTTTTTCTTTTGATGTGGGTAGGGATGTAGCAAGTCCAGTTATATTGTGAAGTTTTAGGATGTTGTGGACTTCTCTGAACATTTTTGAGGATGAACGGCCCTGATCTATATTGCTGTTGCCCGTGTAGATGTTGTGCGTATGACAGCCTCTGATTAGTCGAGATATATTCTTCAAGATGCTCAAGAAAGTTTTGTGTGCGTTTAAGGTGTATGTAGAATATATGGGTGTGTGGGCCTGCTGTATGCCTAACATTTTACAGCTCAATGGTGCACCCAGGAGTTGGGTAGATCAGGGACAGTGTTAACCTTGAATCTTTGAGGCAATGTGTCCCAGTAACAAAGTTTAGAAAATCATTTAAAAATACAGTCAATATATAAGAGGACTAACAAAAAAAAGTGAGTTATAGACAGAATTTAGGGAAACCTTGAAGGTTTATTAAAAAATTTAAAAAGGTACAATACAGAAACAGTAAAGTGCAGATGCACAATAATCTCAGCAAGAAATCAGGTTGCATCCCTACTGGAGACACAGAAATATCTGGCTCACCCCCAACTTCAAGGGTTTACATAGACATTTTCTCCATAGAAAACATTGAAACTGTAAAATCATCATGGTGTGAGCAAAGAATTACATTTTAAACAAATCCAACAATATATTTTTAAATATGTACATAACCCTATTATTTTAGCACTATTCCACTACATGAATATTCTTTCTGCCCCTCTAAACTAATGCTATCCAGATGTGTCAGAATGAACTAGTTAGATAAAAAACAGTGAACCACTGTGAATGAATGCAATACTGCGTGCAAGCGGAAGGTCCTTGAAAACAGCAACAAAGCTTCAGGCCCGCTTTAAGAACAGTGTCATTGAGAAATAAATAAATCCAAATCTTGTTGCACAAAGTATCAGCCAGAAATAAGAACAGCAAATAACAATGACTCTATGACATTCATTTAGCACAAGTTGGTGTTGGGCCTAACTGAGGTAAGTTAGCATAAGCCAGGAAAACACTTTAACAGGTCATATCAAATTTGTTTCAATTGATTAGCTCCATGTCAGTATACACATCTAAATTCAATTGTAGATTAACTGCTATGCATACTAGTGATAATGCACATTTTGGCTTAAACTTACAAAACCACCTAAAGATGTAAATGGTTAGGGATGGGTTAATGGGTAGGTTAACGTTCATGTTCTCACAGAAGAAATAAACAGAAGAGTTTAGTAAGTAACAATTAAATTAGTCCCTATGGATTACGTTGACCCGACCTCTGGTATTCCCATCTCAATCTGATCCGATCATTTTGTAGCCAGGTGGGACTAGTGAGTGTTGTGTGTGAAATCATTCAACCAGGTTTCGCTCATGAAAAATAGATCTGCTTCTTGTTGTTAGATAAGGGCAACTATTTGGGCTTTTAGGTTGAATGTAAGCACTTTCAAGAGATAGTGTTAGATATTCATAAGGAAACTGAGGAAATCTGTTGTTTTACTAGATGGGGATAAAGAAACGTGTCCTCTCGATGTATTACAATTAACAAGACTCTCTGCTAAAGGTGTGGTAAAGTGCGTGTCATGACAGGCCTATTTAATGAGAACACTTACAGCCAGGAGTAGTCTCTAGCCTCCATTTCTCGATTTTTACCAGAAAATGCCTAGATAATATGTTTTGATTTATTTCATGCATGGGTACCTTCTCTGCTATGCCCTATAGCAGCATGCTAGAGTGCTTTCTCTAGCAGCTTTTCCATCAGCTTTTCATACAGCGTCTTTGAGGACTTTTTGAACAATTACAGTATGAAACATTCCATAACTATAGTGTGCACCCTTTTGTAAGAAATGATAATTTGACAATGATCAGATATTCGTCCTTGTATGCAGGCATAAATCTTCCCTTCTTGGCTGTACCTAGGTCAGCTGTCCTGGCACTACAAAGTCTGGTCTGAAAAAGATCCTTGACATGCCTAGATGCCTTCATCGCACTCCTCAAAATGTAGCTTTTATTACATCCTAAGATGTTGATACAGGACATACTGATCTCGAATATACGTGCGGATGTTCTCAGTTGGCGCATCTCGGTCGACCACAAGTGGCATCTTCATCCAGATCTGGTGTTTTACATCTTTCAGATGTGGGGGTGCACGCAGATAGATCTGTTTGCTACTCAAGAGAACGCGCAGTGCCCGTTCTTTTGCAGCCTACAGTATCCGGTGCAAGGAGCTTTGGGGGACACGTTTCAGATGTCCTGGAAGGGTCAGTTGCATTACGCGTTTCATCCCATACCCTTGATTCCTCGGGTTCTGAGGAAGATCCGCCAAGACCGGGCCCAGGTCATTTTGATAGCCCCGGATTGGCCGAGAAGGGTGTGGTATTCGGACCTTTTCCAACTCTCTCTGTGCCCTCTGCTCCGTCTCCTTTACAGGTTAGATCTCCTCTCGCAGTCGCAGGGGCAGATTCTACACCCCCACCTCCAGAGTCTGCACCTTCATGCCTGGAGATTGAACAGGGCAATCTGAGTGCTTTTTCTCTCCAGCCGGAAGTGGTGGATGTTATTTTATCGGCCATGCGACACTCCACCAAATCAATCTATGCAAGCAGGTGGGCCAGATTTGTAGGTTGGTGTGGAGAGAACCAAGTTAATCCCTTAAAGGCTCACTTGTCTGACATATTATTATTTGCTCTTTCCTTGGCACAGAAGGGTTGTGCAGTTGCCACAGTTAAGGGCTATTTATCTGCGCTGTCGGCTTTTCTGTGCCTCCCAGATCAACCCTCCTTGTTTAAATCACCACTTGTTTTGAGGTTCATTAAGGGTCTCACTAATAGGTTTCTGCCCACTCCGTTTGTTATGCCACAGTGGGATCTTAATTTAGTATTGACATTTCTGATGAGATCGCCATTTGAGCCGATGCACTCTTGTTCTTTGCGTTTACTGGTCTTAAAGACTGTATTTCTAGTAGCCATAACATCGGCCAGAAGAGTGAGTGAGCTCCAGGCTCTTAGTGTAGAGTCTCCATACCTTTCCTTCTTTAGAGACAAAGGGGGTCATTCTGACCTCGGCGGTAAATGGCGCTTACCGCCGGCCAGAAGGCCGCCATAACACCGCCGCGGCCGCGGTAAACTGCCACGGTCATTCTGACCTGCAACTGCCAAACCGCCGAAAACCCGACATCCTCAATAATCCGCAAAACCAAAGGTCAGCGAAATAACGGCGCTGACCAAACCTCCACCGTCACGCCAACAGAAATACGCCCATACCATTCCGACCCACAAATCCACGCGGCGGTCTTTCAAACGCGGTATTCCATTGGCGGTACACACCGCCGCGGTCAAAATACACACACCCATAGAAAACTCAGCCACATTGGTCAGTTCGAAATACACACACCAGATACACATACTAACACCACTCCCACACACCCAACACAAAATAAAACACCCATCCACATCACCCACAAGCCCCTACGACCCAAAATCATTGACGAAGGCTAGAGACAGAGCACAGAATAGAGAATCCCACAACACAGAGGCACACAACACCATCACCCACACAGAATCCACGCACCAAACACCACACACCACCACACGCACCACACTCATCACCACAAACGCCACCCCACACCTCAACCACACCACCCCATGGCACCCCAAAGACACCCCAGGTTCAGTGACGCCGAACTCAGGGTCATGGTGGAGGAAATAGTCCGTGTAGAGCCCCAGCTCTTCAGGGCACAGGTGCAGCACACCACAATTGCCAGGAAGATGGAGCTAAGGCAAAGGATAGTGGACAGGGTTAACGCGGTGGGACAGCATCCACGCAATCGGGAGGACATCAGGAAGAGATGGAACGACCTACGGGGGAAGGTGCGTTCCATGGTATCAAGGCACAACATAGCAGTGCAGAAGACTGGCGGCGGACCCCCACCTACTCCCCCAGAATTTACCGCGTGGTAGGAGGAAGTCTTGCACATCCTGCATCCTGAGGGCCTCGCTGGAGTAGGCGGAGGAATGGACTCTGGTAAGGCAAATCTTCACTACTGCTTCCCACCCCCACCCCACCTGAATGCCAAATCATACCCCCACCCCCACCCCCTCCCCCATCACACCAACCCCTAGCAAAAGCCTCACCATCACAACCCACCCACCCCAACACCAAGCCCTGCATGCGACCCCAAAGCATGGACACCCATCACCAAAGCATGCCCACTGCACACACACATCACCCCCACAAGCCACCCTCACAAAAGCCCCCACAAGGAAATGCCTGCACATGGGTACACGGACACCCACCATCACACGAAATCCCACACACAGAAGCAATAACCATACCTTTATACCCCTGCAGGACCCGAACGCCACCACACCGCCACGGAGGGTCCAGAGATGTCCATCCTACCCCCAGAAGAGGCCCCCAGCGATGACAGCAGCTCTGTCTCCCTGGAGCCAGACGACCAGCCCGGCCCATCGGTGACCTCTGGACAGTCGGTTCCCCACAGACAGCCACAGGCTACACCAGACCCAACCCCCTCTGGGAACACCAGCACAGCTCCCACCCAGCGGGCCCATGCCTCTGTCTCCAGGGCACGTAAATCAGCGGTGTGTCCACCACTACAGGGCACCCAGGTTGACCCCCCACCCCAACAACAACAGGGACCTGGGGGCAGTGGTAGTGGGCACACCGGCCAGGGGACAGAGGCCCAGGAACACAGGGGAACTGGGAGGGCTGCTGTGCGACAGGGGGGGGACAGGCCCGGGGAACCGACTCTCCAAGAGGCCCTCTCCTCCATCATGGGAGCATACCACCGCTCCCAGGAGACGATGGCGACGGTACTGGCCCAGTTCCAGGAGATCCAGGAACTGCAGGAGGAACGGTACATGGGGTTCAGGGAGGAACGGAGGAACTGAGGAACATCAGTTCCGCAATGGGGACCATCGTCCTGGCCCTTACCCAGATCGTCACCACATTGCGGGACCATGTGGCACCCCAAAGGGCCCCTGTCACTAGCCCAGGCCAGGAACAGCCTACCACCTCCGCCGGCGCCAGTGGACAGGAGGCCCCCACACAACGACAGGCCACCAGAACCCCACCTCCTGCAGAAGAAGAACCACCCCGCAAGCGGAACCTGAGATCTCACAAGAAGACAGAGTAGGATTGCAAGCCCCCCGCCAGCCTAAGATACCCCCTGATGTCATCCCACTGTCCCACATTGTCACCCTGTCCAACCTTGAACTGCCCCTGCTCCATCCTTCCACAGGCATATGGACAATGCACCTGTGCGACTGAGAACTGAACTCTGCCATGGACATTACTCCACCCCCACCCATCCCCGCTTCCCAATCATTTACCTATATCTAGCACTTAAAATAAATCACTTATTCCACTTAAATAAACAGGAGTCTGCTTGTATTCTTAACAAATGTATTACACATAACGGTTCAATAATGTCCAGTTACTTTGTGATGACAACATACCAATTTCAATAAGCTTTAGTCCATGGGCAAACAAAGCTGAAGTCAGGCAGTGGGTCATACAGCTCTGAAAAGGGAAGGGAAAGTCACAAATCAGTTAACAGGAACTGGGGGAAACACAGACAGTGGAGACGCATGAGGCCTTAAGTAAATGTAAATTGGGGTGGCTGTTTCTTACCTGTGTGCTACTGAAAGTATTGTTGTATGACTGTATCCCTGTTGTCCGTGTCGTCCCCGTCGTCTTCCTCCTCTTCACTCTCCACAGGCTCCACAGCTGCAACAACACCACCATCTGGACCATCCTCCTGCAGAAAAGGCACCTGGCGTCGCAATGCAAGATTGTGAAGCATACAGCAGGCCACGATGATCTGGCACACCTTCTTTGGTGAGTACATGAGGGATCCCCCTGTCATATGCAGGCACCTAAACCTGGCCTTCAGGACCCCGAAAGTCCTTTCTATGATCCTCCTAGATCACCCATGGGCCTCATTGTACCGTTCCTCTGCCCTGGTCCGGGGATTCCTCACTGGGGTCAGTAGCCACGACAGGTTGGGGTAACCAGAGTCACCAATTAGCCACACACGGTGTCTCTGTAGCTGTTCCATCACATAAGGGATGCTGCTATTTCGCATGACATACGCGTCATGCACTGACCCAGGGAACTTGGCATTTACATGGGAGATGTACTGGTCAGCCAAACAGACCACCTGGACATTCATCGAATGATAACCTTTTCTGTTTCGGTACACCTGCTCACTGTCTTTGGGGGGAACCAAAGCCACATGGGTCCCATCAATGGCCCCAATGATGTTGGGGATATGTCCAAGGGCATAGAAATCACCCTTCACTGTAGCCAATTCGCCCACCTCAGGGAAAATAATGTAGCTCCGCATGTATTTCATCAGGGCAGACAACACTCTGGATAAAACCTTAGAAAACATAGGCTGAGACATCCCAGATGATATGGCCACTGTTGTCTGAAATGACCCACTTGCCAAAAAATGGAGTACTGACAGAACCTGCACCAGAGGGGGAATCCCTGTGGGTTGGCAGATGGGGGACATCAGGTCTGGCTCCAGCTGGGCACATAGTTCATGTATAGTTGCTCTGTCAAGCCGGTTTGTAAGTATGATATGTCGTTCTTCCATTGTCGACAGGTCCACCAGCGGTCGGTACACGGGAGGATTCATCCTTCTCCTCGCAAGTCCCAGCGGACGGTGCCTAGGAAGGACAACATGGAGCACAGAGTCAAGCAACCCACAGGTTCGTTCACACAGCTTGCACAGTACACGAATCGCTATGCATGGAACGGCTTGTATGAGTGGCAATGCAAGGCGTAGGCCTGTGTGACGCAGTAGAAATCATGCCATGTGGGCCCTTGAAATGGCGGCTGCCTGACCTGTGAAGTGTGACAGTGGGATGTGAGGTCACTGCGCTGGCGCGGCACACCGTGGCGGTAGGCGGTCGAAGACCGCGGCGCAAAGCAGCATTGGTTAACATTGAACCCTATGGGTCTCAGGAGCCAATGACGATGTGCACCGGCGGTCGCGGTACGCACCGCCGCGGTACGCACAGCCGCGGGCGTGACCGCCATATTCTATCTGATTAATCACTCGAGACCTGATCATCCACAGGAGAGGACCTATACTGCAAGTGCTGCTGTGACCTCGGTCTGGGAGATACAATGGCTGCTGCGACTGGGGAAAGGGCCCCTGCCTTCACTTCCGAAGAATTGGAGAAACTTGTTGATGGGGTCCTCCCCCAGTATGCGCTACTCTACGGTCCTCCAGACCAACAGGTTAGTACACAGGGTGCACGCTGAATGGGCTATGCCTGTGTTGAGTGGGGTGTATGTAAGATGGTGGGGAGGGGAGCGAATGAGGAGTGCAACGCACGACAGATGGGAACATGTGCCACATGGCAAGGTTGGGGAGGGGGGGCCACTCACACCTACCATGCAGAAAAGTGATGATATTTCCTTTCCCACCCTGTACATGTCAAATAGGTCAGCGCCCATCAGAAGATCGACATTTGGCGTGCCATCGCCAAGGACGTCCGTGCCCTGGGGTCCACAACAGACGGGGCACCCACTGCCGAAAGAGGTGGGAGGACATCCGCCGCGGGACCAGAAAGACCGCTGAGTCTCTGCTGGGGATGGCCTCCCAACGTAGGAGGGGTGCCAGCCACCAATTGACCCCCCTGATGTCCCGGATCCTGGCGGTGGCCTACCCCGATTTGGATGGGCGCGTGAGGACATCACAGCAGACACAAGGGGGTGAGTATCTGCACATTCTGCTATCTTTGCGCGCAGTGGAGGTGTCTGGGTTGGGGAGGAGGGCTGTGGGTAACTCAAGGCCAGGGCGCTTTCTGTAGGCTAGTCTCCTCCGTTAGGCATGGCCCTGTGCCCCCGCCCCCCACCTCTGTAGGGTGACAAGTACAGCTATCCATGGTCCTGCATCACCCATGTGTGCATTTGTCGTCCATAGACCTGTAGGCCTAGTCACAAGAACTGAGTAGTGTACCCCGATTGCGCAGCATAGTGCAGGGGGCTTCTGTGTCTGTCCTCTCCGCCAACGGTGTTGCCAAGGCATGCACTCAACCTGTCTTCATTTCTCCCCCCCACCCATTTTCTTTTTCTTCCTGTGCATGTGTGCATTAGCATCATCAGGCGGAGGAGAAGTGGCATCGGCGCACGAGGGAGCTGCATCTCACATGGCCCCGGAGGGCCATGCAACCGACTCCGAGTTCACCAGTGAGACGGAGGGCGAGGGGAGCTCCACAACGGGGACCCGTGGAGACGTCAGCGACACCGACACGTCCTCGGAAGGGAGCTCCCTTGCGGTGGCGGCAACATCCGTGCCCACCGCCACAACAGGTACAGCCGCCACCCAGCGCACTAGCCCCGCCCTCCCAGCAGCCCCTCAGCCTTCGCTCCGTGCCCGCTCACCCAGGAAGGTGGGCATCTCCTTCGCCCCAGGCACCTCAGGCCCTGCCCCAGTTACCCCTGCTGCCCTCAGTGAGGAGGTCATTGACCTCCTCCAGACCATCATTGTTGGGCAGTCTACCCTTTTGAATGCCATCCAGGGTGTAGAAAGGGAGGTGCATCGGAGCAATGCATACCTGGAGGGCATTCATTCGGGTCAGGCTGCCCATCAGCGATCGTTCAACGCTCTGGCCTCAGCACTGACGGCAGCCATTGTCCCTGTCTCCAGCCTCCCTCTTCTAACTCCCTCCACCCAGTCCCAGTCTCCTGTTCCTCAGCCTATCCCATCCACACCATCAGACCAGCCTGCACACACCTCAACACCCAAGGGCAGCTCATCCAGACATAAGCACCACAGATCCCACAAGCATTCACACAAACAACATCCAGATGCAGACATGCCAACAGTCACTACCACCTCTGTGTCCCCCTCCTCCTCGTCTCCCTCCTCCCTCCCTGTGACGTCTCCACTCACACCTGCATGCACACCACCATCAGCCAGTACTTCCATCACCAGCACACCCTCCATTACAGTCAGCACACGTGCAGTCACCACCCCCACTGCCATTTACACGTCCCCTGTGTCCTCTCCCACTGTGTCTGTCACCCCCTCTTCTAAACCACACAAACGCAGGCAGCCACCCACCCAACAGCCATCCACCTCACGACAGCCTCCAGCCCAAGCACCTGCACCCAAAGACAGCACACTTGACTCTCCTACAACCACATCCTCTTCCTCCACTCCCATACCCACTGCACCTACCCTTCCCATTGCTCCTAAGAAACTTTTCCTCTCCAAAATTAACCTCTTTGCATCACCTGACCCACCCCCTCCATCTGGTAAGAGTCCAAAGAGCACCTCAGCCACCACCAGCCCTGCATCTAGTATCACCATAGTGCAGGGCTATTGGAGTCCACCAGCTCCTAGGGAAGGAACATCAGCCAGCAGCAAGGGGACAGCCAGCCCACCCCCTGGGAAGAGGACAAGAAAAATTAAGGGCCGGCGCGAAAAGCCTGAGACGGCTGCCACCAAGGAGAGTGGCCTTGCCACGTCACCTGCCACATCATCTAAGGGAGGCAAGGGCCAGAGAGCTGCAGCGAAGGAGGGCAAGGGCAGCAGGGCGGAGAAGACATGCAGCAGCCGAGCGCACCAGGAGGGCCCCACCAGCCCCATACCAGGTGTGACGGACGACACCCACGGGCCCAAGACTCCATCACAGGAGGGCCCCGCTACCGCAAGGTCGGAGGGTGACTAAGCGGGGAGTCTTGGCCAGGTCTGGCTCCCTTGAAAGACAGGACAAGCACCGCTGAAGAGGGCCCCGCCAAGACAGGCACCGCTGAACAGGGGCCCGCCGTGAAGAGCACCGCTGAAGAGGGCCCCGCCAAGACAGGCACCGCTGAACAGGGCCCCGCCGTGAAGAGCACCGCTGAAGAGGGCCCCGCCAAGACAGGCACCGCTGAACAGGGCCCCGCCGTGAAGAGCACCGCTGAACAGGGCCCTGCCGTGAAGAGCACCGCTGAACAGGGCCCCGCCGTGAAGAGCACCGCTGAACAGGGCCCCGCCAAGACAGGCACCGCTGAACAGGGCCCCGCCGTGAAGAGCACCGCTGAGCAGGGCCCCGCCGTGAAGAGCACCGCTGAACAGGGCCCCGCCGTGAAGAGCACCGCTGAACAGGGCCCCGCCAAGACAGGCACCGCTGAACAGGGCCCCGCCAAGACAGGCACCGCTGAATAGGGCCCGCCGTGAAGAGCACCGCTCCGCTGGGCCCTTCCTGTCAAGCACCGCTCCGCTGGGCCCTTCATCTCAAGCACCGCTCCGCTTGGGCCTTCATGTCAAGCACCGCTCCGCTGGGCCCTTCATCTCAAGCACCGCTCCGCTGGGGCCTGCATCTCAAGCACCGCTCCGCTGGGGCCTTCATCTCAAGCACCGCTCCGCTGGGGCCTTCATCTCAAGCACCGCTCCGCTGGGGCCTTCATCTCAAGCACCGCTCCGCTGGGGCCTTCATCTCAAGCACCGCTCCGCTGGGGCCTTCCTCTCAAGCACCGCTCCGCTGGGTACCGCCGTCTCAAGCACAGCTCTGCTGGGCACCGCCGTCTCAAGCACCGCTGGTCCATTGACAGTGCCGGTTCTGTGTCAAGCAGGTGTTCACGAAGCACTCTGGGCACCATGCCTCCTCCAATACCAGTGGGGTCGGTTATCCATCTGATGGACTGTGGCTTTGCACTCCCCAGGATGGTACAGTGGGCATGGAGGCCCCTCGTGGATCTTGCGTCGTGGACTCATGTGGCTGAGGTGCCCCCCTTTCCCTTCCCCCTGAGGTGCCTGTTGTTTTATCATCTGATGCCCCTGCAGTGTTCTCTCCAATGGTATCCGGTCTCCTGTGTGGGCTTTGCCCATGTGTTTGTACACATTGGCCCACGGACTATGGATATTTAACGGACTGTGCAGGACTTATTGACTATGTTTATACTTTGCACTATGTTCATTATTTCTTTTGGATATTTCATATGGCATATTTACCATGACTTCAATGAACCTATTTTATACATAAATTTTACACTTCATTTTAATTATGTCTTTGCATTCTTCCGGGGGGTTTGGGGGTGTCACTCTGACTTGTTGCTCTGCATTGGTGTGTAGGTATTGGCGGGGTGGGTTGGGGGGGGGGGGTGTATCGCGCGTATGTGTGTGCACGTAACCTTTCCTCCTCCCCCCTCCCCTGTGTCGTAGGTGCAGTACTCACCGTTGTCGTCTGCGCCGGCGTTCGTACTCCTGGTAGATGAGCAGGTAGACAATAGCCGGTAGGATGTGTAATTCGGGCTCCATGCTGTCCTCCTTCCTCGTGGAGGTGAGCGTTTTCCCAATCGTAGTCTGTTTCCGCCGTGTTTTTATCGGCGGGGCTCCCGCCCCGGAAAAGGTGGCGGATTGGTGAGTTGTGATAGGGTGGGCGGTACATTGTCTGCCTGTTGGCGGTGACCGCCGCGCTGTTTGTCGGTCCCGCCGTGGCGGTCGGAGTGTTAAAGTGGCGGGCTGTGTTGGCGGTTCCCGCCAGGGTCAGAATTGCATTTTTTGGACCGCCTGCCTGTTGGCGGGTTGGCCGCCGCTTTATTACCGACCGCCAGGGTTAGAATGACCCCCAAAGTGGCCAAGGACCAAGGCGGCTTTCCTCCCGAAGGTTGTTACACCCTTTCACTCTTGGGGCAGTCTATTACTCTCTCTTCCTTTTACCCTCCGCCTCATCCATCCAAGGAGGAAGAGAGGCTCCACCGATTGGCTCCACGAAGAGCGTTGAGCTTCTTTATCGACAGGACGAGGGAGTTCAGGCAGGGCGATCAGCTCTTCGTTGGATACGTGGGGAAGAGGAGAGGCAGAGCAGTTCACAAGAGAATGCTGTCCAGGTGGGTCATTCTATGTATCAAACTTTGTTATTCCTTAGCAAAGAAAGAACCACCTGTGGGGCTTCGAGCTCATTCCACCAGGGCAAAGGCTGCTTCATCGGCCTTGGCTAGGGGTGTTCCTGTGGTTGACATCCGCAAGGCGGCAACTTGGGCATCCCTCCATACTTTTGTCAAACATTATTGTTTGGACTCTGAGGTCAGGAGGGATGGCCATTTTGCCCGCTCAGTGCTGCAGGATTTCTTGGTTTGACCATTCAGGCACCCACCTCCAGAGGTAGTACTGCTTTGGGACTCTATTCTTTAGGTGAGGAATCCACAGGTAGGTGTATCCATCAGAAGAATAAGTTACTTACCTTCGGTAACGCCTTTTCTGGTGGATACATTAACTACCTGTGGATTCCTTATGGTCCCACCCGCCTCCCCGTTGCCTGGCTGGTCTTACCACGAAATCCATGGGTGGCGAGGGCTTCTTATTGCCTGGATGATGTCATACGGTGTCGCGTGGAGTCGGGCAATTGTGACGTCATCGTCGACGTGCAGAGCTAGAAGAAAATTTCCATTGAAGCTGGCGCCTGGGGGAAAAGTCTTTAGTTGAGGAATCCACAGGTAGGTGTATCCATCAGAAATACATGGATAAGCATTTCTGCTTATCACTAAAGTGCATTTCCCTATTGTGTGGGGTGTTTTGTGATGTGTGTTGTGCATTGTACTGCGGTCATTACCTATGGCATCATAAGATGTTTACCGTGCTCACTCACTTATATTTGTCCATGCTTGTACCACCCACTTATTTTCCATACTGAACTTGTCAAGTCAGATCAACGGAGATTGCTAATGATGTATGCTTCTCTTCCTTAATTTATTCTACAGGTCTGAGGCTTTTAACCGGTTCTGTGCCTTGGACGAGGTGACCTCGTCCAAGGCTACAGTTGCCCTGTGCCTTGGACGAGGTCACCTCGTCCAAGGCACAGGGGAACTTGGGGGAGCGCTAGCGCGCCCCCGTGCACTCCCCTCCCCCCCAAGGCGGGGATGGAAGGGGAAGACCCTCCCCTTCCACCCCTGACCACCCCGCCGGCAATCCGATGACGTTAGCGCGCGCACAGCGCGCCGACGTCATCAAGTGTTGCCGGGCGCGCTGGAAGCCATTTGCTTCCAGCGCATTGTGGGGAAAGGACCCAAGAGGTGAGTCCTTTTCGTTTTTGGGGGGGGAACAGACACGGGGGGAAAGGAAAGGGTTTTTCCTTTCCTCCTCCACTAGACACCAGGGATTTTTTAGATTATGTTTCTTTTGGGGGCGACCCCTTGGGGGGCATTTTTTTTTAGTATTTCGCCCCCCCCACCTACCCCCCCCCCCCCGGGGGCAGATCCGCTGATTTTTTGGCGGATCTGCCCACAGGGGGGGGGGGGGGGCGAAAACCACTAGACACCAGGGATTTTGTTTTGTCTCTGTATTTTGGGGGCGACCCCTTGGGCAAGGGTCGCCCCCCCGGGGGTCAATTTTTTTTAGTATTTCGCCCGCCCCTCCCCCCCGGGGGGCAGATCGCCTTTTTTTCGCTGTGGATCTTTGCGGTTTTGGCAGTAGTTGTCCTGCGGTTTACATAGTTGCATGTTTTAGGTAAGTGAAAGCAATTTACTCCAAAGGAGTATTGTTGACATGCATGAATGACATGTTTGTAGGTGGTGTACTAAATGCAGTATTGTGTGTTTGACATTGTCCTTAGATTTGAGCACAGTGATGTTTGTGTTGTCATATGTCTAATTTGCTTTTTTCTTTTTAGTGGGATATCATTGGTGATTGCTGTGTCTGTGCAGAGTAGTTGCTTAGTGAGTAGCTTTTTCAGGCAAGTGAGTGGTATAGTTTTTTGTAGTACATAACTCTTTGTGATAAAGCTACACTTAGTTTATTACTTATTTTAGTGCTAGTTGTTGTTGGCAATCCATTTGTTGTTAGTGAGGATCATGGCTAGCCGCAAAGTGACCGCTCAGCAGGTTGTTCGCATGCTCTTTGAGTCGTCTTCAGACCATGATTACGACACTGACTCTGCATCTGAGGCAGAGGAGGAAGCAGGAGATTCTGGAAGTGAGTTTTCTGTCCGAGAGTATTCTTCTGATGAGGAAGCTACTCTCAGTGCAGATGAGGGCCTGTGTTAGAGGAGGACATTGATGTGCCAAGAGTGCAGCAGCCTGGGGCTGAAGGGTTTCCCATTAGAAGACCTGACACCTGGATTGCCCCAAACATGGAGCAGCCACAGTTACCTGCATTTACTGGTCTCCCAGGGTGTAGAGTTAATACGGAAAACTTTTTGCCTGTCCATTTCTTTCACTTGTTTATGGACGATGTATTTTTGGAAGAGATTGTGGAGCAGACAAGTGTGTATGCAGAGCAATATCTGCGGGACAACGCTGCCAGACTTAAGCCTCAGTCTAGAGCTACTCAGTGGGTTCCCACATATCTGGAAGAGATGAAAAGGTTTTTAGGTTTGACTTTTTTGATGGGGTTGATCAGGAAGCCGTCACTGGCTTCCTATTGGTCTACTAGTCCCTTGATGGCAACCGCTATATTTCCTGCAACTATGACACGTAATCGGTATTTGCTTCTTCTTCGTATGCTGCATTTTGTAGACAATGCTTTAGCCTTGCCACGAGATCACTCTGATTGTGACCGTCTTTTTAAGATTAGGCCTGTCCTTGATCATTTTGTGGATCGGTTTTCAGAGGTCTATGTTCCAGGCAAAGAGATAAGTGTGGACGAGTCTTTGGTCCTTTTCAAGGGGCGTTTAGCTTTTAAGCAGTACATTCCTAGTAAGAGGGCACGATATGGGATTAAATTGCATATGCTGTCAGAAAGCAGTACAGGATATGTGTATAATTTCCGGGTCTACACTGGTAGGGATTCCAGTATTGACCCTCCTGGTTGTCCGGCCACTTTTGGAGTTAGCGAAAAAATTGTGTGGGAACTTGCTAGACGGCTGTTTAACAAAGGTCACCATTTGTACGTAGATCATTTCTACACTGGAGTGCAGTTGTTCAAGGAGTTGTTTAGAGTGGACACTGTTGCTTGTGGCACAATCCGTTCTAACTGGAAAGGCTATCCAAGGGAGCTTGTCTGTAAGAAACTTGTGAGGGGACAGTGCAGTGCCTTGCGGAATAATGAGCTGCTAGCTATGAAATTTTCAGACAGGAGGGATGTGTACATGCTATCGACCATCCATGATGAGAGTACTTACCCTGTGGCTGTTTGGGGTCAGGTTGCGGAAGTGCGCAAACCTGCGTGCGTTTTGGACTACAATAGGCACATGGGTGGTGTTGATAGAGTAGATCAGAGGTTGGAACCTTACACTGCTCTTCGTAAGTCTTATGTGTGGTATAAAAAGTTGGCGCTACATTTATTTCATTTGGCAACTTTTAATGCCTTTATTGTATACAAGGATTGTTCACCTGAGTCAAGGATGACATTTGTTAAATTTCAGGAGTCAGTGATAGCAAGCCTTATTGTGGTGGAACCGGCAAGATTTCCTAGAGTAGAAGTGGTGGAGGATGTGGCTAGATTGAAAGATCGGCACTTTCCAGATCACATTCCTCCCACTCCCAAAAAAGACTTGCCCACAAAGAAATGTAGAGTATGTGCCCGGAGATTAAGCCGGAGGGAGAGCCGGATGTACTGCCCTGAATGCCCTTCAAAGCCTGGGCTGTGTGTGCCCAGCTGTTATAGAAGTTACCATACCCAAAAAAACTTCTGGGAAATACCGTGAGCGTAAGCTGTCTGTTTTATATTTTTATATGTTTCACGGTTGGCATCTCTGTCATGTATTTAATTAGAGCTTTTGTGCTTATTTTATAATTAGTGGTTTCTTTGTTGTTTATAAACAAAAAAAAGTGATGGCGGTGTGTGTGGGGTGGCGCTTGGCTGGCGGTGTGCGTGGGGTGGCGCTTGGCTGGTGGTGTGCGTGGGGTGGCGCTTGGCTGGCGGTGTGCGTGGGGTGGGGCTTGGCTGGCGGTGTGCGTGGGGTGGGGCTTGGCTGGCGGTGTGCGTAGGGTGGGGCTTGGCTGGCGGTGTCCTTGGGGTAGCGCTTGGCTGGCGGTGTGCTTGGGGTGGTGCTTGGCTGGCGGCGTGCTTGGGGTGGCGCTTAGCTGGCGGCGTGCTTGGGGTGGCGCTTGACTGGCGGTGTGCTTGGGATGGCGCTTGGCTGGCGGTGCCAGCCAAACGCCAGTCCACACACCCATCAGCTGGTGTGATTCTTGTATCAGGCATGTGGGCGTATGTAAGGGATGGGCCCTTGAGTGGCGCAGTCTGTCGATGTGAGTGTTGTAATGTGCTGGGCCCGTAGCTGGCGGTGTGAATGGTCTTGTGCGTGTCATGTATAAAAGGTGTGTGAATGGACTGTAAAGCGGTTGGTGCCTTGTCGCAGCTTTACAGCTCACGAGCTGTGAGTCATTGGTTCCGTTTTTTGCCTTTCAGTTATTAACAGTGCATTTCATTTTTGTGAAATCTCTTGTTAATAAAATTTGATCCACTGAACCATCACTCACCCTCGTGCCAAATCAAAACAGTATGTGTGGTAAAAATGACAAAACCTGCTCCGCTGTAATCAGGCGTCGCAGCACACCTGTGACACGCTAGGTGCCTCGGGTGGGACCCCGATGATGAAGCATGCCACCAACTTGGTTGGTGGGTGAGGGGTCTTCTTCACATAACCTAAGTGTGTTTCTTTTCACAATTTTAGTGTTTGGCACATCACGGACGTATGTGCACACATCAAAATGATATATTACAAAAATACCTGTGTTTGGGGGGAGGGCCCACCTATGTTTTTGGTCCTAGGTGCGGCCTTCATCTAGGGAAACCTACAAAACCCAGACATTTTTTAAAACTAGACACTCCAAGGAGTCCAGGGAGGTGTGGCTTGCGTTTCTCCCCCAACATTTTCTTACCCAGACTCCTCTGTAAACCTCAAAATTTGCATGAAAAGGCATATTTTCCGGACTTTTCTTAGTAGGATCACCGCTCCAGCACAAAATTCCTACTCCCCAGTTTTCCCCTCAGTCTCCCAAGTAAAATGACACCTCACTTATGTGGGTCCCCAAAGCAGAGTCCGTCTAAAGATGTATAAAAGAATATGCCCTTATAAACTCGCTGTGCTATCCCCTCTATCTCTTCAAGTTTTGGGCCTTATTCTGTTGCAGGCACCTGGCCCACCCACACAAGTGAGGTATCATTTTTATCGGGAGACTTGGGGGAACGCTGGGTGGAAGGAAATTTGTGGCTCCTCTCAGATTCCAGATCTTTCTGTCACCGAAATGAGAGGAAAGGGTGTTTTTTTTAGCCAAATTTTGAGGTTTGCAAAGGATTCTGGGTAACAGAACCTGGTCAGAGCCCCACAAGTCACCCCATCTTGGATTCCCCATGGTCTCTAGTTTTAAAAAATGCACAGGGTTGGTAGGTTTCCCGAGGTGCCGGCTGAGTTACAGGCCAAAATCCACAGGTAGGCACTGTTTTCTTTCAAAAAATGGGATGTGTCTACGTTGCGCTTTGGGGCATTTCCTGTCGCGGGCGCTAGGCCTACCCACACAAGTGAGGCATCATTTTTATCGGGAGACTTGGGGGAACGCTGGATGGAAGGACATTTGTGGCTCCTCTCAGATTCCAGAACTTTCTGCCACAGAAATGTGAGGAACATGTGTTGTTTTAGCCAAATTTTGAGGTTTGCAAAGGATTCTGGGTAACAGAACCTGGTCCGAGCCCCACAAGTCCCCCCATCTTGGATTCCCCTAGGTTTCTAGTTTTCAGAAATGCACAGGTTTGGTAGGTTTCCCTAGGTGCCGGCTGAGCTAGAGGCCAAAATCTACAGATAGGCACTTTGCAAAAAACACCTCTGTTTTCTTTTTTTTTAAATGGGATGTGTACACGTTGCGTTTTGGGGCGTTTCCTGTCGCGGGCGCTAGGCCTACCCACACAAGTGAGGTATAATTTTTATCGGGAGACTTGGGGGAACATAGATTAGCAAAACAAGTGTTATTGCCCCTTGTCTTTCTCTACATTTTTTCCTTCCAAATATAGGAGAGTGTGTAAAAAAGACATCTATTTCACAAATGCCCTGTAATTCACATGCCAATATGGTCACCCCGGAATTCAGAGATGTACAAATAACCACTGCTCCTCAACACCTTATCTTGTGCCCTTTTTGGAAATACAAAGGTTTTCTTGATAGCTATTTTTTACTCTTTATATTTCAGCAAATGAATTGCTGTATACCCGGTATAGAATGAAAACGCACTGCAGGGTGCAGCTCATTTATTGGCTATGGGTTCCTCGGGTTCTTGATGAACCTACAAGCCCTATATATCCCCGCAACCAGAGGAGTCCAGCAGACGTAACGGTATATTGCTTTCGATAATCTGACATTGCAGGGAAAAGTTACAGAGTAAAACGTAGAGAAATATTTATGTTTTTTTCACCTCAATTTCAATATTTTTCTTTTTCAGTTGTTATTTTCTGTAGGAAACCCTTGTAGGATCTACACAAATGACCCCTTGCTGAATTCAGAATTTTGTCTACATTTCAGAAATGTTTAGGTTTCTGGGATCCAGCATTGGTTTCATGCCCATTTCTATCACTGACTGGAAGGAGGCTGAAAGCACAAAAAATTGCAAAAATGGGGTATGTCCCAGTAAAATGCCAAAATTGTGTTGAAAAATTGGGTTTTCTGATTCAAGTCTGCCTGTTCCTGAAAGCTGGGAAGCTGCTGAGTTTAGCACCGCAAATCCTTTGTTGATGCCATTTTCAGGGGAGAAACCACAAGCCTTCTTCTGCAGCCACTTTTTCCAATTTTTTTGAAAAAAACGAAATTTTCACTGTATTTTGGCTAACTTCTTGGCCTCCTTCAGGGGAACCCACAAAGTCTGGGTAGCTCTAGAATCCCTAGGATGTTGGAAAAAAAGGACGCAAATTTGGCTTGGTTAGCTTATGTGGACAAAAAGTTATGAGGGCCTAAGCGCGAACTGCCCCAAATAGGCAAAAAAAGGCCTGGCACAGGAGGGGGAAAAGGCCTGGCAGCGAAGGGGTCAATACCTTTTTCCTTCATGACATTACCGCCGTAATGAGTAAGTGATAGTAGTTTTCCCACACTTTGTAGCTGGGTTATAGGGTATAGTTGGGCACTTCATCACTTTATACTCTTGTCCCAATCCAGTGCAGATTAAGACACCAATATGTTCTGCCGCATTTCCACAAATCATCTCAACTCCTTTTGCATCAAGAAACACATTGACCAGATATTGAACCCAACTACATTATGAGAACAAGAAGGAGCATTATTTCCCTTCTAGCTTTACATCGTTTTTATCCCTTAAAAAGGACCACCACTACAATAAATTAGTGTATGGTAGACCTCAGCTACTCCCTGTCATGGTACATCAATACCATAGCATGAATATCCTGGACTCACCGTTCGGAAAGATAGGCCAGAAACTGAACAGTGTTCAGAACAGCTCCGATGAAAGGGAGCATCTGAGAGTGAGTCAGATGTGACTTTGGCAAGTTGACAGTGAACCCCTGTGAATGCAGGAGGTCTGCCGTATTCTGGAGGTGGGAGATGATAGCCTGGGCGCGAGTCCGCCTTCAACAGCCAGTTATTGAGAGAAGGGATCTCTGCAGATGAGCTGCAACTACCACCATCATCTTGGTGAACACTCAAGAGGTGCTGGAAAGGCCAAAAGGGTTAATGGCGGATAAAGTGCTCGCAGCCCACCGTGAAATGTAGGTAACACCTGTGGGAAGGCAGGATGAGAATGTGAAAATGTTTGTTCTGCAAGTCCAATGTTACCATCCAGTCTCCTGGGTCCAGGGCAGACAGGACTTGTGCAAGCAAGAGCATTTTGACCTTCTCCTTGTTTAGGAAGAAATTTGGAGTGTGCAGGTCGAGGATAGGATGAAGGCCTCCGTCCTTCTTTGGCACCACAAAGTAGCAGGAATAGAAACCACAACCTACTTCTGGCATCACCAGCCTCTCGATGGCTCCCTTGGCAAAGATAAGATAGTCCTCCGTCAGTATGTCGCAAGCAGGTGGCATGGAAGAATGGGTAGCCATGAAGAAGAGAGCGTATTCTAGCCAAACATTTTGGCGAACCCATCGGTCTGATGTGAAAGAATTCCAGTGGGGCAGGTAAAGCTGTATCTTGCCTCTTACTGGGTGCTCTTGATATTAAGACAGCAGACTATGAGGGTATGGAGGCTGCCGGTGGGGTAGTGGACTGGCCTGTCCTTTGGCTGCCTGACCCATGGGGTCTGTGGGTACCATGTCCTTAGCCACGCAGAGGCTGAGAAGCTAGCACGCCCCAGTGGCCGGAAGGGTATGGACACAGCTGGAAGCCCCTTCCGTGGCCACCAAAGGAGCGAAAGGCAGACTGGGGGTAGTGTGGTGCCGTAAGGTCACTGTCAATGAAACTGCTCTGCCAAGCGGTGGTATCCAGTCCACACCAGATAATGAACCTAGCTACGTCTCTCCCGTCAGCAACAGCCTGGGTGCATACAGTCAGGGCAGCACTTGCAAAACTGAATCCCATACAGGCATAGGCATAACCGCCCAAACAGACCGCAGTACCAGGCTGGTGGAAGAAAATAATCTTCTTCTCTAAGGTATCCAACCTCTTGGCTTCCTTATCTGGTGGTGTGGTGGGGAATGTACCAGGATTTATGTGGGAGGTGAACGCTTGGACCACAAAGCTCTCTAGGATAGGGTTTTGTGTGATGAAATGGCGGTGCCCTGGTGTGGTGACGGGCAATCATCCTGTTCACAAGAACTCCTGCGCTGGGCTTGGTCCAGGTCCCAGCCAGGACATTTGGCCAGTGCTTCAATAAATGAGAGAAGTGGTTCTGATGAGGTCACTCCTAGATGAAGCACCTCTCATAAGACTTTTGTCTTGAAAGCCACAGAAGGCAGGCTAAGGTCCGGGACCATTGCAAATGATGCTCCTTCCTCCATAGCCACGATAGGAGGAGAAAGCATGCCAGTATCTGTAAAGTGTCCAGTCTGCTTGATTCTGCTAGATCCTCACACCAGTCCATGTTTGAGTGAAAAAGCCGGCAATCCTCAGGGTCCAGTGAACCATCCCAATCCTCCCCGAGTCCAAGCCCATAAGAATAGGACTCAGGATCCGGCCTGGAAGGCATAGCTCCAGTCAGCACCATATCTGGAGTTAGGTGACACCCCTCCAGCTCCAAGTCAGGGTTCAGAATGGGGGCGGTGCCGCTGGGATCATCGCATCAGGACTGATGCCGGGGAAGGTAGAGATGGTACGATGGCTGCCGGTCAGAATCCATCACTGGATCCACGGGGCCTGACTCGTGCCGGGCCGGAGCCACCGATGTGGATCCAGCAGGGGCCACTCCTGAACCCATGGGGCCTGATAGTGTGCAGGCAGGAGCAGGCCGCTCAAATATGAGGTGCAGAGCCTCATAAAACTCTTGAAGTTCAGTGGAGTTTGCTTAGGCTCCCTGAAACTCTGGGTGGTGTGCAGATGGCCCAGGTGCTGGCTCAGTCGCGAAGCCAAGTCATGAATGATGATGCTCCCTTGTCTCGTCGGATGACTTTGATGGACTGGTGAAGTCGAAGACCTTCCAGACTTCTTGCTCGTCTTACTGCAGTGGGCTTATCTGAATGACCTGACGACTTCAAGTGCGACAAAGATCTTGGACTCCGCAGCAGCTCCTGGGACATTCCTCTCAAGTAGGATCGAGACTGTTGCAGCGTTGCATGTTGATTTACCAGGAGCTTGAGGGTTCGCTCCCTCAAGGACTTTGGGTTCATGGCGCAGCGCCTTTGGATCATGGTCATGCTCGAGGCACCAAAGGCATACAAGGTGCAGGTCCGTCACTCACATTGAGTGGTGATAGGCGCTGCAAAGTCTTTCAAGAAGACATCCCTGCCACACCAGAAGAAGACTCCCACAAAAAGACTTTGACAAAAGTTTTTTTATAAATATTCGTCAAAAAGTGACTAAGGGGTAGCTCTCGCCAGATCTGCGCAGACTGACCCGGTAAGAAAATAAGTGAATGCGCACTGGGGTGGCACCTACACAGGCACCGCCCACATCACTTCCTGCTCGGACGATGTTGATGATGCCACCGGAGCCGATTACCGGCATCTATCACCACGCAGGGTTACTGCTCCCGAAAAAGTTTAGAACCAGTCTGACACCTGGGAATAATTCTAAGGTAAGTAATCTGCAGCTAGAATTCTCTATCAGATTACACTGGCAACTAATGGCTGAGTACTTTTTGAGACCAAACAGCACTCCATCTAGCAGTTCACAGGCACACACCTGTGTGTAGTAGTGCGCCTCCCAATCACTTCTGCTCCTGGCACCCCAAATTTATTTATTTTAATTACGACTGCACGTACAGTCACTATGAAAGTCTGACTTACGACATTATGGCACCTGACTTACAGGATAATATTGTTTGAAACGGCAATATAGAAGTACCAGGCAGATATTGATTTAAAATAAAAAAAAGCCCAAATGTGGGAATAATTGCTGGCGCGAATATGCTCAGAGTATCCTCAGACAGACGTTATGGTCAACTCTGTTATAAAGTAATCATTGTATCCACGTCAGATATCTGTAGATACATTTCACATGATTACAATGATTTTCATCTCTCTCTTGCAGTGAGCACTCTATCACAGAACAATGCTTTATTAATTGCTGACAGAATTAACGCTGGACGTGTAATCTTGGACGAAAGCTTGGAATATTTATGCATAACGCTAATTTATGATCTGACAGGAAGGCAAAAAAAAAAAACCACATAAAAACAGAACACATCCATATATTTTTCAAGATGAACTTGTAGAGACCGCTCCAACAGAACCGGAGGAGGCATAGCCATCGTCCACAAAGCCACCCTCAAAGTCAAGACCCTCCTGGACGACTCCTTCAGTGCCGCCGAACTCCTACACTTTCAAATCCACACCGACCCCAACACCACGCTCAGAGGAACACTCATCTATAGACCTCAAGGACCCAGGGCACTGTTCAGCAACGCCATCGCCGACCTGGCCAGCACCCACGCACTCGCCTCCACGGACTACATCCTCCTCGGGGACCTGAACTTTCACCTCGAAAACAACAATTACACCAATTACACCACCCTGACCGACAACCTCGCCAACCTCGGCTTCATACAACTCGTCAACACACCCACCCACACAGCCGGTCACACTCTTGACCCCATCTTCTCCACAAGCAACCACGTCACCTTCAATCATACCACTGAACTCTACTGGACCGACCACCACTGCATCCATTTCACCTTCAAGAAACAAACAGAACACCACCACACCGAACAACCACCCTGCCGACGCTGGGGCAAAGTCACCGAAGATCAACTAACCAACACCCTAGCCCAGAAACCTCCCGCCAACCCAACCGACCCTGACATCGCTGCACACAACCTCAAGCTATGGATCGACGACTGCGCCAACCGCCTTGCACCACTCAGGAAACCCTCCAACAGCCAAGTCAACAAAAAAGCCACCTGGTTCACCAACGACCTCCAAGCCTCCAAACGCAACTGCCGGAAACTCAAGCAAGCTTGGCTACTCGAATGCACTCCAAACAACCACACGGCACTCAAGGATGCTACACGCAAACATCACCAACTCATTAGGCTAGCAAAAAGATCCTCCTTCAAAACTATCATAGAAAACAACGCCCACGACTGCAAAGAACTTTTTAACATCGTAAAAGAACTCTTCAGCCCAAGCGCCACCGTCAACGACATCACCCCCTCCCAAGAACTATGCGACGCCCTAGCCGCCGCCTTTCACCGAAAAATCACTGACATCCACAACAGCTTCAATACCCATCACACCTCAGACACTCCTACTCTGCCCTCCACGAACTCCACCCGCTCCAGCCGACTGACCTCCTGGACCAGCATCAGCGACGACGAAACTCGCAAGACCATGAATTCAAGCCACTCCGGATCACCATCAGACCCCTGCCCACACCACATTTTCAACAAAGCAGACACAGCCATCGCACCACACCTACGGAAGGTCATCAACATATCCTTCGAAACTGCAAGATTCCCAGAAAGCTGGAAACACGTTGAAATCAACGCTCTTCTCAAAAAACCTACGACGGACCCCAAAGACCTGAAGAACTTCCAGCCCATCTCCCTGCTCCCTTTCCCGGCAAAGGTCATTGAGAAAATCGTCAACACACAACTCACTCGGTACCTCGAAGACAACAACATCCTCGACCCCTCCCAGTCCGGCTTCAGACGTAACCACAGCACCGAGACCGCCCTCCTCGCTGCCACAGACGACATCAGAAGCCACCTCGACAATGGAGAAACATCAGCCCTCATCCTCCTAGACCTATCGGCCGCCTTTGACACTGTCTGTCACCACACTCTGAAAATCCGCCTCCTCGAAGCAGGAATCCAAGACCAGGCCTTCGAATGGACCGCATCCTTCCTCGCCCGCAGAACCCAGAGTCCGCCTCCCCCGTTCCAATCCAAGGCCTACAACATCATCTTCGGCGTACCCCAGGGCTCATACCTCAGCCCGACGCTGTTCAACATCTACATGGCCCCCCTCGCACAAGTGGCCCGTCAGCACAACCTCAGCATCATTTCCTACGCCAACGACACCCAACTCATCCTCTCCCTCACCAAGGACCCACACACCGCCAAAACCAACCTCCACGAGGGACTGAAAGCCATCGCCGACTGGATGAGAGGCAGCCGACTAAAACTGAACTCGGACAAAACAGAGGTTCTCATCCTTGGGCCCACCCCCTCCGTCTGGGATGACTCATGATGGCCGGCCTCGCTCGGTTCCCCACCGACAGAACACGAAACCTCAGCTTCATCCTCGACTCATCCCTCTCCATGTCAAAGCAGGTCAACGCTGTCTCCTCCTCCTGCTACAACACCCTCCGCATGCTTCGCAGAATCTACAAATGGATCCCAACCGAAACAAGAAAAACAGTAACCCAGGCCCTCGTCAGCAGCAGACTGGACTACGGCAACGTCCTCTACGCTGGCATCCAAATACCTACAACGCCTCCAACGCATCCAAAACGCCTCCGCCCGGCTCATCCTCAACATCCCTCGTCACAGCCACATCACCTCCCACCTAAGAGACCTCCACTGGCTCCCCGTCAACAAGAGGATCACCTTCAAGCTCCTCACCCACGCACACAAAGCACTCCACAACACCGGACCGACCTACCTGAACAGCAGACTCAGCTTCTACACCCCCACCCGGCAACTCCGCTCCGCCAACCTCGCCCTCGCCTCCATCCCCCGCATCCGACGCAGATCCTCTGGCGGCAGATCGGTCTCTTACCTCGCCGCCAAGACCTGGAACACCCTCCCGCCTAAACTAAGACTGACCCAGGACCTGCTTTCCTTCAGAAGACTCAGCAAGACCTGGCTCTTCGAGCAGTAGCAGCACCATCCCCCCCCGCCTTGAAACCCTCAAGGGTACGTAGCGCGCTTTACAAATTGTTTGATTGATTGATCGATTGAAAGAAAAACCGACACACTTTAAGCAATACAGCTTTTCAGTTATATTTGAATATCCTGCTTAACGTACTTAACTGAAAAAACAGCTTCATATTTAAAAGCAGTAGAATCAAAAACACTAATAATCAAAGGTAACAAACAACAACCTTGGCTCCGTTAACTCCACAGTTATATTTAATGGCCACATTTTCTGAAATAAATTTTAATTCTATCCTATCAAATATAAGTCTAACCTCGGACCTTAAAAATTATAAGTTACTTCACTATGTTTTTTTGGCATATTCCTGCTACTTACATCAGGACAAATGTGGTTACAGCCTTAGCTTGAGGTGAATGTCGAAACTTATAATTCTTCTGTTGGGCAAGTTCAGACACTGATTCAAAGGGGTGCAAAAAACTCTTAATTAAGCTGAGGGCCTGCACTGCCCAGCCCAATTCTCTCTAAATGTGGCATTCCTGAATGGCCGCAGAACGCAAAAGGCATGATTTTACGGCAATCAGTCAAATGCTGTACACAAACTAGTTCTCAATTTTGGGCTCCATAACATTGTAGCTGTAACAGTACGTCTCCCAAGTACTTTGTAGCTCTTCATTACCAAGCCAAGTCTTGCCTGCATGGTTGCTGCCAGTGCAAATCCAACCACAAAATCCTGCTTGTCTTATTATTCCTGCTTGATTCCATGTATCGCCAGTTCTCTTCATTATCACGATTTGAACTAGCATTCAGTATATTTTATTTTCTCCCTTTAGATCATTTTGACTATTCCTTAAATTCAATCGGCAAATAGAGAAACTGGCTATTTCACGCAAGCCTGGGTCTCCAAGATCTGAATGCATTGTTCAGTCCGGCGCTTGGAAGCCTCAGCACTAATAATGCATTTTATAAATGGAACACTTATGAGGTGTCCTAGCAAACTGAGCGCGTCAAATAAAAAAGGGCCCTTTTTTAGTCTTATCCCACTGAAACACGCCTCTTTGATCATATCCGGACATACAGAAGATAATCGGGCTGTATGAGGAACGGAATTCCTCTCTATTCTGCACTGCACCTGGATGTCCAACAGTGAATCGCATGCGAATGCTCGTCTTACGACCTCAAAGCGGCAACCGTCTGTAGTACAGTTTCCATAAGAGACACAAAGCTCATCAGTGCTGCTGTGTTTTCTTTACTTTGCTTCACTGTAATCTGGATCTCTGTACTCTGTGACTCGAGCAGCAGTTCTGTTAAGAACAAACACTTCTGGTCATCCTCGGCATAGAGATAGGCTTTCCAGGGCTGGGCACCAGACTTGCTCCTGGCTATTGTGTTGATATCCACCACTTCTAAAGCAGTCTGCATGGTGTCCGGCGAAGCACCTCCCTTCCATCTGACAGACGTCTGGTAAGCTATTTCCAGAGTAGCCCACTTTGTTTCAAACAGTGCTGGATCAATCTGCAGGTTACGCCTTAAGTGTAGGTTATCTGAATCAGTTTGCAGTTGGAATACATCTTTATCCTCTTTAGAATCCATACAGCCTAAAACCAAGCAGAACAAAAAAGTGTTATGGTTCTCGGTTTTAGAAAATCTAAACCTTTCAGCACACAGTGGAGTAACATTACATTTTGTTTATAAACAGTTTATTAATTTTATTGATGTCAATACATAACAAGTCACATTCATATCAATCTTAATGTCATAATCACCTGCATTTACATTCAATAAATCAATCGATTGCACCAATGGTGACCACACACTTAAACAGAGGGTGTAATTTAAGCAGACTGAACGAACACCCCCCCCCCCCTCCATACAGCACTCTCTTGCACAAATACCAATTCACCTGGTGCCCAGAGCCCTGGTAAACGCTCCTTTGGAGTATTATCCGGGGTAGCAATCCACCAAATACTCTCATTGTCCATTATATCACATTTCTCACTGCATAACACCTAAGAAACTTGGTTCTCGTCACTGTGGAAGAAAAGTCTACTTGTCTATCACCCCAGTTCAGTTCTGCATCATGGGAACCTTCAACAAACATTCAAACATTAGAATACGTCTTCCCACATGGGACATCGTAAAACGCCTCTGGAAAAGAGAAATACATCTCTTCAGCCAAAAACATACAACTGTGTATGTAGAAGCAACATTGCATTGTAAGAAATCAAGCACAATACATTAAAACACACTGGAAAATTAAAATGGGTTTATAACCTACATGCAGCCAACATTGCTATTCCAATCTCTTCGTTTAAACATTTCGTTATTATTTTAGGATACAGGGAATAATCGAAGAATACACAGCTATAGCTGTATGTTGGTATTCCTGGTACTGCAGCAAACAGAGCTGAAGTGCTGAAGGTGTCCTTCAGCCCTACAGGATGTTTCAGAAGTCCAGTGAGGGAGACAGACATCATGGGTGCAATAAATCTCTGCACACATGCTTTTTTGTAATGAACGTGGGAGGGACAAGAAGGAGTAGCTGGAAAAAGCGGAATACTTACTAATAAATGGGAGGGAATAAGGGAAATTTAAGGAGGGGTTTAAAGAGTGGCATTCTAATACAACTGAACCCCACTCACGAAAGACTAACAATGCTATTTACAAAATACACTTCTATAGCCAGAAAGGTGACAAAGCAGACTCCAGTTTACTCCAGCCCAGCCTTGGAGCAAGCTAAGCACCACACATGGTCACTCACAGGTATTGCAACACACTTCCATAGGAAACAACAGAGGCACAACGTTACTTTCCTTTGGTAATACCTTGTGTGGTAGAGAATCTATCTTGCTGCAGATTAATTATGTTAAAATATTCCCCAGGCATCAGACTGGATCTGGAAATTTTTTGATGAGCAGTTCTCTTGCACACCAAAACGTGGCGTCAGTCACTGCCACTGTCTCCACTGGAAGTAACGCGCATGGTGCCGATATAAGCACAACCCCAGTGTGCTGACATCAGTTTTGTGACTTTTTCTCCACGTCATAAGCAAGTCAGACTGAGTTCCTCAAGGACCTCTTGAAGAATTCACAGTTCGCAGAATGGGGAGGATGGGAGGGTTGGTAAGGAATCTGCAGCTAGTCTCTATCGGATAAGGCGTTGCCAAAGGCAAGTAACTTGCTCATCTGAGAGAGATCTCTAGCCGCAGATTCCTTACCTTAGAATAGAAACCAAAGCAATCTCTCTCTGGAGGAGGGTCTGTGGACAGTTTACATGAAAAAGTCCTTGAGGACCTAATCAATGAAATGTCCATCACACTCAACCTGACTGACTAGGCAGCAGTGTCTGGCAAACGTGTGCAGTGATGACACCGGAAGGAAGGCTTTCAGAGTTAGGTGTATAGCTCTCAGCTTCACATCAACATGTTTCCACAGGAGACCAGAGTCCTCTGATATCCACCTTCCCAGATGGCCACCTCAACCCAAAAGTGATGCATTTGTCACCAATGTGAGCTCTGGGTGGGGAAGGGAAAAGGCTCTGCCACTGACCCAATCTTGGTTCGTCAGCCACCACTCCAGGTCTTTTGCAGTTCCCTCTGATATCTTGACCAGGTCGGACACATTTCCCAGATTCTGAGTCTATTTGAACTTAGATCCCACTGAGGGTCTGCATAGGCCAAAGGGTATGTTTTACCAGCTGGATGCAGGAGGCCATGAGGCCCAGGAGCCAATGAAAGGGGGTGGCTGAGATTGTGTTAGGAGCGACTTTGATTTGCTGATAGAGAACCCTAGCGAATGCAGGGGGTCCACTGTAGTCTGGAGATGGGAGACAACTGCCTTGAGCGAGCCCACCTTCAACAGTCAGTCGTCGAGGTAGGGGAAAGACTACAATCCCCAGCTTCAGCAGATCGACTGCAACCACCAATATCACCTTTGTGAATACCTGAGGGGCGCTTGTGAGGCGGAAGGGGAGCACAGCCAATTGAAAATGCTCCTAACCTACCATGAACCGCAGGAAATATCTGTGGGCTGGCAGGACGTGAACATGGAATTATGCTTCCTGCAAGTCCGGTGCTACCATTCAGTCTCTGGAATCCAGGGCAGACAGAACCGGAACCAGTGTGAGCATTTTGAGCTGTTCCTTTTTCCAGAAATGGTTGATAGTGCACAACTCTAGAATAGTACAGAGGCCTCCATCTTTTTTTCAGCACTAGAATGTAGATGGAATAGCAACCATGACATACTTCTGATGGAGACACCATTTCAATGGCTCCTTTGGCCAGAACAGCCTGTAATTCAGGTCGCAAGAGCGAACAGTTGTCCTCAGTCAGCGGATCATAGGATGGTGGCAAAGGTGGTGGGGTTTGTTGGAAAGGAAGGGACTAACTGCTGGATAATCTGAAGCACCCATTTGTCCAATGTTATCTGCCACATGAGCAGGTGGTGCCTTATCCTGACAGCAACCTCTTGCACAAGATGTGTGGGAGCATATTAAAGGGGCTTTGAGGATGCAGCCGCCAATAGGGGACTAAGTAGACCTCTGCCTGTGGTCACAAAAGGACTGAGGTGCCTGTTGGCTGTGGTGGCTAGGGATGAAAAGATGCAGCTGATAGTCCCTACCGTAGCCGCAGAAGGCGGAATGTGGTTGTTGAGAGGCCATAGTGAGCCACAAAGTCCAAGGAGTGGCTCTGCTATCCTTCAAAAGCTTAATTGTTGAATCAGCCTAGTGGCCAAAGAGACAAGTGCCATCAAAGGACATGTCCATAAGGGATGCCAGGCCATTACCCAAAAAAGCCAGTTGTACTCAGCCAGACATCTAAGCACCACCATAAAAGCAATAGCTTTGGTAAGTGAGTTGGAGGTATCTAATCCACAGCAAATAGTGAACTTAACTGTGTTTCTATCATCAGCAATAGCTTGGGAGAGTATGGCTCGGGCTTGCTTCGAGAGGATAGACAGCATTTGAACAACCTAAACCCATACAATATGGGGATATCAGTGCTATAGCTTGCAGTGTTCACAGACCGCATTGCAAGGCTGGGAGATGTTCCCGAATGTAACCAACCACTTGGATGTCCTATCAGGTGGTGTGGTAGGGAACACACCAGAGTTAATTCTAGAGATAGTGGCCTCAATCACCAGGCTCTTAGAAGTAGGGTGCTAGGTAAGACAACCTGGATCCCAGGAGCAGGGCCATGGCAGGAAGTGATGGTCTTGTGCACAGGAGTGCCTGTGCAGGGTTTGGCCCATTTCCCGAACAGGACATCAATAAGGACTTCATTAAAGGGGCTAAGGGTTCTGAGGAGGATACCCTGTGTTGAAGAACCTCTGTCAAAACATTAGTTTTGACTTCCATGCTCGGCAGCGTCTGGTCCAAAACCTCAAGTGCTCTCCAGACCACCATTGTAAGGAGGCCCATTCCCACGTAGTCGCTGTGGGCCGAGAGAGAAGTTTGGTGAGGTAGCCAGACCACTGGGATCAGCCAGTTTCTCATACCAGTTATCGTTGCCCATGGACTCTTCTAGGGGGTTGGGATAACTGTAGGGATCTTCAGATCCTCTCCATTCATGCTCCCCACAGGGCCTTTCAGCAAAATATGGCTCTGTCTCCAATTCAGACCATCTGGGTATGGTAAGCGATGTGCCTTGCCGGCCCTTCTCCGTATCCCGGTCAGGAATCACTATGGTGTCAGCGGCACAGGGAACAATGTCTGTGGAACAGATCTCAGTGGAGCTCACAAATTTGTAGCTGGAGCTGAACCAAATCCACTAACGGATCCTGGGGGGCCCACTGGTGCCAAGTGTGAATCTGCTGGAGGAAATCCAGTTGGTGTCTGTCCGGGACACATGGGGCCTGAGGGCGCCCCAGAGAGGCCAAGCATTCCAAAGATTAGGTGTGTGGCATCACAGAACTCAGGTAGTTGGGTGGGGGTCGCTCCAGCTAACTAGGAGGAATGGAGCAGACCCAGGCCCAGGCACCGCGGGGATAATGTGGGAGGGGGAAGCCTACATTTGTGGCAAAATTCCTGAGCCTCATACAATGATTTGGACTGGGGCAGAGAAGTCGAAGAGCGTTCCGAATTTCTGGACTTCTTCATGTGTGACCTACCTGAAGAAGTCCTGGATAGTGATAATGACCAGCACAAGCGACTCAGAGGGGTCCGGGGACTTCCCTCGCAACCTGGAGAGGTGTGGAGTCATATGTCAAGTGACCAAGAGCTTCATGGCTTGCTCATGGATGGCCTTGGGGTGCATAGTCTTGAGCTCCGAGTAGGCTTTGGAGTTGTAATCCAGCTCCAGGCACTAAAGGCACACCAGGGTGTGGTCTGTCAAAGATATTTGCCTGTGACAGGCACTGCAAGGTTTAAAATCAGTTTGTTTTTTAGGGGACACACTCCAAAATGATAAGACAAAAGGCATGTTGGTGTCAAAATGTTGGCAAAAACTCACAAAAATCCAGTCAAAAATGACTCAGGGGAGCACGATCCAAAACCACGCTGATAGAGTGGAAAAGAAGGAACTGAATTCAGCGCACTCGGTGGTGCCTATGTACACACCACGCACATCATGTCCGGTGTGGACGACGTTGTCGAAGCCATGTGGAGCTGAATGATACCACCTACAGGTTCGCAAGGGGACTTCTTTAAAAAAAAAAAATCTGGATCCAGTTTTTACCTTAGGGAAAATCTTAAGGCAAGGAGTCTGTGGCTAGAATTCTCTCTCAGATATAACAATTGGGAAAAATGTTTACTTTATGTTTTTTTCAAGGATTTCTCTATTTTGAAATTTATTTTTTACATTTTATAGAAGCCTTTCAACAATTGCAACACACTTGGTAATGCAGGGTGGATGGGGGAAGTGATGATAACGGATTCCGCAACCTATCTACAGGTTAAATACTCTACAACACCAAACAGCTTTTTTGGCCTTCACTATTTCAGTGTATGTCTTTGCAACTTTGCTCTTTCATTTTGAGGAGTAATTATTTGAGGAGGTGGGAGAGGATTTATAGGCAAAGGATCTACATGTCTGGCATTTCCAGGCAAGCAGTCATTGACCAATACCTGTGCTTTTATTGAAATACTGGCTTCACTACATTTCATGGCTATTGGGACTTTGCAGTAGGTCAGGTCTATAGGCATCCCACAGACAAGCCAAACTTGATGCTTGCATCAGGTACTGAGATGCATCAACAGAAGAATGTACAAGTTTATCACCATACCAGTCATGGCAAGAAAGGTAAAGCATGGAAAGGAAATTATATGCCTTTACCCTCTTCCATGATATCTTAGGTGACACTGACTGCACCTACATTGCTCTTCCGCCACCTCACCCAAGGATGCACCTTTTCTGCAACAGAAAACACTGACACTCCATCAATGTACAAGATGAGGTGATGCAAGGGGCTGCTTCTCTGATGTGTAGCATGTCGTTCCTGGTAGGACGCATAAAAGCGAAATCTTCTGTCAGTATTTTGGTGATAAGTGACTCACAGGCAAGTAACAACCTCTGAAACCGGGCATAGATGTGCATTTGGGGATGGCATCTCAAACATACTCATATAACAATAACAACAGTAGCAGAAATTAGTTGGGTTCTACCTTGTTTTAGCACCACGATACCTCATTGAGGTGACAGATACCCCCGTAAAAATAAACAAACATTAACATCACTCAAAACAGTGCAACACATACACCTGACCTTCACAACCACTGCATCTATGTACACATGGCACGGTACATTAATTTAGAAGCACATTAAAAATAACGTGTTGCAGGTGAAGCTAGGCATGCTCTCTCTCCCATTCTTCTCACCCCTTCAGACATCCCACTACACTATTGCAACAGACGTACAATAGGCCACACACATCCATGAGCTATAATTGAATGCACTTTTGGTAACTGTTCGTCACAATTCAGAAGGGAGAGATGCTTGTGTACTTCCCAGAAGTGGTGTGGAAGATAATAGTAGCTTCTATAGTGTTACACAACATCGCCTAGGGTTAGGGCTTGTATATGCACTGCTCGTGATCTAGGGGAACATCCAGGTTCCTGGGATGTAGCAAGGAATGGAGGTCGCGGTTTGCTCCTTTTTCACTTGTTAACTCATTTTTCACTGGCACTGCTAGTTTAGTTTTCTGCAAGTGTCTAGTAAATGATGAATGGATGAGTAAACGATCCACATAAACCATACTGGACAAACTAACAAAATGTCAAACTCAAACACGCTATGCTTTTTTTCTTTTAGAATTGCACTTTACTTTCCAAATCATTCTAAAATGTTGCTATTAGATCACTAAAGTAAAACCCCTCACATAATATGCGCAAGTACTTTAACAAACAATTTACCATCTTAATCTGTTATTACATCGTTCGCACACTCCCTTTATTAATATTACTTTTAACAAATGTTTTTTGCTTTCTTTCCTCGAGGGGGAAGGAGGGGACCTCCATCAACATGCTGAGACTTTGTTCTGCATGCGGAGGAATTCTCCCTGCAGGTGGAGGCTACGCTCCACATGCGGAAGTGTCTGCCCCGCATGGGGACCAGAGACCTTCATTCTTGGAGCAGACATCAACGCAATGCGCTGCAAACAGGAAATTACACCACATCACCATTCTCCTCCATCCTGCTGCGCCTTTGCTGTTGAGGGACAAGAAGAGAGAGCCCTCAGCTTCACCCTGAGCATAGCATCGTGGGAGTTCAGAGGCCCAAATGAGAACACATATTGATCGTGGGCCCAAATTTGGAGAAACATCGGCATGCACTGCAGGGGGGTTCAGGCCCAGTAAGGAGTGCCACAAGCACTGGGATGACGGTCAGCGCTGGGCCAGGATAAAGGCCCAGGACATTTTTGTGTCTTCTCCCAGACACATTTGAGGCTCTCCAGGATACCAACACTGCACAGGAGAGTTCCAAAAATACTTGGCTGAACTTTCACTCTCAGCTCGAAGCTTTTTAGCAGCAGAGAAGTGGTAAGAATAATGTGTATATTAACATATGTGCAAATGGGTTTTTAAAGTGTATACCAAACATGTCTCCGGTTGAATGTTTCTTTTTATTTTTCATGTTGCCTTGAACTAAGAATGCGTGAAATGCTTTTTTAAATGGATATAAATGGTAAATCCACATAGATAAAACTAATGATCTTAAACTGGTGCAAAGAAAATGTTTTGTGACGGTGTGCTAGGAGAAATTTTCCTAAGTTAGCAGTTTGCTATGATTATTTCATACATCTGTGTCTCTAATCACAAAAATAATTCCAGCATTCAAGGAAGGATAAATGACTGAATACTTTTAAAAATAATTTTAAAAACGTTGCAAAATGATATCTTAGGTTTGAGCATTTGTAAGGGCACAACTTAGTTAATGTCGCCACAATGTCAATCTTTCTCTTCTTTTAGATGTAATATCCCAGAAACCTATGTGTATCGATATATAAATAGTGAACATATGCACTGAACAAATTTTTAATTTGTCGTCACTCCTTTCTAGTGGACAGAGGTCGATACTCTCTGAAGCTGAACACCGACAACACTGATATCATGATCAGGAACAGCACTTTATCGTTAGACTCCACCAAAAGAGCCAGGACTGACACCCACTCCACCACCCATGCCAAGAATCTCAGGATGGTCACTGACATCAAACTCAACATGACTGCCCAAGTCAATGCTGTCACCACCTCATGATTCTATACCCTGAAGATGCTCATGAAGATTTTCAAATGCTCCCCCCCCCCCCCCCCCCATCGGCACCCAAAAGAAACATCATGCAGGCCCCTTGTCACAAGCAAGCTGGACTATGGTAACACCCTCTATCTCGGGATCCACAAAAAAGCTCACCAGAAGGCTGCAGACCACAAGAATCACTCTCAACCTCCCACGCCACACTCACATCACAACACCTGAAGGAACTCCACTGGCTCCCCATGCACCAATAAGCACAATTCAAACTCCACACCCATAGTTTCAAGGCACTACACAACACTAACCCACTAAAAAGCAACAATTGCATCTACTTTCTCAAACCCTCCACACACCTCCAGTCAGCCAAAAGCCTATTTGCACACATTCCATGCATACAGAAAACCACATCCGGTGGTCGAACTTTCTCCTACATCGGTCCTACAGCATGGACCGACCAACCGCTACACAGAGGCGCTAGCTCCTCACTTAGTAAATTCAGCAAGAAGCTGAAGACCTGCCTTTTCAAGCAAGCCCACTAGGCCCTAGGTTTGCCTAGACTCACACCTGGATACCCTCACCGGGTGGTAGTGTGCTCTACAAATCTGATTGACTTAACACACACACGGCCATCATCCTAGCAGGATCCACAGCAAATATGCTGAACCTTGATTTCAAGGTGGCACAATAACTATCAACAACCAGCGAGGAGGAGGAACCATACACTACTGGAAAGAGTGCATCCACCTCGATAAAAACCATGTTCAATAACTAAAAAACTCCCGTCAGAGTCTGTCGAGCCCACTGCGGGTTGAAAGAGTTAGACGTCACCAGAAAGGAGGAGGTGACAGTTGGGCTGCTCCTGACCTTGACCAAGACCTTTCAGTGGAGTCCGAAAAGCAGGGCCCCCCTTCATTTGAGCTTGCACCAATCCCCTCATTAACTCCAGGTGCCAGCATGCTATTCGGAACCCCCAAATGCACCTTCTGCTCATCTTTCTCCTCCGTGTTCCCATCCAGAACAGCAGCACTGAATGGACACTTTTACACCCTAACAACATTCAGCCCTTTAGTGCTGCCCACTCCCATTCCCCAGCTTTTGGCTCTGTGTCTGCCATCAATGAATCCCCGAAGTCCATAAAAGAGGTTCCATAGGCAAACTCACAGAAAGTTTGAGAGTTAACAGGTGAGGTGCAGACAATCCGAAAGTCGTTAACTGAACAACTTCATAATTTTTGTAGTCTCATGACCCCCTTGATTGCAAGCATATTTACTAGTAACAGTGGCAGTGTGAAAGAAGAGAAGAATAAAAGGAAATAAATATAAACAACTTATTGAAAGGGAATGTGTTTGAGCAGTCTGTAATCGAAGTTTTCAAAAACAGTGGAGGTTTGGGTAAAGGACGGAGCTCGGTTAGACTATACTTTTTAGCGAGCTAGGGGGTTTCATTTTTACATAATGTAAAATTAGGGTTATCTGCCAGAGGTATCCCATATATGAGATGAGGATAGCTTCAACAAGGGGCATGAAAAACTTCTCTGAAACGACTACAAGAACAACAGCAGAAAGTTACTTTCTCATCAACCTCAGTAATTGATTTCAGCCTATATTCTAACTCATTAAGCCACGTTTAACAGCAGTAATTACTATCCCATTGTGACCTATCTTACTACAGACACACCAAGGCCAATTGTCAGTCCGTCAGTGACTTACTGAACTGCATTTGAGATCCAGGGTTTAAAGTGTGTTTCAAAAACAGTAGAATTGCATCGAAGAAGCCCATCTATCACCAAGGATCACATCAATAAAATACTAAATAAAAAAAAGTTATTAACAACCTAAATAGTATTTTGAAGAAAACATATACACTGTATCTGACTAACCTATACCCTACCTACATCCCCATTTAGGTTAGGAAATTCTAGTCTTTACTCATTTCAGTATATAATGTCTAGCCTGTCATCCTGGCAGCTGTCCAACCATCCTAGTGCCTATATGAAATTTGGACACCTATTTTTAGAGTCAACAGAGGTAACTAATTGAGTCAATGGCTCACAGCTAGGGGTACCCCTGAAACGCCTGCTATGAGCTCACACACTGTAGTAGCTCTGATGATGGCTCGTGAATATATCTAAAAGGGGGCATCTGGGGACTTCTTTAAATTTCTCCAAGGTGAGGAATGTCCCTTTGAGACACAAATGCCCTTGGGTAGTTATCGCTGCTCTGACTAAGATATGGACCTCACCGGGTTCTGTCATAAATGGGAGTGCTGGGTTATTGGCTCTAAGCAACACTGATGTATATAAACAGGGAAGCCCCGATCAAGCACTCATTATTTTTCATGGTAGGCAGGTTCTAAGGCAGGTCAACGTGTTTTAGGATTTTCAAAACGGTGTGAATAAACAGTATTGAGGGTTCAACTGCAATTGTGATCTATTCATAAAGTCTCCTTTAATACAATCACAAGGGGTGGAACAACGTGTACCATGACAAATACTTACCTCAGGAATGGTCTGTCGGCTGCAACATGTCTTTTAACAACTTCCTTCATTGGTCAAAAAAGTGATGATAAAATAATAACAATTACAGCATTTATAAGCTGCATATAACTTTTCTAAGATTTCTTGGCTTCGATCATCTGACGAGGTGTACATGAGAGAGCTAGAAAATCCACTGAGTTGTTGTGGAAAAGATTTTGAAAAAGCTCCACGTTTTCCCTATTTCATCCTCATCACTCTTCAGTGTCAATCAATCAAAAAAATTATTAAGTGCACTACTCACCCGTTAGTGTCTCAAGGCGCTGTGTGTGGGGGGTGGGGGGGGAGGGTGGGCAGGAGAGGAATGCCCTGTCTTGAGGTGCTTTCTGAAAGTTAGGAGGTCCTGGGTTTTGTGCAGGTTGGTGGGGAGGGAATTCCAGGTCTTGGCGGCGAGGTGGGAGCAGGATCTGCCGGGGGAGGTGGTGCGTTGGATGCAGGAGACTGTGGCGAGGGCGAGGTCAGCGGAGCAGAGAAGTCTAGTAGGTACATGGAAGTTTACTCGTTCGTTGAGGTAGGCTGGTCCAGTGTCGTGGAGGGATTTGTGAGCGTGGATAAGGACTTTGAAGATTATCCTTTTGTTGATGGGCAGCCAGTGAAGGAATCTGAGGTGAGCGGAGACATGTTTGTGGCGAGGGAGGTTGAGGATGAGACGTGCGGCTGCGTTCTGGATTCGCTGGAGTTTTTGCTGAAGCTTGGCTGTGGTACCAGCATAGAGGGCGTTGCCGTAGTCCAGTCTGCTGCTGATGAGTGCATGGGTGACTGTTCTTCTGGTTTCTAAGGGAATCCATTTGAAGGTCTTTTGTAGCATGCAAAGGGTGTTGAAACGGGAGGAAGCTATGGTGTTGATTTGCTGGGCCATGGAGAGATGAGTCTAAGATGATGCCGAGGTTGCATGCGTGGGTGGAGGGTGTCGGGGGTGGTCCTAGGGCAGTGGGCCACCAGGAGTCGTCCCATACTGTCTTGTTGGGGCCGAAGATGATGATTTCTGTTTTGCTGGAGTTGAGTTTGAGGTGGCTTGCTGTCATCCATTTGGCAATATAGAGGAGTCCGGCGTGGAGGTTTGTCTTGGCGGTGGAAGGGTTCCTGGTGAGGGAAATGATGGGCTCGGTGTCGTCTGCGTACGAGACGATGGCGATTCCGTGGGGGCGGATGAGGATGGCGCGCAGGACCATGTAAATGTTGAAGAGGGCAGGGCTGAGGGAGGCTCCAGTGTCTGGAGGCATGTGTTGTTAAAGCTACCTACTAAACATCCGGTTCTTATTACTATATCACCATGCCCTTTCTACTTTTGATATATAAATTATTGAGCATAAAAACTTCAAGAAAGGACCAACTACGAGGAAGGGCCTCTGCTGCCCTTTATTATTTTTCAAAATTCCTTGCCTTGTGACAAGAAAGCATGATGCTGAGAAGGCCATTTAAAGTTCGATTAATGTCAAGAAGGCTAGGACCTCTGCTCTTCTTTAAACTTTTCACACTCATCTTGCGTGCTCAATGACATTACAGATCACAAATAGCAGCATTTTATGGTATTAATTTTTTACTACCATAAAATGCCTCCTCAATATTCACTGTATAACTACATACATGAGTGAAGTGTGTCCTAAAAACATTGGATCACAAATGAAAGTAGGACAATTTCTTCTACTTTCTCTAAATAACTGTTAATAAAAATGAAAGACCGAAGAGGAAACCAAGCCAAAAGCTAGGATGAGCTGACATTCATTTCCATGGTGTTAATTCATGGTATATCCTTTCCCCACATAGTAATACTTACATGGAGGCTGAAAATCAAAAACATTTTGTAAGTGTGTCTGTAAATATACCTGAGACCAGTGCCACCGAGTTGTGTCCCATTAGCTCAACTGCAGGCCTCCTGTGGGCTGTGAGGACTGCCCAGCGGTCTCTGCCATAAACTGGGACAAGTGTGTTGAAATCCTTTGCCCATGAATTAACTGGTCGGTTTGGCTGATCTTCCAAGACACCCAAAGATGGATCAGACTTTGGGTTGCAAAGGATACGTTTAACCTCCTTCATACCAGACAATAATAATCGATAGTAAAACAGCCCTCGATCGCGCACAGCCATGTTTGTTTCTTCTTCTGAAGAAAAAAAAAAGCAAAAATTAAAAAAAGTTCTAATGAACTTAATAGAACTTTTGTGTTAAACATAGATATCTCTTTTAGTTCAAACAACAACAAAAAATAATTTCAAGTACAAAAAACAGATAACACTGAGGTCTAGTGAAGTATCTAAAAGGAGGATATACAGCTTTTTCCTGTGTCATCCCTAAGGCATAAAAGGCCACATGTCCGTACAATGCATTTGGTAAAAGTGGTCACAATTTGCACACTGACTTTTACCAAACTGGTATTTCCTAACTGGTCCATGTACGAAGAGGTCAGTTCACAAAATACCGAATCGTAGTTGGTTGCAATTTAACATACCTCATTAATATTAAAGGGGGTAGGCTGCAAATTACTGCCCACTGCGATACTACCATGGGCCCTGGATTAAAAGACCAAGTGTGCCCTCATAGTAAAGAGTGGACTACTTTCCTTGTTCAGGATCCATCATATAAAGTGGTGGTAGATGTGTGCTGTTTATTGAAGTGTAGCATGACCAAACCTTTGTATCTGTGTCAAAGAGAGACACCAAGTGACGCCTCTCATGTAAAGTTCTGCAGTTAGGCGAGGCCTAGAACATTGTGTTGATGTTCCCGGGAGCATGCCGAATGTGTATGTGTATAAAAGGTGTGGAACACATGTAAGATAGTAGGTGGTGAGAATCTGAGTGGCAAGGCCAATGTGATCCTTTTTGGATGGCCCATAGGTGAGCATGGCACAAGACAGTGTGAAGACAGCTTCATTAGACAGTGGAAGTGTATTGTCTGCATTCCTGTGCCTAGAAGGTGCAGACCAAGTCAGTGAAGTGAGGAGGATGGAGATAAGACTATCCTTGAAAATTCTATGAAGAACTTCTCAGCAATGGACTGCAGATTAGTTCTCCCTGAACACTGCCATTTGATATACGATAGGGGTAAAAGAGGGGGAATGCAGAATGGATTGTACAAGGTGACATTTCTCTAGGCCAGACTACTGCTCCAGAAAGCCTCATGACAGACAGATGCACAAAACTCATACTTCATTGTGACATGTGGGTTATCATGTTTGCAGACTACCCTGGTGGTGCCTGGGTTGAGGAGCATCACATCACTTTACAAAGAGGCTGTGTCTGGAGAACAGCTTGAGAAGGACACTTGAAAGAACCACCTCAAACCAGCTCTAAGGTTTGAGGCAGTGGATCTATATCCCCTGTCAGGAAAATGTATATAAAATTGGGCTCCAACCCATCCCAATGAATTCCAGTCCAAATTCTTCTTGACCAAGGAAGGTTGTGCTTCTCAGAGTTCCCAATGAGCTTTAGTAATCAGGAATAATGTCTGCCAGACAGCCAGTCTCACATTGGGTCAACACCTGAAGTCGCACTGCTAAAAGAGCTGAGGATCTGCCTGACAAAACCTTATCGGACTGCTGTCAGAGGGAAGGAGTATGCCTGGCCCAGGAGAAGACAAGAATGTCCAGGAAGGAAAGGCCTAGTGTGTTCATGCCACACACAACCCCAACAGGAAGCTGAAGAACCTAAGAGGGTGATGAAGGAGCAACCTTAGCTGAGAAGAAGCCCTCTGGTACCTCTACACCTTGCTTGAGAAGTTACAAATATAACAAACAAGATTGTACCAGGGCCTGTCAACTTTAGTTGACCCAGCACCGTGCCATTGCACTGCCACCGCTGACAGGAAGATCAAAGCGCTGCCTGAGCTCAGCCTGGAGGCTGCAATTATTGCCAGCTGAAGTGCTGATTCATTGCTCACCTAGGAGGACCACTGTTACTGAGGACTGGTTTCACCGTGAGAGCCCACCTGATCCAGTGCCACAGAGATCGTCATGAACATAGCAGTCAACAGTCCTGGAGAAGTCCACCCCGTGCTGGCAGGAATATCCACTGCAAAACCTGGACTCATATCCTGGGCAGTTGCAGAGCAACAATAGGTAACTGTAGGGCCTAGCTCTGCCTGGGAGCGAGTGAGACTGAGACACAAGTGGTTGATGCCACCACACCCACTTGAAACTGTGTAATACAAAAGCCATCCAAAGACTTTAAACTGAGTTGCCTGCTGAATTTGTAAGAACTGCGAGCAATCTGCACCTATGCCTCATCCTTCCTTTTTCCTAGCATAGAGGGGGCAGTTTTAGCAAGGTTCAGACTTCAGCTGGAGAGAAAATGTTTACCAGGGAAGTACCTCATGAATTTTTGTGCAACCATGTATAGTGGACCAATTTAATTGTCTAGTATTTCTACTTGTAGTATACTACGAGATTAAAAGTACTTGTTTTTTTTTTTTAAGAGAAGTACATGGATAGACATTATCTTACTGTGCCTATTGTTTGACTCTTCACTTAAGAGCTCCAGCACCCCATACTACCATCCTGAGAAGCCTGTGACTGCTTGCTCTCACAACCCTGAAAGTCAAGTGATTTGTGTTGTAGTTGACCCAGTTTCTTACGCCATGTCAGGACGGTCCTCAGGCCATCAGTGGCAAATAACCTCAACTACTATGGTTGGGACACAGAATCCCCTGTCTGCCCTGTTCCTTCCCCCTTTCACCTTGAATGGGTCTGGCAAGGTCTAACAGAATTGGGTCCTAGGGTAAGTCCATCCTTGCTTGGAGACCTACAAAGGCAGTAATCGGGTCAAGTATTTGATTAATGAAAAGGATTTATTAATGGGTGTTGTAATTTCTCCTCAGAGACCACTAGGATACAGATATTTAAAGAGCCAGTGTAAAAGGTTAGCCTTATGGGCTTACCAGTTCCAACCGGTATCTCTTGGAAGAATGCCCAAGTTGCACATTATGGTTGGGGTCCAGTACGCCAGATGAAACATGAACAAATTAATTAAAGATTATCTATCCCATTTAACAATTTGATTTCTTTGTACATTCAGGGCACTTGCGTTCCCAAGTTTTGCATCAAAGATATTCCTTTGCCTATCCACCTATTTGAATAGGGTGGGCACCATATATTCTGATATGTTTATTCTATAAAGACAATACAAGCGATTTCTGTAGTTTGAGTTCCAGTTTGTATCCTATTTCTACACAGCCGCTGCTGTGTCAGACAGAATAGATGTAGAATGAGGAGCATTAACTCTAAATTGAATAACTGTAGCTATGGTATGAGAAGGTGCTATAAAGTTTTTTAAATTTGTACCCACATTGGACAAACAAAAGACTTGCATTTTTAATATAAGATAATTATCTTGTCATATAAGCCTGGGCCATCTGAAAGTTGTAAAAGCTAACTAGATTTGGTCCCACCAAATGTATCTACAGCCATACATTTATTTTTTGAAGAGACATTCTTGATTTTGTCAGTTTTCACTATCAAATTTGTGATTACGGTCTTACAAGGAACATTCTTGAAATGCAGTTGGGTGGTGGGGAGATCATCCCTTTGTGTTTACCCTCCCTTACCATGGAGGGATTGATTCTGGAACCACTTTTTGTTGTACAATTCTGTTTTTCTATTTTTGTCATTAACTCAAATGCACGGTTATTTAAATAACTTTGATTGCCACCTGTGAGCTATATGTGTGAGCACATCAGGTCTGCATAGCATGTTAGGGACCGGGCTTCTATCTTCTCTCTATTTAAGGTGCAGCAAAAGATTGATGCATACTGACTAATAATATCTAACAGAGCTAGAATGCTGAATTCAGTTCACCTGTGAAGATTATGATATCATCCGTATAAGCAGCAAAATTGCATGTTGAGTTCCATATGTTAACTCCTACCAGTTTACTTACTATCTGCCCTAATATTTGGCAATAGAGGTTAATTTGCCAGGTGGAAGGGTGAGGAGGCATTCCTGTTGTATGCCCTGCCAAATTTGATAACTGCTAAATAACACTGCTAAACAGCCATTCACTTTCACTTGCGAGGAGGATGCTTCATATAGGGCCCTATTGATCACCAAAACCAAATCTGTGAAACATGGCATCTAAGAATGTTATTAAACATTGTCAATGGCATTCTCCATGTCTAAAGCAATTGCTACTACCGGGAGGGCTGTAAACCTAGCTTTTTCAATAACATGACAGAAGAGACAGACAATATGACAGCACTGGTTGAATACGCTTTAAGGGTTGGCTAAAGTCTTACTGCAACTATTTAGGCATAGGACCTCCAGTAAATGCTGATTAATGATGGGACTGCAAAGTTTAATAAGCAACAGATCTTTACCTTCTTTGGGATTCACTACAATGGTAGCCTCACAATGCTGTGCCTTGAAACCTGCCCATAAGATCAAGGTGTTGAAAAAGACACATGCAACACATGAGTGGGTGTAGCAACACTTCACCACGTAGTTTGTCAAAAAATATATAGAAATAAAAAAGGGAAAGTAATCATCTGGATCCTACAATATAATTGGGAGTTCAGTATTATTTAAATACTCTGTACAGGCAGCAATATCAGCTGTCTAGTTGAGGCATGCATGAAGGTGTAATAGTCTCCAAAAACTCTGGTTATGTCATTTTTCACCAAGTTCTTATTTAGGTTCTTGATTGCTTCGATCAACCCCTTGTATTGTAGGTAGATAACTAGGCCTTTCCCAGCTTTGTTACTACAGCATAATGTTTAGCTTTCTGTATGTTTTGCTGTCCTACTTATAATGTGATTATACTCGCTTTGTTTCATCACATCTACATTGCTCTTTGTATGGTTATATTGTTGTTCCGTGGCATCAATCACCTTCTCAATTCTAACAAGTTCAGTGTTTTCTTCCCTACTGTTTCTAACCGTCATTCTCATCATATGGCCCCTCATCATGCCTTTAATGGATCCCAAAGTGCTGGGGGGGATGAACTAGAGCTCAGTTATCAGAAAGGAATAGAATGATGGCTTACTTGAGTTCAGTGAGTGTTCAACATGTATAAGCCCGTAGATCAGTCTCCAGGTTCTGGTTCTGCTGTGTGGGAAATTAGTGATGAATGTTATAAAAATGCAAACATTGCTCAAGATCAAGATCGCTTCTGTTGCGGAACTACTTGTAAGTCATAGACAGGGACTGTCTAGGTCTATTCAAGAACAACATATGATGGACGGAATGCAGAGCAAATCAAACCAAACATTCACCCCCAGTCACAGATCTGGGTTTAATCAATCAGTCTGGACTGGGGGTGAGTGTTTGCATTGTTCAGCACTCCGCCCATCATCCTTTTGTGTTGTTAAAGTTGCCCTAAGTGGGAAGGGTATGCCAAGACATGGGTCCCGTGCTCACTGTGCCACTGGATTCAAGCCAGCCTGACTGATGAAGAGTGATACCCTAAAACCCATGATGCTTGTTTCCGGTCCAGGGAGGACCTGGCCTAGCAGTTCGGGCTGAACTGTTCCCATGGGGAACAGGGTCAAGAGTGATTTGTATATGGCTAGATCCAAAATAGGGTGGCATGGTGAGCAGATGGATTAAACCCAGATCTGCGATTGGGGGTGAGTGTTTGCATAGTTCAGCACTCCGTCCATCATCCTTTTTTATGTTGCTACAGTCTAGGTCTTACACAGCTGTGTGGGAGTATAAATAAAATGTAAAATGTCTGCAGTCCGGGATGATGTATTCTATACACATCCTTCAGATTGCTCATTGCGGAAATGTGTCCTATATTTATGTAATTTACAAAGTCAATATCATCACTTTGAGTCTCTGTCTAGAGTCCAATGCATGGCAGATAACCTGACTGTCAACCAAAGACCCTATTTCTAACAGGTATGATATCAGAATCAGGCAATGCAATCTATCTTCTGGCTCGTAAAAAGATCGTACTTTGGCATTTTAAATACAGTGGATGGGGTATCTGCCACATTTTGACATCTACTACATTCTAAATGAGGCCCTTTGTCTTCGCTTGGCTTTAGTAGGAAATGGTGCCTGGGCATTTGTATGAGTGAAAATTAACTTCAAAACAACTTGCATGAGTACCAGACCATGCATTTGGATTTCAAAATAACTTGCATAAATATCCTTAAAACCTTATTGTCAGATTCACCAGACTATCTTAGCTTTAAGAACAGATACTTGGAGAATCAAAGGCAGTGGATCTCAGGTGTCCATGTCAGATTCTGATATGCTATTCAAAAACGTTTCCAAACTGGCTGGTGTTGGAAAAAGCATAACCTTTCCCTTATGGGAAAAGTGGGTATTTTAAAGATCTGCCAAAAAAAAAAAGTAGATTCAGGTCTTTAATTATTTTCCTCATTGCCAGGATGCCCTTCTGAATTTTGAATTGTCCCTTGTGGTAGTCCTGGGCAGTGCCAGTCTGTACAGCTTACCAATCAATCTGCTGTACTGATCTCACATGAATAAGAGCTGTTCTGTATGCTGGGACCTGCATGCTCTCTCACTCTCAAAGGATCTTTCTTTCAAAAGAGTTCTGGGAATGCAGGCCTCCAGAAAGTAAACTCATTTATTGGTTTTATCTTCTGTTTCCTTTGGCATACCAATTATCCACAGCTTCCCTCTTTGCAGACGATCTTTCAAAGCGTTAAAATCTCTTTGCAATTCTTGAGTGTTAGATTTATTAATTTCTTAAGTTTTCCTAAAGTCAAGGCCAGAAGCTTCTAGCTTGCTGATTTTTGACTATCACTCTTAGGGTGAGGTCACTCAAGTCTTGGCATACCTGCCATTTACGGTTGCTTTAGGTTAGTGTTCATTGTATTTTCTTTGGGTTATTTAGTTTTCCCCAAATTATTTTGATATCAATGGTGGGCTCACATCTCATTTTTGGCTGTGGAATACAGTACAGGAACTTTTCAAGTTTAGTTTTATTTTTTCCTCAGGATTCTGTCATCATTAATACTACTCTTGTAGATAGGGGTACTTGAGTATAGTGTACGTGGAGAAGAAGTACACAACAGTTATTGCATATGCATACTTCTGTGCAATGCATTGCTTCTTTTAGTTACCTGTAAATGTGTTTTGTGTGTTAATGTTGAGCTTTTTAAAGAGGTATTTTGAGTTGAAGTGATGTAAATTAGTGGTTGTTCATTTGAAGTGGCTGCACATATTGTTTCTTAATGACTGACTTCTGTCTGTCTTGGACTTTAGACAGAGATTATTGAACTTGTTGCATTTCACAAAATGTGCTTGTCATTAACTGTGCCATAACACACACTACTCATAGTTGCGTGAGTAGAGCAGAGCAGGTCTGTAGAAGTGTAGCCACTGTAGGCACTCTCACAACTGAAAATAGCCACCCCCTCAAGAAATGCGCCTGCACTCTAGCACTGAGTTTGTTGAAGGCAGAAGTAGTGGGGTTTCACTCGAGGGAAAATTACAGGCAGATTTACACCATGTGACTTCAAACGACAGCTTTATCAAGCACTCATCAGCTAATCAGTACTCCAGTCGTGTGGTGCCATTTTGATACGTTGGGCCTGAAGCGTGGTATTTACAGGTATTAGATGTAGTAGGTTACAAAACAAGGATGATCAAGAGTGATCTGCAAATCAATGTCTCACCCTTGGTAAGCCCATTCAACTCTCCTGTGTTGTATTCTCATGTAGTATTTTCCATAGTTGCTCCTTGGGCATATAAGCATGTAAGATTGTTAAAGTAGGAATATGTTACTTATCCAGTAATCATCTGTTTGTGGCACGTAGTGCTGTAGATTTACATGCTCTGCATATTCCTGCCATGTAGAGTTGGGTCAGGAGTTGTGCAAGTTGTTTTTCTTTGAAGAATTATTTTGAGTCATGAGGTCGAGTGACTCCTCCTCTCAGTGATAATGCGCATGGGCATAGACTCCACTGTTAGATTTTTTTCTTTCGGGCAGATGTGAAAGGAGTAAGTACATGTAAGTAATGCGGTAACCACGCTAGATGTATACATATTGAAAATAGTAAATGTAAAGAACTGCAACAGCCACAGGTGTCCGGGGAAAAGGGTGGGTGCATGTGAATCAACAGCGCTACATGCCACGAACAGATGCTTACAGGGTAAGTAACTTATTCTGTTTGATGGCATGTGTGGCTGTAGATACACATGCTCTGCATAGACTGTAAAGTGGTGACTAACCTGTGGGTTACGCAGTGATTTGGAAAAGGGTTTGTAGCACTGCTTGACCTACATTGGCTTGCTGGTGTGCTAAAACATCCATACAATAGTGTTTGGTAAATGTGTGTGGACCACGTAGCTGCCTTACATATGTTAGATATGGGAATATTTCTTAAAAAGGCCATAGTTGCTCCCTTATTCTGAGTAAAGTGTGCTCTGGGAGGAACAGTTAAAGGTCTTTTAGCCTTAGCATAGCAGGTTTGAATGCATTTTACTATCCACCTGGCTATGCCTGGTTTGGATATAGGGTTGCTTTTGTTTGGTGGTGAAAAGGTGACAAAAAGTTGATTAGACTTTCTAAAAGTTTTAGTTTTATCAATGTAGAACATTTGTGCACTCTTAACATCTAATGTATGAAGAGACCTTTCACAGCAGATTCTGGTTGAGGGAAAAAACTGGCAATTCAATGGATTGGTTGAGGAGAAATTGAGACAATACCTTGGGAAGGAATTTAGGGTTGGTGCGGACAACCACTTTGTCTCTGTATATTTTTTTTACAAGGGTTCTTCTAAGGTTAAAGCCTGAAGCACACTAACACATCTAAGTGAAGTGATGGCGACTAAAAGTGCCATCTTCCAAGAAAGGAATTAACGAGAGCATGAGTGTAGAAATTCAAATGGGGGCCCCATAAGTCTTGTAAGTACAATATTAAGATTCCAGGAAGGTGCAGAGGGATCCCTTAGTGTAAAAACTTCCATGAAGGCTTTGATGACTGAAATTTTGAATAGAGAAAGATGCTGTCTTTTCTGGAGCTAGACAGCTATTGCAGCAAGATGTAAGAGTCATGGAAGTGAAAACGAATCCAGCCTTTTGTAAGTGAGTGTAGGTAGCAGACAATAGTTTGCACTGTGGCTTTGAAAGGGTCAATTTGTTTTGAGTGGCAATAGCAAACAAAACATCTCCATTCGCTGCATAGCAGGCTCTAGTTGTCGGTCTACGTGCTTCCTTGTGAATGTCCATACATTCTGGTGGTAAGTTAAGTTAGCCAAACTCAACAGGAGCCAAATTTCTAGGTTGAGAGATTTTGGATCTGGGTACCTGATTTTGTCTGTGGTTCTGAGTGAGATGGTCCGGCCTGTTCAGGAGCTTCTCGTGTGGAACCACAGAGCGGTCTAGAAGTGTTGTGAACCAAGGTTGACATGCCCAAGTGGGAGCTAGTAGAATCACTGTAAGAGAAGTCTGTCTGAGCTTCTGATACAGAAATGGAAGGAAAGGCGGAAAAGTGTAAGCAAATATCCCTGACCAACTCATTCATAGTGCATTGCCCTAGGATAGTGGGAGTGGAAACCTGGAGGTGAAGTTTGGGAATATTGCGATTTCTGCTGTGGCAAAAAAGGTCTATTTGAGGGAATCCCAACTTTGGGAAGTATGGTAGGAGGACTTATTGGTGGAGTTCCCATTCGTAGGCTTGTTGCTGCATCCTGCTGAACAGGTCTGCAAAGTTGTTGTTTGTTCCCAGAAGGTATTGTACTAACAGGTGAATGTTGTGATGTATAGCCCAATTCCAGATGGTCTGAGTTAGGTGTGACAGTAGTGGAGACTGTGTCCTCCCCGTATTTCTGTAAGTAATACAGGGCTGTCATATTGTCCATCCGGACTATGACAACCTTGCGAGGGAGGTGAGGTAGCAATGCTTACAATGCTAGGTGAACAGCTTAAAGCTCTTGCTAGTTGATGTGAAGAGATCTGTGCTTAGCATCCCAGAGGCCCTGCACTGTGAGGTCTTGTAGGTGTGCACCCCATCCCATCTGCGATGTGTCTGCTGTGAGACTGATGTGGGGAACAGGGTTGGGAAAAGGCACCCCTTCAACAGGTTGGCTGTGTTCCACCACTGCAGAGAGTGGTGAGCGTGCTGGTCTATCAACACTAGATCCTCCAAATTACTCTGTGAATGAGACCACTGAAGAGCAAGATATTCTTGTAACGGACTCGTGTAATCTTGCATGGGAAACTATGGCAATATAGGAAGCTATAATCCCCTCAAAAAGCATGGCCATCCTCACTGTGAGTCAAGTCTACGGTGTTCCATCCGCCCTATTTATATGTTACAGCTCTGCAAGTGGTGTATTGGCAATGGACTGCTGAAGAAGGGAGACGGCGGCGGTACCCAACAGACTTCGTACTATGGTTTTGGAATAGAGGTTAGTGACATGCACACACTGTATCTTAGCCATATATGCCACCCTACACTACACAACACACCACATACACACATCATCCATTACAATTCCAATACAACACGCCCTGAACTTGCCGAAAACACACATTGACATACATCCATAATACACCAGACACACCACACACACACACCATTGACACTGAACCCACATGGCAGAACCACAAAAACTAATACAACTACACACATCACAACAATGTCCCCCACACAACAACACTCACTTGGATTTGTCAGACAGCAACACGTCATACTCAAGAAAGATCTGACATGCAAATGACACACATACAGACACAACCATGCCACCCACTCCAGCTCCCTCCACCTCAATCAGCCAATCCCCCCAAACACACACACACACACATATATATATATATGGAAAATGTCACTTACCCAGTGTACATCTGTTCGTGGCATGAAATGCTGCAGATTCACATGCTGTGCATTATCCTGCCATGAAGTGTTGGGCTCGGAGTGTTACAAGTTGTTTTTCTTCAAAGAAGTCTTTTCGAGTCACGGAACGAGTGACTCCTCCCTTTCGGCTCCATTGCACATGAGCGTCAACTCCATCTTAGATTGTTTTCCCCGCAAAGGGTGAGGTAGGAGTTGTGTGTATAATAGAGGTGCCCATGCAATGGAGTAGTAATATATGTACATAGTGTGTATTAAAATAATATTTATTTACATATTTACAATTTTCATGAAACTAAAAACGGCTACAGGCTCCCGGGGCGGTGGGAGGGCGCATGTGAATCTGCAGCGTCTCATGCCACGAACAGATGTACACTGGGTAAGTGACATTTTCCGTTCAGTGGCATGTGTAGCTGCAGATACACATTCTGTGCATGGACTATAAAGCAGTAATCTCCCCAAAAGCGGTGCTTAGTCTGTAGGAGTTGAAGTTGTCTGAAATAATGTTCTTAATACAGCCTGTTCTACTGTGGCTTGTTGTGTTGCTAACACGTCTACACAGTAATGCTTAGTAAATGTATGAGGCTTAGACCAGGTGGCTGCCTTACAAATTTCTGTCATTGGTATATTTCCAAGAAAAGCCGTTGTGGCGCCCTTTTTTCTAGTGGAATGTGCTCTTGGTGTAATGGGTAATTCTCTTTTTGCTTTAAGGTAACAGGTTTGAATGCACTTAACTATCCATCTGGCAATGCCTTGTTTGGATATAGGGTTGCCTGCATGAGGTTTTTGGAAAGCTACAAACAATTGTTTTGTTTTACGAAATTGTTTCGTTCTGTCAATGTTATACATTAGTGCTCTCTTTATGTCTAATGTATGCAAGGCACTTTCAGCTACTGAGTCTGGTTGTGGAAAGAAGACTAGGAGTTCCACAGTTTGGTTTAGATGGAATGGTGATATGACCTTTGGTAAGAATTTTGGATTTGTATGGAGAACCCCTTTATGTTTATGTATTTGTATAAAGGGTTCTTAACCCCTTCGCTGCCAGGCCTTTTCCCCCTCCTGTGCCGAGCCTTTTTTTGGCTATTTGGAGCAGTTCGCGCTTAGGCCCTCATAACTTTTTGTTCACGTAAGCTACCCACGCCAAATTTGCGTCCTTTTTTTCCAACATCCTAGGGATTCTAGAGGTACCCAGACTTTGTGGGTTCCCCAGAAGGAGGCCAAGAAATTAGCCAAAAAACTGTGAAAATTTCGTTTTTTTTAAAACAAATTGGAAAAATGGGCTGCAGAAGAAGGCTTGTGGTTTTTTCCCTGAAAAGGGCATCAACAAAGGGTTTGCGGTGATAAAATCACCAGCTTCCCAGCTTTCAGGAACAGGCAGACTTGAATCAGAAAACCCAATTTTTCAACACAATTTTGGCATTTTACTGGGACATACCCCATTTTTACGATTTTTTGTGCTTTCAGCCTCCTTCCAGTCAATGACAGAAATGGGCATGAAACCAATGCTGGATCCCAGAAACCGCAACATTTCTGAAAAGTAGACAAAATTCTGAATTCAGCAAGGGGTAATTTGTGTAGATCCTACAAGGGTTTCCTACAGAAAATAACAACTGAAAAAGAAAAATATTGAAATTGAGGTGAAAAAAACATCCATTTTTCTCTAAGTTTTACTCTGTAATTTTTTCCTGCAATGTCAGATTTTCGAAAGCAATATACCGTTACGTCTGCTGGACTCTTCTGGTTGCGGGGATATATAGGGCTTGTAGGTTCATCAAGAACTCTAGGTACCCAGAGCCAATAAATGACCTGCACCCTGCAGTGGGTTTTCATTCTATGCCGGGTATACAGCAATTCATTTGCTGAAATATAAAGAGTAAAAAATAGCTATCAAGAAAACCTTTGTATTTCCAAAATGGGCACAAGATAAGGTGTTGAGAAGCAGTGGTTATTTGCACATCTCTGAATTCCAGGGTGCCCATACTAGCATGTGAATTACAGGGCATTTCTCAAATAGATGTCTTTTTTACACACTGTCTTACATTTGGAAGGGAAAAATGTAGAGAAAGACAAGGGGCAATAACACTTGTTTTGCTATTCTATGTTCCCCCAAGTCTCCCGATAAAAATGATACCTCACTTGTGTGGGTAGGCCTAGCGCCCGCGACAGGATACGCCCCAAAACACAACGTGGACACATCACAGAAAAAAGACCTGTTTTTAGCAAAGTGCCTACCTGTAGATTTTGGCCTGTAGCTCAGCCGCCACCTAGGGAAACCTACCAAACCTGTGCATTTCTGAAAACTAGAGACCTAGGGGAATCCAAGATGGGGTGACTTGTGTGGCTGGGACCAGGTTCTGTTACCCAGAATCCTTTGCAAACCTCAAAATTTGGCTAAAAAAACACATGTTCCTCACATTTCTGTGGCAGAAAGTTCTGGAATCTGAGAGGAGCCACACATTTCCTTCCACCCAGCGTTCCCCCACGTCTCCAGATAAAAATGATACCTCACTTGTGTGGGTAGGCCTAGCGCCCGCGACAGGAAACGCCCCAAAGCGCAACGTGGACACATCACAGAAAACAGACCTGTTTTTAGCAAAGTGCCTACCTGTAGATTTTGGCCTGTAGCTCAGCCGCCACCTAGGGAAACCTACCAAACCTGTGCATTTCTGAAAACTAGAGACCTAGGGGAATCCAAGATGGGGTGACTTGTGTGGCTGGGACCAAGTTCTGTTACCCAGAATCCTTTGCAAACCTCAAAATTTGGCTAAAAAAACACATGTTCCTCACATTTCTGTGGCAGAAAGTTCTGGAATCTGAGAGGAGCCACAAATTTCCTTCCACCCAGCGTTCCCCCACGTCTCCTGATAAAAATGACACCTCACTTGTGTGGGTAGGCCTAGCGCCCGCGACAGGAAACACCCCAAAGCGCAATGTGGACACAGCCACATTTTTGAAGGAAAACAGAGGTGGTTTTTGCAAAGTGCCTACCTGTAGATTTTGGCCTGTAGCTCAGCCGCCACCTAGGGAAACCCACCAAACCTGTGCATTTCTGAAAACTAGAGACCTAGGGGAATCCAAGATGGGGTGACTTGTGTGGCTGGGACCAGGTTCTGTTACCCAGAATCCTTTGCAAACCTCAAAATTTGGCTAAAAAAACACATGTTCCTCACATTTCTGTGGCAGAAAGTTCTGGAATCTGAGAGGAGCCACAAATTTCCTTCCACCCAGCGTTCCCCCACGTCTCCCGATAAAAATGATACCTCACTTGTGTGGGTAGGCCTAGCGCCCACGACAGGAAACGCCCCAAAGCGCAATGTGGACACAACCAAATTTTTGAAGGAAAACAGAGGTGTTTTTTGCAAAGTGCCTACCTGTAGATTTTGGCCTGTAGCTCAGCCGCCACCTAGGGAAACCTACCAAACCTGTGCATTTCTGAAAACTAGAGACCTGGGGGAATCCAAGATGGGGTGACTTGTGTGTCTGGGACCAGGTTCTGTTACCCAGAATCCTTTGCAAACCTCAAAATGTGGCTAAAAAAACACATGTTCCTCACATTTCTGTGGCAGAAAGTTCTGGAATCTGAGAGGAGCCACAAATTTCCTTCCACCCAGCATTCCCCCACGTCTCCCGATAAAAATGATACCTCACGTGTGTGGGTAGGCCTAGCGCCCACGACAGGAAACGCCCCAAAGCGCAACGTGGACACAACCAAATTTTTGAAGGAAAACAGAGGTGTTTTTTGCAAAGTGCCTACCTGTAGATTTTGGCCTGTAGCTCAGCCGCCATCTAGGGAAACCTACCAAACCTGTGCATTTCTGAAAACTAGAGACCTAGGGGAATCCAAGATGGGGTGACTTGTGTGGCTGGGACCAGGTTCTGTTACCCAGAATCCTTTGCAAACCTCATAATTTGGCTAAAAAAAACACATGTTCCTCACATTTCTGTGGCAGAAAGTTCTGGAATCTGAGAGGAGCCACAAATTTCCTTCCACCCAGCGTTCCCCCACGTCTCCCGATAAAAATGATACCTCACTTGTGTGGGTAGGCCTAGCGCCCACGACAGGAAACGCCCCAAAGCGCAACGTGGACACAACCAAATTTTTGAAGGAAAACAGAGGTGTTTTTTGCAAAGTGCCTACCTGTAGATTTTGGCCTGTAGCTCAGCCGCCACCTAGGGAAACCTACCAAACCTGTGCATTTCTGAAAACTAGAGACCTAGGGGAATCCAAGATGGGGTGACTTGTGTGGCTCGGACCAGGTTCTGTTACCCAGAATCCTTTGCAAACCTCAAAATGTGGCTAAAAAAACACATGTTCCTCACATTTCTGTGGCAGAAAGTTCTGGAATCTGAGAGGAGCCACAAATTTCCTTCCACCCAGCGTTCCCCCACGTCTCCCGATAAAAATGATACCTCACTTGTGTGGGTAGGCCTAGCGCCCGCGACAGGAAACGCCCCAAAGCGCAACGTGGACACATCACAGAAAACAGACCTGTTTTTAGCAAAGTGCCTACCTGTGGATTTTGGCATGTAGCTCAGCCGCCACCTAGGGAAACCTACCAAACCTGTGCATTTCTGAAAACTAGAGACCTAGGGGAATCCAAGATGGGGTGACTTGTGTGGCTGGGACCAGGTTCTGTTACCCAGAATCCTTTGCAAACCTCAAAATTTGGCTAAAAAAACACATGTTCCTCACATTTCTGTGGCAGAAAGTTCTGGAATCTGAGAGGAGCCACAAATTTCCTTCCACCCAGCGTTCCCCCACGTCTCCCGATAAAAATGATACCTCACTTGTGTGGGTAGGCCTAGCGCCCACGACAGGATACGCCCCAAAGCGCAACGTGGACACAACCAAATTTTTGAAGGAAAACAGAGGTGTTTTTTGCAAAGTGCCTACCTGTAGATTTTGGCCTGTAGCTCAGCCGCCACCTAGGGAAACCTACCAAACCTGTGCATTTCTGAAAACTAGAGACCTGGGGAATCCAGGATGGGGTGACTTGTGTGGCTGGGACCAGGTTCTGTTACCCAGAATCCTTTGCAAACCTCAAAATGTGGCTAAAAAAACACATGTTCCTCACATTTCTGTGGCAGAAAGTTCTGGAATCTGAGAGGAGCATCAAATTTCCTTCCACCCAGCATTCCCCCACGTCTCCCGATAAAAATGATACCTCACTTGTGTGGGTAGGCCTAGCGCCCGCGACAGGAAACGCCCCAAAGCACAACGTGGACACATCACAGAAAACAGACCTGTTTTTAGCAAAGTGCCTACCTGTGGATCTTGGCCTGTAGCTCAGCCGCCACCTAGGGAAACCTACCAAACCTGTGCATTTCTGAAAACTAGAGACCTAGGGGAATCCAAGATGGGGTGACTTGTGTGGCTGGGACCAGGTTCTGTTACCCAGAATCCTTTGCAAACCTCAAAATTTGGCTAAAAAAACACATGTTCCTCACATTTCTGTGGCAGAAAGTTCTGGAATCTGAGAGGAGCCACAAATTTCCTTCCACCCAGCGTTCCCCCACGTCTCCCGATAAAAATGATACCTCACTTGTGTGGGTAGGCCTAGCGCCCACGACAGGAAACGCCCCAAAGCGCAACGTGGACACAACCAAATTTTTGAAGGAAAACAGAGGTGTTTTTTGCAAAGTGCCTACCTGTAGATTTTGGCCTGTAGCTCAGCCGCCACCTAGGGAAACCTACCAAACCTGTGCATTTCTGAAAACTAGAGACCTAGGGGAATCCAAGATGGGGTGACCTGTGTGGCTCGGACCAGGTTCTGTTACCCAGAATCCTTTGCAAACATCAAAATCTGGCCAAAAAACACTTTTTCCTCTCATTTCGGTGACAGAAAGTTCTGGAATCTGAGAGGAGCCACAAATTTCCTTCCACCCAGCGTTCCCCTAAGTCTCTCCATAAAAATGGTACCTCACTTGTGGTGGTAGGCCTAGCGCCCACGAAAGGAAATGGCCCAAAACACAACATGGACACAACATATTTTTTCACAGAAAACAGAGGTGTTTTTTGCAAAGTGCCTACATGTGGATTTTGGTCTCTAGCTCAGCCGGCCCCAGGGGGGGGGAATGCCCTAAAATAAATTTGACCCCCCACCCCACCAAACCCCCCCTGCCCAGGTGCGACCCTTGCCTACGGGTTCGCTACCCCTGCGTGACATTGGCGCCAAAAAACAAATTCCCGGTGCCTAGTGGTTTCTGCCCCCTTGGGGGCAGATTGACCTAAAATCGACCAATCTGCCCCCAAAGGGGGCAGAAATGCTCTAAATACAGTTTGCCCCCCAGGGAAGCGACCCTTGTCTGATGGGTCGCTCCCCATCTCTAAAAAGACAAACAAACTAAAAAAAATACACAAATTTTTTTGGGCCCTGGCGCCTAGAGGTTTCTGCCCCCCCTGGGGGTAGATCGGCCTAATACCAATAGGGCGATCTGCCCCCAGGGGGGGCAGAGATGGCCTAAAATAATTTGGCCCCCCCACCCCCAACCCCCCTGGGGAGCGACCCTTGACTACAAGGTCGCTCCCCTTGTGTGACGGCGCAAAAAAAAGATTCCTGGTGCCTAGAGGTTTCTGCCCCCCTTGGGGGCAGATTGACCTAAAATCGGCCGATCTGCCCCCAAAGCGGGCAGAAATGGCCTAAATACATTTTGCCCCTCCAGGGGAGCAACCCTTGTCCAAGGGGGTCGCTCCCCATCTGTAAAACAGAAAAACAAAAAAATCCCTGGTGCCTAGTGGTTTCTGCCCCCCTTGGGGGCAGATCAGCCGAATCAAAATAGGCTGATCTATCCCCCCCAGGGGGGCAAAAATGGCCTAAAATAATCCCCTCCCCCCAGGGAGCGACCCTTGCCTAAGGGGTCGCTCCCCTTGCGTGAAATTCATGCAAAAAAAAAACTCCCTGGTGTCTAATGGTTTCTGCCCCCCTTGGGGGCAGATTGGCCTAATCAAAATAGGCCAATCTGCCCCCAAGGGGGGCAGAAATGGCCTAAATATAATTTGCCCCCTAGGGGAGCGACCCTTGCCTAAGGGGTCGCTCCCCACCTAAAAAAAAAAGAAAACATAACAAAAAGAAAAAAAAAAAAAAAAGATCCCTGGTGCCTAGAGGTTTCTGCCCCCCCTGGGGGCAGATCGGCCTAATAATAGGCCGATCTGTCCCCAGGGGGGGCAGAAAAGGCCTTCCCAAAAAAATGCCCCCCCTGGGAGCGACCCTTGCCAAAGGGGTCGCTCCCGTTGCGTGAAATTCGCGCGCAAAAACAAACTCCCTGGTGTCTAATGGTTTCTGCCCCCCTTGGCCTAAATATATATTGCCCCATAGGGATCGCTCCCCACCTAAAAAAAAAAAGAAATCATCACAAAAAAAAAAAGAAGGTCCCTGGTGCCTAGAGGTTTCTGCCCCCCCCGGGGGCAGATCGGCCTAATAATAGGCCAATCTGCCCCCAGGGGGGGCAGAAAAGGCCTTCCTAAAAAAAATGCCCCCCCCGGAGCGACCCTTGCCCAAGGGGTCGCTCCCTTTTGCCAATTTCACTGAAAAAAAAAAAAAAAATCCCTGGTGTCTAGTGGGGTTTCAAAAGCCGGATTGCAAGCAATCCGGCTTTTGAAACCTGTGAGAGACTTCAAAGGGAAGGAAATACATTTCCTTCCCTTTGAAGCTTCTCGGGGCCTCCCCCATGGGATTGAAAAAGAAATGCAAAAGCATTTCTTTTTCAATCGCGCTGGAAGCTCTGCTTCCAGCGCGATGGGGTAGACCCTGTGACTAATCAGCGCGCGCTCGCGCGCTGACGTCACAGGGGGGGTTGGGGGGGTCGGGGGTGGAAGGGGAAGGGCTTCCCCTTCCATCCCTGACTTGGGGGGGTGGGGGGGAACCCCACAGAGGGAGCGAGAGCGCTCCCTCTGGGCTCTGTGCACAGGACGTAATGGTTACGTCCTGGGCACAGCAGCACTGTGCCTCAGGACGTAACCATTACGTCCTGGGCACAGAAGGGGTTAAATAGTAATTGCTTGTATTTCACTCACTCTTCTAAGAGATGTGATAGCTATTAGAAAGGCTACTTTCCAAATCAGATATTGGATTTGACAAGAATGCATTGGTTTGAATGGTGGGCCCATGAGTCGTGTTAATACAATATTAAGGTTCCATGAAGGTACTGGTGGCGTCCTTGGGGGTATGATTCTTTCTAGTCCTTCCATAAATGCTTTAATGACTGGGATTCTAAAAAGTGATGTTGTATGTGTAATCTGCAGATAGGCAGATATTGCAGTGAGATGGATTTTAATGGAAGAGAATGCTAGATTAAACTTTTGTAAGTGAAATAAATAGCTTACAATGTCCTTTGTGGAGGCATGTAGTGGTTGAATTTGATTAGTGTGGCAGTAGCAAACGAATCTTTTCCATTTGTTTGCGTAACAATGTCTTGTTGTAGGTTTTCTTGCTTGTTTAATGACCTCCATACACTCTTGTGTAAGATTTAAATGTCCAAATTCTAAGACTTCAGGAGCCAGATTGCTAGATTGAGCGATGCTGGATTCGGGTGCCTGATCTGTTGTTTGTGTTGTGTTAACAGATCTGGTCTGTTTGGTAGTTTGATGTGGGGTACTACTGATAAGTCCAACAGTGTTGTGTACCACGGTTAGCGAGACCAGGTTGGTGCTATGAGTATTAGTTTGAGTGTGTTTTGACTCAGTTTGTTGACCAGATAAGGAATGAGTGGGAGAGGGGGAAAAGCGTAAGCAAATATCTCTGACCAGCTGATCCATAGAGCATTGCCCTTGACTGAGGGTGTGGGTACCTGGACGCGAAGTTTTGGCATTTTGCGTTTTCTTTTGTTGCGTATAGGTCTATGTTTGGTGTTCCCCAGCGGTGGAAGTGATCCTGTAGGATCTGGGGATGTATTTCCCATTCGTGAGTTTGCTGGTGATCTCGACTGAGATTGTCGGCTAACTGATTCTGAATGCCTGGTATGTATTGTGCGAATGTGGTTGTGAATTGCCCAATGCCAAATCCTTTGTGCTAAGAGACACAGTTGTGACGAGTGTGTCCCCCCTTGTTTGTTGAGATAGTACATTGTTGTCATGTTGTCTGTCTTGACAAGAATGTGTTTGTGGGCTATTAGTGGTTGAAACGCTTTTAATGCTAGAAATACCGCTAGCAGTTCCAAGTGATTTATGTGAAGTAGTTTTTGTTGATTGTCCCATTTACCCTGTATGCTGTGATTGTTGAGGTGTGCTCCCCACCCAACCATGGAAGCATCTGTCGTGATAATAGCTTGAGGCACTGGGTCTTGGAATGGCCGCCCTTTGTGTAAATTCATAGGGTTCCACCATTGAAGCGAAGAGTGTGTTTGGCGGTCTATCAACACTAGATCTTGAAGTTGACCCTGTGCTTGTGTCAATTTTTTTGCTAGGTACTGTTGTAAGGGCCGCATGTGTAATCTTGAGTTTGGGACAATGGCTTTGCATGAGGACATCATGCCTAGTAGTTTCATTACAAACTTTACCATGTAGTGTTGGTTTGGTTGTATGCTTGATCTTACATTTTGGAACGACTGGACTCTTTGTGGACTTGGAGTGGCAACTGCCTTTTGTGTGTTGAGTGTTGCTCCCAAGTATTGTTGTATTTGGGATGGTTGTAGATGTGATTTTTGGTAATTTATAGAGAACCCTAGTTTGTGTAGAGTTTCTATGACGTATTGCGTGTGAAATTGACATTGTTGTTGAGTGTTGGCTTTTATTAGCCAGTCGTCCAAATATGGGAATACGTGCATGTGCTGTCTCCTTATGTGAGTGGCTACTACTGCTAGGCATTTCGTGAATACTCTGGGGGCTGTTTTTATTCCGAACGGTAGCACTTTGAATTGATAGTGTTTGCCTTGCATTACAAACCTTAGGTATTTTCTGTGAGAAGGATGGATGGGTAGGTGGAAATACGCATCCTTGAGATCCAATGTTGTCATGTATTCCTCCTTTTTTAGTAAGGGAACTACGTCTTGAAGTGTTACCATGTGGAAATGATCTGATTTGTCCTTTTTTGGAATGAGGAAATATAGTGAGTAGCCGCCTGTTCCTTTTTGGTGATTGGGTACGAGCTCTATTGCTTGTTTTTGTAACAGTGCTGGGACCTCTATATGTAATAGGTATAAGTGTTGTTGAGACAGTCTGTGAGTTTTTGGTGGCACATCTGGAGGGAATGCTGTGAATTCTATGCAATAACCATGTTGGATAAATGATAGGACCCATGTGTCTGTTGTAATATGTGTCCAGTTTTGGTAGTATGTGGATAGCCTCCCTCCCACTGGTGACAAGTGTTGCGGTGTTGTGACATTGAAGTCACTGTTTGATAGGGCTTGGTTTGGCGGGTGGGAATTTTCCCCTTCCTTTTGGGAATTGCCCTCTATAGGAACCACAAAACCCCCCCCTCTGGTATTGTGATTGATAGGTGGGTCTGGTTTGGGAGGTGGAAGGTTCAGGTGTTTGTTGCCGAAACCCCCCTCTAAATTGTGGTTTCCTAAAGGTGCCTCTGACTTGTGGGGAATAGAGCGCGCCCATGGCTTTGGCCGTGTCCGTGTCTTTTTTCATTTTTTCAATGGCAGTATCGACTTCCGGCCCAAACAACTGTTGTTGATTAAATGGCGTATTTAACACCGCTTGTTGAATCTCTGGCTTGAATCCAGAACTCCGCAGCCATGCATGCCTGCGAATGGTTACAGCCGTGTTGACAGTCCATGCTGCCGTATCTGCTGAGTCTAGTGCGGACCTTATCTGGTTGTTAGATATGGCCTGTCCCTCTTCAACTACTTGCTTGGCACGTTTTTGGGCGTTCCTTGGGCAAGTGCTGTATGATGTCTTGCATCTCGTCCCAGTATGCCCTGTCGTAGCGTGCAAGTAGGGCTTGTGAATTCGCAATTTGCCATTGATTGGCTGCTTGTGATGCCACTCGCTTGCCTGCAGAGTCGAATTTCCGACTTTGTCAGGTGGTGGAGCATCTCCTGACGATTGAGAGTTTGCTCTTTTCCTTTCTGCCCCTACAACCACCGAGTCCGGTGTGAGCTGCTGTGTTATGAACACTGGATCTGTTGGGGGTGGTTTGTACTTCTTTTCAACTCTAGGCGTGATAGCTCTTCCCTTTACAGGCTCCAGGAAGACCTGTTGCGCATGCTTGAGCATGCCCGGGAGCATTGGCAGGCTTTGATAGGATGTGTGGGTGGATGCCAGAGTGTTAAAAAGGAAGTCATCCTCCACTGGCTCTGTGTGCATTGCTACGTTGTGGAACGAAGCTGCCCTGGATAGTACCTGCGTATATGCAGTACTGTCTTCTGGTGGTGACGGCTTCGTTGGATAACATTCTGGGCTGTTATCCGATACTGGTGGATCATATAAATCCCATGCATCAGCATCATCTTGGGTCATCCCAGTATGTGTGGGTGACTGCATTACAGGTGTTCCCACTGGTGGCAATTGTGGTGAGTGCAGTGGGGATGGTTGTGGTGAGACCATTGTTGGTGGTGATTTGTCTCTAACCACTTTGGCCTTTGGTTGCGTTTCTGTTTCCTGAAATGCAAGCTTCCTTTTCGATTTGAGTGGAGGAAAAGTCTGAATCTTGCCAATCTCTTTTTGGATATGTAACCTCTGTTGTGTATGGTCAGGTTCTTCCATACCTAACTCTTGCTCAAATCGATGTCTTTCCTTGAGTTGCATGGAAAGTCCTTGCTCTTCTGTATAAGAGCTTCTTTTCGGCTCCGAGGCCGCTTTTTTCGGTACCGAAGTTTCTGCTGGTATAGTCATTTTCGGTTCCGAGGAGCTTTTTCGGGGTTTGGTCAAATGGATCACTCGGTGTCGAAATCATTCGGTGCCGGATTCTCGACCGGAGTCGGAAGTCCTTGGCAACTCCTTGACCTTTTTCGGTGCCGATGTTTGGTCACCTTCCTTTCGGTGGGTTGAGCCATGGCCTGCTGGTGGTGGCGTCCCCATGGCCTTAATTTTCTTGGTGTGACCCTGAGTTTGGGACGGGGCAGGTTTACTCACGGTTTGTTGCACCGTCGAGGGTCGTTCACTGTTGGATTCATCCGATTCCGTCTCTTGGATAGAGATTCTTTCCTCCTCCTCGACGTCGAGCTGCTCTTTCGGTCTCGACGCCATTTGCAGTCTTCTTGCTCATCGATCTCTCAAGGTCTTCTTTGATCGAAACGCCCGGCAAGCTTCACAAGTATCCTCTCTGTGTTCGGGTGACAAACACAGATTACAGACCGGGTGCTGGTCTGTATAAGGATACTTTGAGTGACACTTAGGACAGAAACAGAAGGGGGTCCGGTCCATTAGTCTGGGACGACGGGTGTGGTCGGGCCGACCAGGCCTCGGTGAAGAGTGGAAGCCCCGGAGGGCCGCCGAAGCGGTCTTGATGTCGGTGCCGGTACACTAACACTAACCCGGTACCGAGCGATAACAATACCGTCAAATTTTCGATACTTTAGCTAACTTTCCGATTCGAAATATGGAGCGAAGAGGAACACGTCCGAATCTGATGGCGGAAAGAAAACAATCTAAGATGGAGTCAACGCCCATGCGCAATGGAGCCAAAAGGGAGGAGTCACTCGGTCCCGTGACTCGAAAAGACTTCTTCGAAGAAAAACAACTTGTAACACTCCGAGCCCAACACTAGATGGCAGGATCGAACATATGTATAGGCATTAGAAACATACTCAAGTATTACAATATAATCAAATAGAATTTTGATACATGATACCAACTGGCTATATATATATAAAAAACGATAACTTAAACATTTAAAATAAGATATTATAGGTCTGTTTTTATTTGAGAAATTTCTTTATGAGACCAAATATTATGATTTATTGGAAGTTATTGCTATTCATTATTATCAATATGAGATCCATTGATGACATGAAAGAGGTTCTAAGTATGAACACAATGTAATTGATTGTTGTTTCACATGACAAATGTTAAATTGAGAAATCGCATATGATCCTTTTTTTCGGGGGGGTTTTGTACCATTAATTCATCAATTATTTAATAATTTTGCAATCATTTTTGCAATTTTATATAGTTGATTAGTTAAAATTAAAATTAATTATTCATACTCTACCCGTTTTCAATATTGACTTATATGTAACACAACTTATCAATTTATTTTTATGTATTAGTCCTTAACTGATGATTTTTTGTAATATCCACAAGATTTATTCTATTTGAGTTTGGATGATGATGTTTATAAACTAAGAATAATCAAAAGTAAATAATGGTATACTTATAGAGAAGAATATAATTTATAGAAATATAATTTTAAAATTTAAAATATATTCTATTAAACATCTGATCCTCTGATTGATTAGAGGTTTATCTGAACAATTGATAATTGTGGTTTCAATGATGAATCAACTGTACTAATTGCATACAATTTTTGTCATCTGATAGTTAATCTATGATTGATATCAGAATGAATTAATGGTATACAATAATAACATCTATTTAGGCCTCTTAAGTAATATATTTGATATTTATGACTTCTTAATTCCAATTTCTCCAAAAGTATTCTTATGAATGTAGGTGATTCTTGTATTAAGTGTTGTATTTAAATAATGATCATTGCATGTTTTAAAATGGCCGCCGCTTTATATCACACTAGGGTGTTATGGAAAGAAATGAAGGACTCTGAATTTGTTTGTAAATGATGTTGGCTCTGTAGCCAAACTGTCCAGTAGAAGGCGTTTTGCCGAAACGCGTTGACAGACATTACATTCAGGACTATGTGTTACCTGTGTAAGGAAATAAATCTATGAACTGAATACGAGCGCATTGGAATTAATTGGTTTTGACGATTGGGAGACACTCGACGGGATCGTCGATTTTCTCAGAGAAAATTTCTGGATGTACCGTTTAAAATCTCTGCATCCAGATGGACTGAACATCACTGACAATACCACTTGATTTCTGCATATCTGAAGAGTTCTCAGGACTGCATTGATTCCACATTCCAATTGGAATCTTCACTCATGATGCTTTTTGAAAATCCACCAGTGTCAGCTGTGCAGCCACTGAGCAAACCATCTTGTACTACCTGAGGAAGGCGGAAGCTGAAACGTTGTAGTAGAAATATATTTTTGTTCTTTAATGAGATCATCTGTTTGAGTCACTTCTTTCTTGGATATTACATTTTCTTGTGGCTCTTTGTATCCTTTGGGATCCAGATTTTTGCCCTGGCTGGCTGTTGTTTTCTTGTGATCCTGCATCTTCCAGTATATATATATCTATATATATATATATATATATATATATATATATATATATGTATGTATATATATATATATATAATATATACGGACTCACATGTACAACAGGTAGCACAAACCTATCAGTACAGGCCCCCTTGCAATACGCACACATGGACATTGTTGTCAAGTGTGATTGTACCGTCATTGTAGTGCCAGCATTAATTTGGCAATGAATACTGACACCACAATGATATGTATATATGTGTGCGATATGCGTATTGTGCCAGTGTGTCCCCAGCCATGTGTGACACAATTATCTCCCCAACATATGCATGTAACAGTGATTTAACAAAAATACTGTGACGTGTATTCCTGAAGTGGTCTCGACCTCCTGTGCAGTGCCCACCCAATATACCCTGGCAATGCAGCGTCCCTACATTCGAGTGCAGCAACGGGCGTAGTGTTTTCTCCAAGGGTCAGTGGCAGTAGCAACGGCAGATGTTGTCTAGTTGAGTCCAGTCGCGAATGGAGGTGGAATTGGTGAGAAAGATGAGTTTTCACCCCTTTCCCACGTCAATCTGCCAACTCAGAAATGGGGGTCGGACCGCCACTTTTTGCTAGATGGGAAGGCACATTCAAATCTTCACAGCAGGAAGGGTGACTGGGGTCATGTCATCAGCCACTTTCCCCAATCCCACCGTCAACGGAGGTGGTGTTTTTTTGGTTGGGACAGTGATTAGAATGCAGGCTTGCACCTATGAGACCAACAACATCTAAGTATGGCGGGTGAACCGTCACAGCGGCTGAGGGGTTTTGATAAGAAAAGTCAAAGGCAGGAGCGTCACCGCCAACATTCAAATTAGGGTCTTCATCTGAGTAGATGAGCTGCTACCACTGCTAGGCATTTGGTGAACACTAAGGGTGCGGTAGTTACCCCAAATGGGAGAACTTCTAATTGGTAATGTTTGTCTGCTTTGACAAACCATAGGTATTGGCTATGACCCATTTCTCTGTTGTGATGACATGCTAGGTTGGAAGGAAATACTGCAGTCTGCCCCTGGCAGGTGCTTTGTGATCGGGGGTTAGGATAGTGTAGTCACTGGTTGGCGGAGGGTCTGGCTCTGTGAGAGGAGGCACCTTTACTTCTACCCTTGGTTTTACTGTCTCTAGAGCCACGGTAGTAGCTTTTCGGATAGGAACCTTGAGTATGTTTCTGTTAGGGTGCAAGATGCCTCTGAAGAGGTAGATTTGTAAGCTGGGTGATGAAAAGCACCCCAGGGAGCAGGTGTTTGAAGCACTCCCATGGCTTTAGTGACCTCTGTGTTATTTTTTTAATTTTTTTACAGTAGAGTCTACCGGGGGATCAACAAGTATTCCTTGTCAAAAAGGCATGTTGGAGATCCTGAGCCAGGCGTGTTGTTTAAGGAGAATACTGGAGTTTATCCCCCTTGCTGCAGTATCTGCCACATCTAACGCACACTGTATGGAGATGTTTGAGATGGTTTGTCATTCCGAAACCAACTGCTGTCTGCGTTTTCTATGTTCCTCTGGGATACTGAAGTAGTTACTCCATTTCGTACAAGTGGCCATGATCATAGCTTGCTAAGAGAGCTTGGGAATTGGCAATTTGCCAGTGTTTAGCCTGACTGAGCTGCAACCCTTTCTCTAACAGTTTCTATCTTTTTGCTCTCCTTGTCTGGAGGCAGGGTGTCTCCAGTAGCTTGGGAGTTGGCGCTTTTGCATGCTGTGGTGGTAACTAGAGAGTCTGGTGGTAGCTGTCCTCTGATGAAAATAGGGTCAGATGGTGCAGATTTATACTGTTGGTCAACTCTAGGTGTCATGATCCTATCTCTAATAGGGTATTTAAAAATGTAATTGGTATGTCGAAGCATACCCTTTAACATGTGTAGATACTGTGTAGCCTTAGATCTGACAGTTTATCAAAAAGGAAATCATCCTCCAATTGATCCTTGTGTAACTCCATACTGTGAAAAGCTGCGGCCCTAGCTATGACCTCTTGATAAGAAGTAGCGGTCTAACGAGGGGAAAGGCAAGCGGGGTAAAGATCAGGATCTGTATCTACATGGGGATCTCTGTCCTAACTATCCCACGGATAGTCTTCTTGCGGCCCCCAATACCCACCAGTATCTGCAAGTTGCAACCCCTCTGGTGATATATCTAAGAGGTCTTCAAGAGGAGATAGTGGTGGAGGAGAATGCGGTAATGATGGAGGTGGAGGTGTTGAGGGATGTGGAAGGAAGGCAGGGGTGGTGGCCCTGTCCATAATCTTCCTATGAGGAGAAAGTGGCATATCCAATGCTTCCTCAAAGGTGAGCTTCCTTTTAGGTGGTGGAGGAGAGGAAGCTTTTGCAAGTATACGTCCAGTCCCAATTTGTATGTTGCTTTTCTTCTGCCAAGTGTCCAGTTTTTCCCGCAGCTTGTGCAGAATGACTCCACTGGTGAATCAAAAGCTGAGCTTGTTTTTGTAATTTTTGGCTCTGAAGATTTCAGCTTGGAGGAGTAAAGTGCTGTTGGCATTGAGGTGGTCGAGGTTGACTGCCGTGTTGGCACCAAAGGTCTCGGTCTGAGGAGGTTAATGCCGAAGGTTTCGGCTTCAAATGTGTTTTCAGCACTGGGCCTGAAGGTGGGGTGTCCAAAGTGGTTTTCTGGTGCCAATTATGGCCAGACAGCAATGGTGGACTGGGGACCTCAGGTTCTGCGACCAGGGAATCAGAAGGTTCTTGGTTGGCTGGGTTTCAAGGGCAGTACTCACAGGTTGAGCTGATGGAATTTCCTGCATTTCAAGATCAACCTTGAGGTCGGAGCTGAAGCTTTCATCATTAGTCTTCTTCAATGGATAGTGGCTCCTGGGCATGCTCCTCAAAGAATACATCAAGAGTGTCGCCAGTGGTTCTATGAGACATCTCGAGGTGACGAGCTCTGCGGTCCCAAAGTGTTTTCCTGGACCTGAAGGACTTGCACGTGTCACAGTCAGATTCCTCGTGGTTTGGGGACAAGCACAATTTGCACACCAAGTGTGGATCTGTGTGTGGGTACTTCACATGGCAATGCAGACAAAACCGAAAGGCCGTGCATTCCATTACCAGTGGAGCATGGTTGGGAAAACTGGTACGGATGTCAAAGTTAGACACTGAAGTGTGGTGCCCCGAGAGGGCTTTGGTCGAACCAAATCAAATCAGTCTGATTTTCGGTCAAAGTGCAGATGTAAGAAACATGAATGGTAACAATACCAGTGAAGGGGCTAGAGAAAAGACCAAAGGTTAAACTGTACAGGAGTCGAAACACGAAGCAAAGGCACACATGTCCAAACCCAACGGCAAAGAGAACACATACTAACAATGTTGATGCCCATGTGCATTATCACAGAGAGAAGGAGTCACTTAACCTTGTGACTCGAAAGACTTCTTCGAAGAAAAACTATTTGCACAACTCCAGACCCAACACTAGATGGCAAGAGTATAGTGAGCATGTGTATCTACAGCAACACATGCCATCAAACAATACATTTCTGTGCCAGCTGGATCTATCAAGCACTCAGATTCCCAGATTTCACTGGGTTCAACCTATGGCTATATGCAGCATACTGTGGGAGTGAGGTAGGCCAGCAGCAAGCCCCTGTGTGGACTGAAAAGCGTGCTGGTGAAGGGACTGCACTCTGGATCTCTACTCCCAGGGCATGCAGGACATAGCTAAATGACCTTTGAGGGGGGTCCTGCATTCAAGCTCCCCAAGTGAAGAGTCTCCCCTGCACAATCAGTCTTCAGACATGGCCAGTGATTTTTGAGGCTGGTGCTGTGCTCAACATCCCATCCCCACAACCCTTTGCTTGCTCCCCCTTTAGTTATGTGCTCCACTCATTGCCAGTGCTCCCACACCAACCTAAGTGATGTCATTAGTGCTGATAAAAAGACAAAGTACACTGCCAGTGATGTTATCTATGTACTTTGTGATGTCATTTGTATGATGTGCGAGGTTGGGGAAGTGCACAGGAGGACGTTACTGTTCCATAGTCTGCCTGACAAGTTTCTTATTAAAAATTATAACTTCTATTTTTACAGAAGAGGTATGCATAGCAGATATTTTTCATCTGAGTAAAGAGCCTCAACATTTCTTAAAAAAACAACTTTTTCAGTGATTAGCTTTGGTGTTGTTATAAAAGTCAACTCAACAGATTTACAGCAAACTAATAATGGACCTGTAAAGTTCTATCATCACTCCAATGAAATGTGAAATCCTACTTTTGGATCAAAGCAAATAACTTTGCTCCCCATTATCAATCTGCATGAAATTTGAAATGAAGAGACTTAGCTGAGCATGTCAAGCATCTAGTACATTCATGAGTATTCATCAAAGGTATTAGCAACCCAAAATTTCTTATAGATTTACCAACTCAAATGTAACTACAGAGTCGCTCTCGTCCACAAAATCATAATTTAAAAGCACATTTTACCAGGTACCTGGGCATAATATTACTAGTTTGTAAAGTGGTTGAGGAAGCTTCACACATCCTTTCTGCCAACTTGCACCCTCTAGACATAACTTTGGCCCTCGCCAAGAGGAGTTAATCTGCCAGTGTGAAGACGACTGATCTAGACAAATGATATGATATATTTTTTGGTACATTTAGGGTTATTTATTGATGCAATCCTGTATCAATAGTTATTTGCACACCAATGATACAAATGGAAATTTAAAGATCCACTCATTTTTTTGTAAACACCTTTCTCAATACAGACAAACTCTCAAAGCTAACCAGGAAAATGTTGTCCTGTATGAGGTCATCCCTCTAAGGAAGATTGGAGGATTGGCAAGTAAGTTAGAAAGTCACCGCAGGGACTGCAATACTGGTTGTGCCATGGTGGGCTTGATACAAGTAAAATGACACTCCCAGACTACCACTGCGGACTGGAAGAGCAGTTTTAAACTGCTAGCCCGATTTTGCCATTAAAAGAAATGGCAAAGTGAAGCCTCACCCGGCATTATGTAGAAGATAACCCTATGGCAGACCTACCGAACCCAAAGGCAGGGTGCAGCATATTCCACTGGCAGAACATATATTGTACATGTTCTGACATTAAAACCACAGAACTGTAATTTTTACTGTGGAAAGACTTAGGGCCTGAGTTACATCTTGGCAGAGGGGAATACTCCGTCACAAACGTGATGGATAGCCCGTCCCCTGTATTACAATTCCCATAGGATATAATGGGATTGTAATATGGAGGACGGGATATCCATCACAGAGTAACCCATTCTGCCAAACTCTAAATCAGGCCCTTAGTAGCTCAGTTGGCAAGCCCAGGGTTACATGTAGACCCCTCAGCTATGCTAACTACTGAACAGTGTGACCCAAGTTGATACTCCAAGGTATCAAACAACTTGATACATTAAGCCAAACTAGATCCTCTAGTCGAAATTAATGTAACAGTAGATTGTGATGTGGTGCGTGGCCTGGCAAGATAGCCAACAGGTTGTAGCTCCCCGCCAGCACTTCTAAGAGTTTGTAACATCCAGACTCCAGCACAGCTTAAAATCCCCACAGCTGCAGCAGAAAGTCTTGCTTTGTCACCGGTTCATGTTTGAGTCTTCTTTGGCGCTGCTCTGTCGTATTTGGTGCAGTTGGCCCCGGGCTGTGTGTTAGCAGCCTAGCGGTGACTGGGACGCAGAGGAGAAATCCTTTCTACCAGGCCCAGGTGGTGGGGCCAGAGAGAGAAGCAGACCCGGCAGAAGACTGACTGGGGGTGATGGAGGCCCTCCACTGAGGGTGAAGAGGCCCGTGGTCCCCCTCTTCCTCAGCTGGCAGGAGCGGGGTGACTGGGAACAGGCTGCATTGGAGTTTCCGGCGAGGCCTAGTTCTGCCACCGGTGGTTGTTGGGGAAAGCAGCAGACCCTCCTTGGAGCTGGAGAGAAAGTGGGGGGCCCGGCCCTGATATCTGTGTGCGACCACAGATGGAGCGGACCCAGTGCCTTGGGCTGTTCAGCTGCCTCGTTTGAAGTGTGTCTGCTCTGATCCCCGGGGTGGGCTCAGCTGGAAGGGAATATTTGGGACCCGGAGGCGGTGTTGGGGCTGGCCAGGATTGAACGTGTTTGAACTGGGGGTTGTGACTTGTAGAAGGAGGAGCAGTGAGAATCCTGCTGGGGCCCTGTGGAACAGGACTAATCAGCTGCCTAAGGACTAGTTGTCGGGGTGCCTGATAAGTGAAGGACTGAGTCTGTGCCCAGCCCCTCCTTCTGCTGGTTGCGGCCCTTGGAGAGGGCGGCTGTGAGTGCAGCTAATGCGGTGCTCCTCTGTGGCATGATCTTCTCTCCCGGCTAAGAGTGCTGGTTGAATGACTTGGGTTTGCCTTCGGATCTTGAAGGTATGGGGTCTGGTCCGTACCCTGCCACAGAAACATATTGCAGTGGGTTTCCACACTACAGGAGGTGTAAATGAATGGCGGCGGGGAGAATGAGGTATTACACTTGGGCCTTCCCGGAAGCGGGATGTGGCTAGTGAATATTTGGGGGCCTCCTGAGAGAAAGTTGTCACTGTCCGGGTGGCCTTTGCCCCTAGGTTTTCCCCCAAGTGTGGTGCGAGTACCTCTGATATGGGGAGCTAAAGAGGTCTCTCTTTCAAGGTAGTCCTGAGCTTGGGATCTGGTGCTCTGGTGCTCTGGCGCTATCCGCAGGGTGTCTTGACTTGGAGACCAGACCTCTGAGTGGGCAGCGGCTGATTGGTCCTCACGGCGCACTATTCGTCTCATGGCGCACTATTCATTCTGCGGCTGCGAATCCGTATGGGCTGTCTGAAGGGTGCTCGGATTGTGTCAGTTTCTGGCTGTGGTGGGGTAGTGCAAAGAGACAAGGTGTGGGACCCACTGGTTGATTTAAGATGGGTAAGGACAGACATCCAAGGGCTATGACCACTAACACCATTACCTAATATACTACCCCTCGGCAGCCATCTCAGTGGCTTCACTAGCGAAGGGTGGATTAGGACGCTGCTTCCCGGTGCGTGAGGGAAAGCCATCTCGTGCTGATCTCCTGGCAGAGATTAATGGATCGCCCACTGCTATGGAGCATAAGATAGAGACAGTATCTATTGATGTTAATTTGCTCCAAGCAGACATACGTAAAGTGGCTGAGAAAGGCAGAGGCTAACATCAAAACGCTCCTGGGTTAGGTAGCAAAGCTAAGGCGGCAGATGGGTAGGATGACCACGATCACTGGGGACTGGGGGGGCTCAGGCTGAGGATGCTGAGGGACATTCCAGCCGTAGTAACATTTGCCTCTTGGGCTTTCTGGAGTGGGTGAGGGGCACCTCGGCTGAAAACTTTTTGAGCGGTTCACCCACCCTCAAATTCCCCCCCCCACACACCCCAAACCCCTTGGGAAACTCCTCTACGAGCTTTGATTACAAATATACTCAACAACAGGGACTGCATTCTTCGGACTACTAGGGAACAGACCATACTGAAATATGACAATAACACAATTGCAATATTCCCTGACTGTACTAGGAAGGTGCAGGAACAGAGTAAATCGTGAAGCAAAAATTGTGCACTATGAACTTGAGATATATGCTGCTGTAACCTTCCAAACATTAGTTCCTGTCTAATGGGAAGAAGTACTTTTTCAAGAGCCCAGAGGAGGACTGGGATTGGTTGGAAATGTGGGACAAGATTCCATCCAGGAACCCAGAGGCCGGAGTCACACTGGGAGTTCCCTGGGTTTCGCGGCTGGGAAGGGTGCTTCAGAAGGGACGCACGTAGAGACTTATTTGTACTGTACATTTGTACCTAGAGCAGCGTAGGGATGAGGGTGGTGATGGGGGAGATGGAAGGGGAGGTGTGGGGCCCTGATGAGGAGTTTGCTCCCAGACTGCCGGGCTTCTGGGTGGTACCCTTGTGTGGCAGGGTCACATAACTACTACTTGCTTCCTGCATTGCCTGGCCAGGGCATGACCGGCCCCTGGTAACAATCAGTTATTGTGGGATATTGGAGGCTGTGATTAAGTGGGAGATCACTTTGCGAGTAGGGCAGGGACCGGTTAGCTGACTGGAGTGGTGTCCTCCCTGCCTGCTCGCACATTGCTGAGCTGTAATTTGTTGCACATTCATTCGAAGGTGCTGGTGGTGGGTGTGGGGTAGGGGGTGTGGGTATGGGGAGGGGGGAGAGTCCCTGTTGTACAAGGTGGAGTGCGAGCGCTGTCCTGGCACATACAAGCTGGATTCACATAGGAAAATGGCTACACTATGTTTGTCTGGGAAGGGAGAGTTGTTCTAAGGTACTTGAGTTGTTTTTTCAATTTTTTTCTCTATAGCATTGTTCGATTGTTGCCTACTGCAGAACGAGAATGCTTGTCACACACTGATACTGTGTACACATGGGTAGTGATTTAAAGGTACTCACCTGGAATGTCGAGGTTGGTAACATGCTTCAAAAGGTATAGGGTGTATTCCTTCTTGAGACGTAACAAAGTGCAAATTGCATGTCTCCAGGAGACCCACCTCAATGATGTAGAGGTTGAGGAGGTACGGAAGAAATGGAAAGGACAGATATATAATGCTTCATATTCGGCCTATGTCAGGGGTGTGCAAGTCTGGGTCACTCAGGGGGCTCCTTTTGCACTCACCAATATGAAGGTGGATGTGGGGAGACGTATATTGTCCTACAGGGCTGACTGGTTGGAAGGGCTATCTCCTGGGTTAATCTATATGCCCCAAATGTGATTGATACCCAGTTCTTCCTCAAGATACAGGAAATGTTGGGGATGGATCTTGATGGTCCGATATTGTGGCGAGGGAACTCCAACTGTGTCCTAGATGGTAAAGCGGACAGGCAACATCCGAGGCTTGACACGAAGCTGCGAATGACATCAACATTACGGAGGTCATGGGTAACTTGGGCTCTTGGACACCTGGAGAGCACTTCTTCCTTTTGGCAGGGTGTTTACCTACAACTCACTTACACATAATAATACAGTAGACTGGATAGAGTCTTGGTGGTGGAAGTCCCCCCCAGGGATGTACCATGGGTCACTTACTTGTTTTGTTTTCTTTCAGATCACTCCCCAGTTTTCGTGAATTGGCTTTGGAGGGGAACAAGAGTGCGGGCACAGTTGTGGAGACTCCCACTGGATGTTCTGTCTGATGCATGCACTGCCTGACTATTAGGAGACTAATTGGGGTAACACAGGGTCTCGATTTGTAGAATGGGAAGCCAGGAAAGCTATTATGAAGGGTCAATGCATGAGGTTGACTTGTGAGATACGCGGACAACTTCAGCAAGAGCTGCAAATAGAAGAGAGTGCACTGGCATTGTTGCAGGGGCAGAATGTGTTTAGTCCAGAGAGACAGTGGGACGGACAGAGGGCTAAGCAAAGTATTGCAGAAAAATGGGACAGGTTAGATGCATACACACGTAGTCAGTATATGCAGTATCTGCATCATGAGGGGGATAAGTCGGGTAGGTTGCGAAGAGAGACTAGTTCTCCGCTCGTGCTTCATCTGATAGATGGGACAAGTGAGGTGGTGGCCACATGGGATGTGGTTGTGGCCACTTTACAACGCCACCTGGAGGGGGTATATTGTAGGAATTGCTTGCAGCACAACAGATCAAATTCAGGTGTATTTGGCACCCTTAGACATTACCAGGATGGGAGAGGTAATTCAAGGAGAGCTAGAAGCAGATATTAATCTGCAAGAGCTGTGGGCAGCTCTGCAGCTGTTGCAAAGCATAATGCTCTCAGGAGGGTGGGGAGGGAGTCGAATTCCCTCAGAGGTTTTCAGTGGTATTGACTCAGAAATTGACTGAGGTGTTCTTGGAGGCCAGGGATGTGGGGGTGCAGCCGGCTAGTATGCTAGATGGTCTTATATGCATGATGAGGATGAGGTGGATCCAGAGTTGAATAAGCCCCTCACAATGATCAGTTTCAAAGTCAGCAGCTGCTCCGCCACCAATTCTGACATCAGCTCAAGGCCCTATTCTTCCAAACAGGCCCAGATTTTAGATTTTTCAAATCTGGATGATGAAACCCAGACCTTGGAACTAGAAGCAAAGATTTTGCCCAAATCCAACAGTGTGTTTGGTATAAGCAGCAGCAGTACTTGATGAAATCGACGAAATACCCAACAAACTAGTTCTTATTAGTCTCGCCTAAGACAGCGCACAAGGGCTGCTGCTGTTTGCACCACATTTTGTTTACTATAAGGGGCTTGAAGACCGCCCTTTGCTTATCATTCGCCACTCTTATTTGCTGCCTCTTAATTGACCAGTGTGTGCCAGTTTGACTTCCTTTTCTTTTGTTTGGAAGATGAACCAAGGACCGATTGCATCCTTTTCACTAGTGTCCTTCCGCTACGCGCGCTGTGATTGAGACATTATTTTCTTCCCTTTTCCCTTGTAATCTTTGTCAGTGTTCCTTCTTGTGATGTGTGAATTCAGCCGGGTGCCTTGGCTCGAGGAACTTATTGAGGCAATAAAGTTCAGCTTGAAAGCCATTCCAGAGCAATATACACCAGAGGCTCCAATCGATCTATGTGAACACTTACACACACACACACACTTAGACACACACACACACACACACACACACTCTCTCTCGTGCGTGTGTAATTATGACAACTATGCAACTCTTGCGTTATTGGGGGCTCACCTGCCTTTCATATATGTACTCCTAAACTGACACTGCTCCTAGGCACTGTTCTGAAACTATGTGCAGAATGGAAATTTCTGCTTGTGAAACACCTTAAGTTTTTGTGGAAGCTCGTGCTCGAACGTGCGCGCGCACACACAGCCACCGTTTATTTATACAGGGAGTGCAGAATTATTAGGCAAGTTGTATTTTTGAGGATTAATTTTATTATTGAACAACAACCATGTTCTCAATGAACCCAAAAAACTCATTAATATCAAAGCTGAATATTTTTGGAAGTAGTTTTTAGTTTGTTTTTAGTTTTAGCTATGTTAGGGGGATATCTGTGTGTGTAGGTGACTATTACTGTGCATAATTATTAGGCAACTTAACAAAAAACAAATATATACCCATTTCAATTATTTATTATTACCAGTGAAACCAATATAACATCTCAACATTCACAAATATACATTTCTGACATTCAAAAACAAAACAAAAACAAATCAGTGACCAATATAGCCACCTTTCTTTGCAAGGACACTCAAAAGCCTGCCATCCATGGATTCTGTCAGTGTTTTGATCTGTTCACCATCAACATTGCGTGCAGCAGCAACCACAGCCTCCCAGACACTGTTCAGAGAGGTGTACTGTTTTCCCTCCTTGTAAATCTCACATTTGATGATGGACCACAGGTTCTCAATGGGGTTCAGATCAGGTGAACAAGGAGGCCATGTCATTAGATTTCCTTCTTTTATACCCTTTCTTGCCAGCCACGCTGTGGAGTACGTGGACGCGTGTGATGGAGCATTGTCCTGCATGAAAATCATGTTTTTCTTGAAGGATGCAGACTTCTTCCTGTACCACTGCTTGAAGAAGGTGTCTACCAGGAACTGGCAGTAGGACTGGGAGTTGAGCTTGACTCCATCCTCAACCCGAAAAGGCCCCACAAGCTCATCTTTGATGATACCAGCCCAAACCAGTACTCCACCTCCACCTTGCTGGCGTCTGAGTCGGACTAGAGCTCTCTGCCCTTTACCAATCCAGCCACGGGCCCATCCATCTGGCCCATCAAGACTCACTCTCATTTCATCAGTCCATAAAACCTTAGAAAATCAGTCTTGAGATATTTCTTGGCCCAGTCTTGACGTTTCAGCTTGTGTGTCTTGTTCAGTGGTGGTCGTCTTTCAGCCTTTCTTACCTTGGCCATGTCTCTGAGTATTGCACACCTTGTGCTTTTGGGCACTCCAGTGATGTTGCAGCTCAGAAATATGGCCAAACTGGTGGCAATTGTCATCGTGGCAGCTGCACGCTTGACTTTTCTCAGTTCATGGGCAGTTATTTTGCGCCTTGGTTTTTCCACACGCTTCTTGCGACCCTGTTGACTATTATGAATGAAACGCTTGATTGTTCGATGATCACGCTTCAGAAGCTTTGCAATTTTAAGAGTGCTGCATCCCTCTGCAAGATATCTCACTATTTTTGACTTTTCTGAGCCTGTCAAGTCCTTCTTTTGACCCATTTTGCCAAAGGAAAGGAAGTTGCCTAATAATTATGCACACCTGCTATAGGGTGTTGATGTCATTAGACCACACCCCTTCTCATTACAGAGATGCACATCACCTAATATGCTTAATTGGTAGTAGGCTTTCGAGCCTATACAGCTTGGAGTAAGACAACATGCATAAAGAGGATGATGTGGTCAAAATACTAATTTGCCTAATAATTCTGCACTCCCTGTACAATAACGTAAGCCTGCATCAATATCTTGCATTTATAATGAAGTGATGTGCAAATCTTATGGGGCTCGTTTGTTCTCTCGTGATGGCTTCTTACACTAAACAACTTTAACTTACTCCAGGTAAAACGCTGTTTTAAAAAAAGTTAAATATCAAGTAAAAAAGAAGTTTTGCTTTGAGTTTTTGTACGCTAAGTAACCCCTTCATATGAGGAAAACACAGAAGTCACTTACAAAAAAGTCAACATGGAATAAAAATGCTCTTTTAACTTTTTATGAGTGAGCATGTGTATTTTTTGTTTTTGTAAAGCGCTCATGCAGTGAGGACGCCAATCGAAAGCGCTGCTACAAAAGGACGTCACATTTTCTAGGTATCAAAAATAATTGCCACTGTCATCCCTGATTAAACGTGACGAGTTCAAAATATAAATGATCATTTTTCAGAGTGCACAGATTCTTAAGCAATCTCGGCATTCCTTAATTTTTGTTTAGTTGCTTAAAAGTATTTGTCAGTTCTTTATTACACAATATGCAAATTATTATATTTTTTAATGTAGTTTGCCTACTGCTAAATATATTAACTGGTTTACATTCAGAGACAGCGAATAGATGTGCATACATTGTACTGATATTTGTACAGCGTTTTTCAACCGCTTACATGCCAACAGTGCTGCCTGGGTAGCCTGAACACATTATTAGTATAGCACTTCCTACCCACGGTGACGTCATGATGCGCTCCGAATCGCGATGCCCTTCGGACTGCATGGTTAAACGTGATGCTGTTTATTGTCCGGCCTACGCGTGACATGTTAAATGAGGAGCTTGAGGTCTAACAACGTGATGAAAGCACAACGTGTCAAATGCCGGTGCATAGAAGCACTGCTTTTGCAGTGTGTAAAACAAGAGAGTCGCACGTGTAGGTACTTGCTATCTTTCGGAGTGGGCAATATCATGGCACTTTGCTGTGCATTACTGGGGTGCACTAGGTACACTGAGTTCCCCCACAGGCTCATTTATTCAGCCTGCTGAGGGCAATGTTAAACCACCAGGAGAGTACTACACGAAGTACACCCAGGAGCAACACAAGACCAATTCAGATGCATTTCTAAACCACCTTGGGAGTACCCTATGAAGTAGACATATGAGCAACACAAGTCACTCCTCTGGAGCACTGTTAAACCACCAAGGGAGTACTACATGATGTACACCTATTAGCAACACAAGTCACTCCTCTGGAGCACTGTTAAACCACCAAGGGAGTACTATATGATGTACACCCAGGAGCAACACAAATCACTCCTCTGGAGCGCTGTTAAACCACCTGGGGAATTCTACACGGAGTACACCCAGGTGCAACACACAATCACATCCGAGGCACTTTTAAACCACCATTTGAATACTACATGAAGTACACCCAGGCACAACAAGTCTGAGGCACTTCTAAACCACCAGGTGAATACTACATGACATACACCCAGGAACAATACAAGATCACGCCTGAGGCACTTCTGAACCACCAGGGGAGTACCCTCTTAAGTACACCCAGGAACAACACAGGAACACATCTGAGGCACTTCTAAACCACAAGGGAGTGCTACATGAAGTACACCCAGGAACAACACAAGACCACATCTAAGGCACTTCTAAACTACCAGGGGAGTACTACATAAAGTACGCCTAGGAACAACACAAGACCATGTCTGAGACACTTCTAAACTACCAGGGGAGTACTACATGTAGTACACCCAGGAACAACACAAGACTATGCCTGAGGCACTTCTAAAATACCAGGGGAGTAACCTATGAAATACACCCAAGGAGCAACACACCAGCACATTTGAGGCATTTTTAAACCACCAAGAGAGTACTACATGAAGTACCCTCAGAAGCAACACAGGGACACACCCGCAGCACTTCTAAACCACCAGGAGAGTACCCTATGAAGTACACCCAGGAGCAACCCAAGACGGCTTCTGAGGCACTTCTAAACCACCAAGGGAGTACCCTATGAAGTACACCAGGAGCTGCCCAAGACCGCTTCTGAGGCACTTCTAAACCACCAAGGGAGTACTACATGAAGTACACCCAGAAGCAGCACAGGACCACATCTGAGGCACTTCTAAACCATCAGGGGAGAACTACATCAAGCACATCCAGGAACAACACAAGACCATGTCAGAGCCATTTCTAAACCACCAGAGGAGTACTACATAAAATACACCCAGGAGTAACACAAGTCCACGTCTGAGGCACTTCTAAACCACCAGGAGAGTACTACCTGAAGAACACCCAGGAGTAACACAAGACCACGTATGAGGCACTTCTAACCCACCAAGGGAGCACCTCATGTAGTACGCCCAGGAGCAACACAGGACCACATCTGAGGCACTTTTAAACCACCAGGAGAGTACTACTTGAAGTACACCCAAGAGCAACCCAAGACCACTTCTGCTGCACTTCTAAAACACCAGGGGAGTACCTAATGAAGTACACCCAGAAGCAACCAAAAACTGCTTCCGAGGTACTTCTAAACTACCAGGGGAGTACCCCCTGAAGCACACACAGAAGCAACAGAGGACCATTGCATTGTAGGAGCTCTTAAACCTCCCAGGGGGTACTGCATGATGTTTCCAGGAGCTACAGAGGACAGAGTTCCATCGCACTAGATGCACTGTAAGCCACCAAGAGAGTACCGTAGGACATCCTCCTTTGAGCAATGAGATGGTACTGTTAAACAATCAAGTAAGTATTGTATGACATGCCTCAGGAGCAACAAAGAAACATCTCTTCAGAGTACAGTTATATTACCAAGGGAGTACTCTAAAACATCTCTCCGAGGAGTGACAGATTATTGTTCACTGGTGTCATCTTTAAACCACCAAGCGAGTAATGTAAGCTATCTTACATGAGCCAAAGAGAACCATCATACTAGAGCTATTAAGCCACCAAGGAAATACTGTATGACATCCACCAAGTAACAACCACTAAGGGAGTATTGTATGACAGCCCCCAGAATCCAGGAAGAACCATCCCTGTGGCAGCACTGTTGAGCCACCAAGTGAGTACTATAGGATAGCCCTCAGAAGCGCTGAAGTACCAATCCACCGAATGCACGGTTAAACTATCAAGGGAATATTGTATGATATCCTCCCAGTAGGGATAGAAGGACATGCCACTTGTCGCCCTGTTAAACCGCCATGGGAATATTCTATGGAGTCTATTCAGGACCGAGAAAAGATTGTTGTATTAGATGAACTATCAAAATGCAAAGCTAGTATTTCATGGAATATACTCAAGCATGAGAAATTGCCATTCCAATAGAGGCAATGGTATATTGCAAAGCAAGTATTTCAGCAAGTGACAGATAATAATCCAAACTGAAGTCACTGTTAAAGCTGGCAGCCGTAAAAACTACATAGCATCATGAATGACAAAGCACATCCCTGGAAGCACTACTAAACTACCAGAACTTTGCTAGATTAGTGGATAAATACTATCTGGAGTAACTCAAGACAAATGAAGACCAAGCACTGGAAGCATTTTTGCTAGTAAACACTACATAGAGATAATGCTGGAAGCACTGCTAAGCGCCCAGTGAACATTATATGGAATAAGGGAAGCGACAGAGAGCACATCTTAAACTGGTTCAAATGGCAGAAGAGACTACGTGGATTAACATGAAATTATAACATTTGAAATCAGAAGATATGAGTTGATAAGTGAGATTATTCAAATTCCTCACCAATGGTTAGCTGCTCCTCAAAATATTATGGTATACATCTTAAAATGTGGGAGAGGTTTGCCAGACATTTGGTCACAGTTAGAACTTGGTGTACTCTTTCTAAGATTCTCTTATCATCGGGGAGGGCAAGAAGTTTATAAATAGGGATGCAAAATCTTTCCCTACTTCCTAAAATGAGAGTATCCAAAATACAATGAGGCGTTTGGTGCCTCAAAGATGCTTCTAAGTGCAAGATTTCAGTATGCCGTGGAACATATGCAATTAACATTTAAAATTGTGTTTTCAGATCAGTGCAGATATTTAAAAGGGGACACTGAATAAATGGTAAATGCAGTGGTGTTCAGAGGCAAATGTAGATATACTCACATTCTTGTTGACCCACATGAAGCCTTGAAGCTCTCAATTGAAGTCCTTCTATTCACAGCTACACTGACCAGCAGTGGAGTGATGTGCAATGAAGCTTAGCCATTGTTAGAATTGCACCCTGTCCAAGTACGGATCACAATCCTATTCAGGATAAGTCAGTTACACACCATAAATTAACCTGTGCTCGCCCCTGGCACACAGCAGACAGGCTTAACTTAGGAGGCAATGTGTAAAGTATTTGTGCAACACGTAAAACAGTAAAACAGTGAAAACCCCAACAAAAATATACCACACCTGACTCGGAAAATATAGCTTAATTTAATGAACCAATCAAGACTTAACAAAACTCCAATAAGTAGAAGCTGAGATATGAATTTTTAAACATCAAAATGCAATATAGTAGTTAAAAGCATAAAGCCCCAACTGGGGCTATCTGGTTGAGCTAGACCAGGTGAAATCTGAAAAGTGAGGCAGACTGCGATGGAGTGCGGGTTGGATACAGGGACCAACCTTGCCCTGCTGAAAAAGTACCTTGCTGTGCCGTCGACAGGGTCCGATGTGTGAAGCAAAGGAGATGATGTGTCGGCGTCGATTCTGCTGGATGTTGGTGATGTGTCGGTTCCGAGGTGTGCAATTTGAGACGCGTTGTCAGCAGTTTCTTAGAGATGTAGGTGATGAGTCATGGTCAAGCAGTGCAGCTGGCAATACAATGTCTTTGTCCTCAGCAGCAATGGTGATGCGTCAGTTCCAAATGGCACATCAATAGCAATGCGTGGATTTTGCAGTTGCAGCACTTTACACCCACTTTCAAGGGCCCAGGACTGGTTTGTCACCACTTACCAGAAGAGGCTTGCAGCAAACAAAGTCCAGGTGTTGTTGCAGGCACATGAAGGAGGAAAGCCAGCAAGCCCTGGGAGTCACTTTGTTTCTGGGATGTAGAGATGCAAGTTAAGTCCTTCTAGCTCCCAGGCGAGGAGGGCAGCTGGGTAGGCACAGCAGTGCAGGAGTCCAGCAGAGTGACCGTTCCTTCACCAGCACAACAGACTTTCTCCATGGCAGAATGTCCTCAGGTCCAGCAGTGTACTGATTTTGTGGGTCAGAAGTCTAGTTCTTATACCTAGTGCTGCCTTTGAAGTGGGGGGAAACTTCAAAGAGAGACTTTTTAAGTGCACAGAGTCCCTGCCCTGGCTCCAGACTTACTACAGGGGGCTATGCAGCCCTTTGTGTGGGATCAGGACACAGCCCATTCAGGTGTGTCTGCTCTTCCGTCCCATCCTGCCCATGATGGGCCATCAGGATTTTGATGGTCCACCAGTCACACCAAAGATCCCTTTGTGTGTGGCTGTCTGGGCAGAATGCACAAGAGACCAGCTGTCACCCACCAAGACATGTATTTAGAGACAGTTGGAAGGCATTAGATGATTTAAAGTAAGAAAATGCCAACTTTTTGAGAGTGACATTTGCAGAATTACAATTTAAAATCTGGCTTCACCATCAGTTGTGATTTTAAATTGTGATTCCAGAGACACCAAACTTGGGGGTCCCATCTCTTCCCAATTGGAAATTACACTTATAAAATGTAATAGGGAAATCCCAATGCTTACCTATGGAAGAGACAGGCCATGCAGTAGTGAAGTTTTTCACTAGCTGGACATGTAAAACTGAAAAGTACATGGCCAACTTTTTTAATACCCTGCACTCATTCCTGGGGGCTGTCCAGGGCCTCCCTTGTGGCTTATATTATTAAAAAGGAAGGTTTGGGCCTGGCTAGAGGGTTAACTTGCTGGGTCATCATGGCAGTTTAAAACTGCACACACAGGCTTTGCAATAACCGGCCTGACTCATGTTTAAAGGGCCATTGAAGTGGGTAGAACAATCAGTGCTGTAGGACCACCAAACACATTTAATATGCAGGCCCTGGGCACAAGTAGTGAACCTTACTAGGGACTTATAAGTAAATTAAATATGCCAATTGTGAATAAGCCAATGTTACCATGTTTTATAAGAAAGCACCTGTGCTTTAGCACTATTTACCAGTGGTAAAAAGCGCAAAGTCCTAAAGCCAGGAAAAACGGGGTCAGCAAAACAAGAGGTCAGAGGGCAAAAGGTTGAGGAAACCACACCAAGGATGCCAGGTCCAACACCAATGAAACACATTTCCGGCATGAGTAAAACACTAACCCTTTTAACATTCACTGAACTGTTTGATGGAATCAGCATAGGCTTGGTATGATTTACTAAAATTGATAACACTGCTTTGTGTTACCTCTGGCTGTTGAAATAATACTGATCCACAAGGAAGATCTGTACTCGAAGAATCAATCAAAGACACTTTGCTTTAAAAAAGACTGAAGTAATATGAATAAAAATTCTTCAGGTAAAAATCCTTAAGGCAACTACAGTGCGCACAAATGACAAAAGGTTTGGGTATAGGGAGAACCTATGAGACGAGAGTGTTACATATTTCAGTAAGATTTATACTAGTCAGCAAACCACAACTGTCATAGAAAGACTACATAGATGATATCAAGAGTTCGAGAGTTTCTGAAGTTATTTTTTAACAAAAGTTCTAATGCTCACATGATAAAAAGGCCTGAACTGCGAGAGCAAATCTTTAGCTTCCTTAGTTTTAAAATACACCAATTAATTACTCCCTACACAGGCAGGTTCCCCGTTTGCCCAAAAGACTTAAAAGTATGTCGCAATGGAAAAGCAGACACCTACATTTTTACACGCAGGACCAATAAGGAATTAAGTTGGCTCATAAGGGAAGATGAGTTAAGACTGTGATTGCGGACAGAAAATTGGGGAGACAGGGCCCAAAAACTGGGGAGGCAATTGACAGAAATGAACAAGCTTGAATCAAGTATTACTGGATATCTCCTTCCCCAGGCACATGCCTTAATCCATTCTTTTTCTAACAAGGGTTCCTGTATGTCCTCTTCCTATTTAGATTTTACCATTAGGACTACTATGTCCTATCTTTTTTTAGCACTTCGTACAGGTGTGAGACCAAACACTTGGATCACCTTGTATATGACAAAATCTCAAAAGCATTTGTTTCTTCTGGAGCTGAGGGAAAACATCTAAATATGTCCCTGACCATTTTGATCAGCTTGGCAAACCGTAGGAACTGGCCTGAACCTACACTGTACTGTTCTTGTACCTTCCAGAAAATAAGACAACCGTGCTCTGGATACAAGTCGCCCAGCATCTCACATCCTCCCCTCTCCCTATTACTACTTATTTAAAAAAAAAGGGTGAAGCCACCATATTGGCAATTTCCTACAAGAGGGGGGTTTATGTAGGGCCACCTTCACCATAGGTTCCTGTACCCTGCTTGATTCCTGCTATATCCTGCTATCAGACGTCTGATTCTCTGCTCTAGGCACGCTCGCCAGGAGTCTTTTTTTGTGCTCCAATTGTCTTGTTTAGAAGAGCATTTGGCATCATGCTGGAGCTGCACTGCTATATAAACCCATGGCTTACTTCTACGTTTAGGTTTAGTAACATTAACCCAATTCTGCTCCTCTTGCCCGCCCATAACAAGAAAACAAGTTGGCTATCCATTTTCCCAAAAGTAGAAATTATAAAATAGCAGAGCCATCAATATGTATGTATTTCTATTTTAGTCAGTCCTAGTTGAAATTCCCTTTTTGTATCAATCCATACACCACAGTATATGCTACATTTTGGATTGTTACAATAATCTAAAAACACTAACACAAAGTGGATTTGTGGGGAATAATAGAGACACAAAAGGACTTGAACTAGGACAAAAATAGAGATACATACATATTGAGTACTCCGCTATTTCATATTTTCTGTGAAAAAACAGCCGGGCTATTTTCTCTCGGTTTCAGTTTTACACATCTTGGCAACAGGCGTGTTATAGTGTCAGAGCCCCACTGTTGATTTTGTAGCACAACGCTCAAATTGTGAGGGATGTGCAGCTGAGTAATCACTGTTGCCGTGTTTTGTTTTAAGATTCCCTAAAAGTAGCTCTTCATTTAAGGCACATGGAGTTCTGTAAAGCATATAGGCTACCTGGGAAGGAAGACCATTTTAGAAATTGCAATTTTTTACCACTATTAAAAAGGTAATCTATTTCAGAAGCATATAGAAACCTGAAGCCCAGTCAACATTTTATCCATATTATAAGAGAATGTATTCTCTGTTGTGTGCGCCACGTGACGTTTCTTGTATACATTACAGGTTTCATAGTCTAAGTTAATGGATGCAAAAACTAAGGTTCAGAATAAACAAAATTAAATGAACAAATGTAGTGAGTATTGAGCAGCTGCGAATGATTATTGTCTTTAATATATTTGTGAATGTACCCACCTATACAGAAATGAAGCAAACGGCCAAGCATATCTTGGCATTCTGCTGGTCTTGAAAGGAAAAGCCGCAGCACTGCAGTAAGCAGCTCCATCTTTACTGAGGGGCAAGTCTCTGTTTTCATACTCTCTATAAAGTCTTCCAGAACATAAGGGGCATTAGAAATGGTCTCCCCATGCATTCCTAGGAGCCATACCAATGCCTGCTTCCCCTAAGCAAAGGAAAGAAACAATTCACAGTTGACGCCGTACTTAAAAACATCACAAACAGCAGAAAAACGCAAGTGAAGTGTAAGTTGTACAATCATTCTACGCAGTGTACTTGTGAATTTTCACCATAAAACCATAACTTGGCTGGATTTAAACTTGTTTACAAAATTTTAATTTTCTCTGAAATCTTCACCCAGTGAGACTGCTCGGCTTCAGGAAAATCAGACATTACTCTGCATACCTTCAGCCGCATGCATTTATCCTGCGTTTTAATACAATTATAACTGCCTTTAAAACGCTGTTTTCTTGAAGTGTTAAAAAAAATCGTATTTGGGGGTAAGCCCTAAAACCCTCTTTTTTCAATTTGATAATAGATATATATGTATTTTAAATAAAAAATAACAATAATACTCTAATATTCAATTTAATTCCTGAGCATTTAAACACCTTAAAGGAAAACAGGATATTTCAAAAATATAAATGAAATGTTTCAGTTTCATTTTTTCAGAGGACGCAGTGGTCCGTGGAACCACTGACTGCTGTGAAAAAATGTTTGCGCCCCCAATTCACAAAGGGAAAGGGATCCCTTTGGTACCCCTTCCCGTTTGAAAATGGGTGAACACCAATTTGGAATTGGTGTTCACTGCGGTCACAAAACAATCATACATAACACTGCAGCTCGCAATTAGGAAGGGACGCCCTTGACACGCCCCTTCCTAATTGCGACTCGCAAACCTATTTTGTGATTCGGTAAATAGATTACTACTGAATTGCTACTGTGAACAAAACATTGGAATGTTGACACTCCACGCTTTTACCAGCCAGTAAAAGCCCTGAGCACTCCATTGTCCCAATGGATCTCCCAACATTCCAATGTTCTAATTGAAGGCAAAAAATTGTGCGGTTATTACACACCTTTGTCATAACATATTGTCAAAAGGTTTCCTTTAGCTTTGTTCTAGTATCAATCTTAGTCATCAGAATCAATCTTAGTCAATCCAGTTTTATCCCATACCTCTTCCCTCTGTAACGTGGAAAACCAACCTTTACTATAACTCAGCCAAGGTGTAATACAGTATTTATCCTGGGAAATCAGATCATTTAATGATGCTCTATATGGTTGCAATTCATGCGCACACCAGGCTCTGATACTGTAGATCTGATCCTGTACAGCAATGGTCTTATGTTTGCTGCACTGTTCAGGACAAGATCAAAGTGTATCACTGATGCAATGTTTGGCCATTTAAAGAAAGACTTCAAAATGCATTCTCCATTAGTTTTAAAGTTGCAGTGTTCCTATAGCCCCAAATCCCTGCCCCATACAGTTCCCCTCCCAAAGCCTTAGCCCCGTAGATATTAGTCTACAAGAGGTAACATTATTGTTTTTGACTATTATTGATGCTCTTTGGTGTAATATCAGTTGGCTTTTTTATTTGAGGAACCCAAGTGAGAGTATCTGCTAGTTTAACTCCTAGATACACAGAGCACCTTACTCTCTCTATCGGATCTCCTTCCACCGCCATCATATCACTGACTGATCAATCGTCTTTGTGACCTTTTTTATGAATAGGCACAATCGCTGCACCCTTCCAGGATTTAGGGTACTCTATTACCAACATCCTCATATTACAAGTGCAATATATCCAGTGATAGTTGTAATACAGAAGACAGGACATCTGTCATGGTTGTAATGGAGTATCCGTCCACCGAACCCTAAATCAGGCCCTTAGTTTCCACTGAAAAGGCATTTTTTGATTTGTCCATAATTTTGACTCCGTGGACGGATTTGCATCAAACGCGGCAATCTACTTATTCAGTAAGCTAAGCTTCAGCATGACAACTTTCATGAAGACTGGCCCACAGCAGCCAGAGTGTGAAAACTTGTATTGTATCATTTTAGCTCCCATAGGAAATTTTGCTGAAAGCTAGAGCAAAAACCAAGAGCAGATATAAACCAAACTTAGCATGAAATTAGAATTTATGATAGAAAGAGTGTTTTTTTATTTTATTTGGTGTGAATACTTTTTTTTAATATTCACATTTAATAAAAGGTGTCAGAGGGTACTTAACCATAAACCATTTTGTTTTCTCTGCCGTTTAAACATTGCAAATCATGACTCATATCCATCACATCTGAATTGTATAGACTATGTCATTGTCGGGTTATGGGTTGAATTAGTTTTTCTTTGCTGTCTTGAAACTCGTGAGTCAAGGACTATTGAAATTCGCCAGTTATGTTTGTGAGGGCACTCAAAACACGATATAACTCACAGTCGCCCACCATGAACTATTTGCCCATGGCATAGATACACAAAAACAGTTAAGTGAAGAACAACATGGCAGACAACCGTTAGTTGTGTTGAATTCTGCATGTGCTCACGCACATAACCGGGAAATTTCAGTAGTTTTACATTAGTGAGCAACAAATATAACTCAGTTAAATATATACACATATTCACTGAAAAAAACTAAGGTTAAAGTAACATTATAGTTAGGCACTCCCTCTATGTACAGTTTTTTCTTCAATAATTTCACTGGCAACAGGGATGTGGAATTCCTATAGCTAGACGCACGGGACATATTGTTTGGGGTCAAAGGCAACAAGTTTTCATATTTATTTTGTCTTTGGGACAAGTAGGCCCAACTCCCTGCAGCACAAACCCTTTGGCTGGCAGTTTACAGAGAAGGGAACTGTCTGCAGTTGAGGTAATGTGTGTTCATATGTTAATGCTGTTCATACTTGTATTTATGGTTCATTAATTAAAAGCCTTCATTATTAGGGTGAGCGCTGTAAATAAACGTTTTAAGGTCACATTGCACTACTGACAGTGGTTCCAGTTAAAAAAAAAAAAGTGTACACACTTCTGAAAACTTTAACAATATGAGGCTAAGTATAATGCTGCCAGAATGCTCTCTGGTTAGATTCAAATGTTTTCAGAAGCTTGTAAGCAAGAGTGATCATGCTCTGCTTTCAAAATAAAATGTTCAGAAAAAAATGCAAGTAGGGAAAAAAATGTTTTGCTACTATGATTTTGGGTGCTATTTCTTTGAAGTGTCATTTAGTAAAATTTTTGATACATGCTAGTATTTCCAAAAAATATTCCTAATGGAAAATCAGTGTAATCATTTTCAACAAGATTATAGGAAACATGAAAATAAACAAGCACTGGAAAAGCCAACTGATCTGACATTTTTTGTGAGTCTTTTGGTTTCACCAGTGCCTGTCTTGTTTTGGCATGGCTTTTGTAACACTTTATGTTTGTGGGAGCTGCCAGGCCCTCATCATTGTAACAAATGCTGGCAAAAAGGAAAAAAAGGTTTTTGTCTCAAAAAGCTTACACTGCCACTAGTGTTGTAACAAAGGTCCCGCAGCCCCACTCCGGGGCCGGGGGTCCTCAGCACAGTACCTGTCCTGAGTGAGCCTGGAGAGGGGTTTTGCCCTCCATGTGTTTTGCAGGGCGACCCCATCCAGTTTTGTTATGCCACTGATTGCCACATTGGTTCCTGGCACTAAAGAAAATTACATTGTGTGCCAATATGCTCCTTGTGGAAGAGCAGAATGCAATCACTCATAGTAAAACCACCCGATAGATAGAGAAATAAGTTAAATAAAAACAAAATGTCTTTGTTAACGCTAGACCTAATTAGGGACCCGATTCTTAAAGAAAGTCACAAAAATGCACCCATGGTATGTCTTTGAATTGGAGGCTTTCATGAATTCACAAGAACTTACAGAAGTAGACCAGGAAATTGTACTCCTAAAAAAATATATGTGAACTGTATTTTAGCACAAGCAAATGTGCATGTGTAGATTTGCTCATGTGAAAATCAATTGAGCGTTTACAAGTTCACTTTCCCTCCAACCACTTATTTCCCAACCCTGGAAGATCTTCTACTTCTGCCCTTGTCAGGAGTAAATTTCCAACTTTCTCATTATGGGAAAAGATTAGAGAAGAGCTGGTGAAAATCATTAAAACATGCAAGTTAGTAGGTTTGTAGACTCAAAGGCACTCCAGCCCTGGAACTATTGCTTACTGCGTCTCCCAGCCCTAGGATGTAGATCTGCAGAAAGGTGACAAAATAAGGAAATTGCTATAGTAGGGATTGAAATTGCAAGTATGCAAGCACTACTATAGTGGTAGCCCTGACATAATCCGAGAGGCTATTATGAGAGTTCTTACAAAATGAGATTGCTGCTGTAATTTGTTGCCGCACTACATGACACCAGAGGGGTAAGTAGTTGTTTTTTTCACCGGACAAGTAGATTTAAGAAGCAACCTGTCCCATGGACAAGTAGACATTTTATGAAATTCCACACCCCTGGGTAATGTTGCCGTGATATTATCAATGATGTAATTGAAGAGGTTATGACTGATGTAATATGTGTGATAATTAGGAGTGCATGGCGAGGGCGCACTATGGTGAGTGCACAAGTTATAATTACCTTAGGGCACAAGTTATAGTTACTTGAGACAGCTATAATGGGTAGTTTCAGTTGTTTGTAGAGTTTAAAATGTTATGTTTTAAATGAACATTTCACCTAATTATAACGTTACTTTAACCTTTATTTTTTTCAGTACATTTCTAGTTTAAAAAAAAAAAGTAAAATAATACTTAATTACAATATGTAAATCCAAACCCCGTCGCACATATCCTTGGGCCGTGCACATTGGGGGGTGGGCCCCAGGGCCTGGCCAATCCTCATACAGGTAGTAAACCCCACACTGTGCAGGGCCTGTGCCCCATGGGCATTAATAAAATTGAAGGGGGCGTACCACTAATTTAAATAAAGGGACTGGGGGCCGCCCAGCCCACCACCTCAAGCCTTTCTCAGCTGTGGAGACCCAATCCCCCAGGGCCCTCATCCATATAGGTGAGTGCCCTGATTCCTACCCAGGGCACCCACCATATACTCCTTGGGGACTGGGGGGGTGGTAGGGGTGGTTTAGTCCCAACATCCCGCTGCTCCAGCCGGCTCCCCGCACAGAGAGGGAGCCGGCATTGCGCCCACCCACAAGGAGAAGCTAGTAATGGTGCTCCCTCTGGGAGCAGCAATATTTTGATTTGCTTCCCTGCCCACAGTAGTGTGGGCCGGCAAACAGATCAAAAGTCTGCTCGCAGCGAGCAGGAGCATTTTTAAAGCTCCTGCCCACTGGGAGCATTCTTCGTATTTGCTCCCTGTTACAGGGAGGTGGGGTTTTTAAAAAACAGCAGCACTTTTTATTTTGCAGTGGATTTGCAGGTCCTCCACGAGTTCACAGCCTTTATATATATATGTTGGAATACTAGGATATCCATGGTGTAAACATATATTCAGACATTTTACAGTCCAGAAAAAAATATTTGACCCATAGCAGGAAATAGAGAGACATAGATTGGCACAGAGGTTAATTGGCATAATAACATCTCAGTAAAACACGATCCTGAATTGTAGTAAGAATTGATGAATTTGATCATTCTTAAACAAAAGATGTTTGTATTATTTTATGTTTTAACTTATGTTGCTTTTATACATATACGACATGTCACATAATGTCTCCTAATAGGTTTTTGTGACTTTTGAGTATACCAGGCAACATAGTAAAAGGACTCACTAACCGTGACAAAGACCGTTCTGGTCAAAACGCGTAGGTTACTTGCAAACTTTGTGGAATAAAGGAACTTACTACGTTCATGGAGTGCAGTGAGAATTCTTTGTTGGAATATGAAAGTCTGAGGAATTAGTCTACCCTCTTAGCACGTGCACCTGCTGCTGAGAGCGTCATCTATAATGACTGCATTGGGATTCGCTATGGATTGATGACTGCGCCTGGCGTTTGTAAAAGGAGAAAGAGAAAAAGAATATGCGGCTCCAGATTCAGGTATCGGAGGATCCTGGCCGAGTGAGAGCTGTATTGGGGGTAGGTCCGAATTGAAAAACTGGATTCCTTTACATTTCGCCAAAGTGGCCCAAGGGATGGCAATGGTTTAAAAATCCAAATTACGGGCGGTGAACATATTTGTAAATACCTAAAGTAATTTAATTATTTGCAATGAAAGGTGGACTTTTAGTACTTTTGAGACTCATTTTTTTTTAAGAATGGAAGGCTAAACGATTAATGACAGCAACAACGTTATTTGCTAAGACAAATGAAGAATTTGAAACTGAAGTTCAGTTACATCAGAAGGAGGAGCATACAGGTGTTTCCTTGAAGCATTATTTCATCCAACTAGAGAGATTGTACAAGAAGGGGATTAATAAGAGCTGGGAAATAATCTCATTAGAAAAATATATAGAAGTTAATAGAATACTAAGAGGCTTGTGAATTTTTACCATACCAACGTATACAGGTGTCAAATCGGAATTATTTAAAGAATGGGGTGAAAATAATACGCAATGCTAACTCAACATGACGAAAATCCTTATCAAATATGCTAAGTTGGACTTGGAGAAACTCATGGTAAGATCAGAGAAATTGAAGATAAATTACAAAGTTATGAAGACGCAAGTGACCAGACAGTGATGAGGAAAAATATGGAGAGTCGTCTTGATAAATATGAGGATACTGTGCGAGAACGTAAAAAGAACAAATTTATAAGGGATGAAAAAGATTATAAACAGGGAAGAATATTGACTTTTGCAAAAAGATTTGATAATTTATAACAAGATCAGAAGTGGAATGATGGAGATCAGGGTTTAGACCAAATGGATACTTTGAGTAAATCTGATGTTGATCTGAGCGAAGGTGAAGGACCCTCAGGACATGATAATGTTCTAACAGTTACAACTTTTTTTTAGAGGAAATGAGGGTTATGTATTTAGACCAACGATTATCGAGAGGAAGAGGGAGAAACAGAGGTCGAGGATGAATTCAAAACCTGGGCTGAGTGATAAAAGAAAGAGAAAAACCAGAAGAGCCAAAAGAGAAAGGGAGAAGACAATACCCCCTCAGGAGTGAGAAAAAGCAATAAAGAAATCAAATATAGTGGTTAATTTATCTGATCATGAATCAACTCCAGCAGAGCAACAAGTGTTAAATAAAGGCCTTTCTTTTTGCCCGGAAGTTCATTTGAATTATGTTGATGTACGCATTGATATTTACAAATTTACCAGAAGGCTCAAACTAACCAAATTCTATGCAACACATCCGCATGAGTCAGAGATTAATGTTGATGACCTTAATTGATCTGAAAATACAGAACTGGCTATTGACAAAATTCCTGATTTGAAAACCATCTTTGATTCATATCATGATTTGCAAGATGATGAACGGACAGAAATTGAAGTTTTGGAGAAATTAGAAATTGATACCACCAAATACAATTTTAGTACATTCAAAGAGAAGTCGAAATTCTGCCCAATCCTGTCACCAGGGAATAAGATTGACACTTTTTTAGAACTAGTGTTGAGTGGGTTGGAAAAATTGAAAAAATCTAGACATCGTGGTATATGAGAGAACCTAACTTTGAAGGAATGTTTGGCATTAAAAGATCTAGCAAAGAATGACAAGATCATAATGAAACTGGCTGATAAGGGAGGTAATATTGTAATCCTTGACACACAAAACTACATTAAGGAAGCATATAGACAGCTAAATGATGAAAGTAACTACAAAAGACTTAATCATAATCCAATCAATCAGATGATTTATCATTTGAAATTGAGAAATTGGCATCAACAATTGTTACTCAATGATAATGAGTATCAATTTTTAAAGAAAGATAATCCAATAATTACGACAATATACTTCCTCCCAAAGATTCATATGTCTATGATCAACCCTCCAGGAAGACCAATTGTGTCAGCATGTGATTTACTTTATGAGAGGATATCTGATTATGTGGATCATTACTTAGCACCCACTGTGATGACATTAAGTTCCTACATCAAAGACTCCGGAGATCTTTTGAGAATTTTTGCAAATACCAATTGGAGTGATGAGTATCTTTTAGCAACTATAGATATAGTATACTTATATACATCAATACAGCAAGAGAAGGGTTTAAAGGCCTATAAATACTTTTTGAGACAAAGAAATATTGGAGAATTAGAACACACTAAGATGCTACGCTCTATGATAGAGCTTTGTTTAAACGATAATGTTTTCATGTTTAACCAGGAAATCTGTCATCAAACTTGCGGAACAGCGATGGGCCTTTCTCTATCTCCTAATTATGTAATGTGTTGGTGGGAGAGGGAAGCAGCGTGGGGCATGACCAATCAACTGTACTTAGAGATAACTGCATTATGGGTGAGATACATTGATGACCTATTCATCATATGGCATGGGTTGCAAGAAGAGTTTATGACACACTTCTGCATTCTGAATTCTAATAATGTAGGATTAAAATTCACATGTGAAACAAGTCAAGATAGAATAAACTTTTGGGACTTGACAATATATATTAAAGATGGTAAAACAGAAACAACACTATATCGCAAAGAAACATCAACAAATAGTATATTACATGGAGAAAGTTTCCATCCCACAGTATTGTTGATAAGTAGACCATATGGAGAATTAATAAGAATGCGGAGAAACTGTTCAAATGATGAAGATGAACAAATTAAGTTCACGGACACAATACAAAGATTTAAAGCAAGAGGTTATGGACAGGGCATCCTGAATAAAACTTGGAGAAAATAAGGGCCATCAGTCGCAATGAGTTGTCAATTCCAAGAGTATTAAAAGAAAAAGCAGATGAAGAAAACTCTTTTAGGTAGTAATGAATTATAGCAAATAAAATGGAACAATTAAAAACATATTACGAAAACAATGGAATTTGTTCTCAAAGGATCTAGAACTAGGCCCTAAAGTGGGAACCATACCCTCAATAACATATCGTAAGGCATCCTCTCTGAGAGCCATTTTGGTAAAAAGCCATTCATCACAAAAAACAGCAAATAAATGGCTAGTTGAACAACAAAAACCATTTATAAAATGTAATAACTGCAAAGCTTGTAAAATTGGAAGATCTACAAAGACATTTTAATGTACAATAACACTGAAGTCCATATTAAGCATAGGATAACTTGTGCTACCAAATTCACAGTATATGTGATTGAATGTCACTGTGGGTTAAAATGCATTGGTAGCACTATCTGTATGTTTAAAAAGAGAATTCTAGAGCATATCAGAGCGATTATGCATAATGATCTGACTTATGCAATAGCAAAGCATTTAAGAATTCATGAGATGAATAGTTGGAGAACATTGAGATATTATGGGATAGATCATATTGCGGAGTATGAAAGACGGGACAAGACAAAAGAATTATGACAACTTGAATCTAGATACATTATTCAGTTAAGAACTAAGACCCCTTCAGGTCTGAACAAAGACGAGGAGCTTCATGTTCATTTATAAACTGGGTTGTTACAGTTTAGCCTTAGAAATGATGCATAGCATTTAAAATGTGGCTGTGTTGGATCAGATATGAAAATCTAGTGGAATCATAGATTCAGAAGATTGGAGATTGTTGCTGAAAATTGGGGTACCATACCTAGATGTTGGAACACTAGGATATCCATGGTGTAAACATATATTATTAAATTTTACAGTGGGCACCATGCCTAGAAAAAGATATTTGACCCATAGCAGAAAATAGAGAAACATAGAATGTCACAGAGGTTAATTGGGATAACAACATCTCAGTAAAACACGATCTTGAACTGTAGTAAGAACTGATACATTGATGAATTTGATCATTCTTAAAAAGAGATGTTTGTATTATTTTATGTTTTAACTTCTGTTGCTTTTATAGATATACTACATGTCCCATAATGCCGCCTAATAGGTTTTTGTGACTTTTGAGTATAAAAGGCAACTTAGTAAAAGGACTCACTAACCGCGACAAAGACCATTCTGGTCGAAACGCGTTGGTTCCTTTTAAACTTTGCGGAATAAAGGAACTTACCACGTTCACGGAGTGCTGTGCCAATTCTTTGTTGGGATATATATGTATATGTATGTGTATATATATATATATATATATATATATATATATATATATGGAAAATGTCACTTACCCAGTGTACATCTGTTCGTGGCATTAGTCGCTGCAGATTCACATGCTGTGCACATCCCGCCATCTGGTGTTGAGCTCGGAGTGTTACAAGTTGTTTTTCTTCGAAGAAGTCTTTTCGAGTCACGAGATCGAGGGACCCCTCCCATTTCGGCTCCATTGCGCATGGGCGTCGACTCCATCTTAGATTGTTTTCCCCGCAGAGGGTGAGGCAGGAGTTGTGTATGCTAGTAATAGTGCCCATGCAATGGATTGAATACGTATGTACATAATGTAGTTTAAAGTAATATATTTACAAATTTACATATGTTCAAGATCAACTTCTAAACGGCTACAGGCTCCCGGGGAGGCGGGTGGGCGCATGTGAATCTGCAGCGACTAATGCCACGAACAGATGTACACTGGGTAAGTGACATTTTCCGTTCAATGGCATGTGTAGCTGCAGATACACATGCTGTGCATAGACTAGTAAGCAGTTATCTCCCCAAAAGCGGTGGTTCAGCCTGTAGGAGTTGAAGTTGTTTGAAACAATGTTCGTAGTACTGCTTGACCTACTGTGGCTTGTTGTGCTGTTAACACATCTACACAGTAGTGTTTAGTAAATGTATGAGGCGTAGACCATGTAGCTGCCTTACATATTTCGGTGATTGGAATATTTCCTAGAAAGACCATGGTAGCACCTTTCTTTCTAGTTGAGTGTGCCTTTGGTGTAATATGCAGTTCTCTTTTTGCTTTAAGATAACAGGTTTGAATGCATTTAACTATCCATCTAGCAATGCCTTGTTTAGAAATTGGATTTCCTGTATGAGGTTTTTGGAAAGCAATAAATAATTGTTTTGTTTTTCGAATTAGTTTTGTTCTGTCAATGTAGTACATTAACGCTCTTTTGATGTCTAATGTATGTAGTGCTCTTTCAGCTACAGAATCTGGCTGTGGGAAGAACACTGGTAATTCTACTGTTTGATTCAAGTGGAACGGTGATATGACTTTTGGTAAAAATTTAGGATTTGTCCGTAGAACTACTTTATGCTTGTGTATTTGAATAAATGGTTCTTGCATGGTAAATGCTTGAATCTCACTTACTCTTCTTAAAGATGTGATGGCAATTAAAAATGCAACTTTCCATGTTAAGTATTGCATTTCACAAGAGTGCATGGGCTCAAAAGGTGGAACCATGAGTCGTGTTAAGACAATGTTGAGGTTCCATGAAGGAACTGGTGGTGTTCTTGGTGGTATAATTCTCTTTAGGCCTTCCATAAACGCTTTTATGACTGGTATCCTAAACAGTGAAGTTGAGTGCGTAATTTGCAGGTAAGCTGAAATTGCGGTAAGATGTATCTTAATGGAAGAAAAAGCTAGCTTTGACTTTTGCAAATGTTGTAAGTATTTTACGATATCTTTGGCAGATGCGTGTAAGGATTGAATTTGATTATTATGGCAGTAATAAACAAATCTTTTCCACTTATTTGCATAGCAATGTCTAGTGGTAGGTTTCCTAGCTTGTTTTATGACCTCCATACATTCCTGTGTAAGGTCTAAGTGTCCGAACTCTAGGACTTCAGGAGCCAAATTGCTAGATTCAGCGATGCTGGATTTGGGTGTCTGATCTGTTGTTTGTGTTGCGTTAACAGATCTGGTCTGTTTGGTAGTTTGACATGAGGCACTACTGAGAGGTCTAGTAGTGTTGTGTACCAAGGTTGTCTTGCCCATGTTGGCGCTATTAGTATGAGTTTGAGTTTGTTTTGACTCAACTTGTTTACTAGATATGGAAGGAGTGGGAGAGGGGGAAAAGCGTAAGCAAATATCCCTGACCAACTCATCCATAACGCATTGCCCTGAGACTGATGTTGTGGGTACCTGAATGCGAAGTTTCGGCATTTTGCATTTTCCTTTGTTGCAAATAGATCTATTTGTGGTGTTCCCCAACTGTGGAAGTAAGTGTTCAGTATTTGGGGGTGAATCGCCCATTCGTGGATCTGTTGGTGATCCCGAGAGAGATTGTCTGCTAACTGATTCTGAATTCCTGGAATAAATTGTGCTATTAGGCGAATGTGGTTGTGAATCGCCCAATGCCATATTCTCTGTGCCAGGAGACACAGCTGTGTTGAGTGTGTCCCTCCCTGTTTGTTTAGGTAATACATCGTTGTCATGTTGTCTGTTTTGACAAGAATGTGTTTGTGGCTTATTATGGGTTGAAATGCTTTCAGCGCTAGAAATACTGCCAATAGTTCTAAGTGATTTATGTGAAACTATTTTTGCTGACTGTCCCATTGTCCTTGGATGCTGTGTTGATTGAGGTGTGCTCCCCACCCTATCATGGAGGCATCTGTAGTTATTACATATTGTGGCACTGGGTCTTGGAAAGGCCGCCCTTGGTTTAAATTTATACTGTTCCACCATTGAAGCGAGGTGTATGTTTGGCGGTCTACCAACACCAGATCTAGAAGTTGACCCTGTGCCTGTGACCATTGTGATGCTAGGCACTGTTGTAAGGGGCGCATGTGCAACCTTGCCTTTGGGACAATGGCTATGCATGAGGACATCATGCCTAGGAGTTTCATCACCATTTTGACTTGTATTTTTTGTTTTGGATACATGGCCTGTATTACATTGTGAAATGCCTGAACCTTTTGTGGGCTTGGAGTGGCAATCCCTTTTGCTGTGTTGATTGTCGCCCCTAAGTATTGCTGTGTCTGACACGGCAGAAGGTGTGACTTTGTGTAGTTGATTGAGAAACCTAGTTTGTGGAGGGTTTCTATGACATACTTTGTGTGTTGTGAACACCGTTCTAGCGTGTTGGTTTTGATTAACCCATCGTCTAGGTACGGGAACACATGTATTTGCTGCCTTCTGAAATGTGCAGCTACGACTGCCAGGCACTTTGTAAAAACTCTTGGCGCAGTTGTTATTCCGAATGGCAACACCTTGAATTGGTAATGTACCCCTTGGAATACAAACCTTAAGTACTTTCTGTGTGAAGGATGTATCGGTATATGGAAATATGCATCCTTTAGGTCTAGTGTTGTCATGTAGTCTTGTTGTTTGAGCAGTGGGATTACGTCCTGTAATGTCACCATGTGAAAGTGATCTGATTTGATGTAGGTATTTAATGTTCTGAGATCTAATATAGGTCTCAGACTCTTGTCTTTTTTGGGTATGAGAAAGTACAGAGAGTAAACTCCTGTTCCTTTCTGTTGGTTTGGTACTAATTCTATTGCTTCTTTCTGTAGCAATGCCTGAACTTCTAGTCCTAGAAGATCTATATGTTGTTTTGACATATTGTGTGTTTTTCGTGGGACGTTTGGAGGGAATTTGAGAAATTCTATGCAATAACCATGCTGGATAATTGCCAGTACCCAAGTGTCTGTTGTTATCTCCTCCCAATGTTTGTAAAATTTGCTTAGTCTCCCCCCCACAGGTGTTATGTGTTTGGGATGTGTGACTTGGAAGTCACTGCTTGTTTTGAGGAGTTTTGGGGCTTTGGAACTTCCCTCTACTTTTTGGGAACTGTCCCCCTCTATATTGTCCCCGAAAACTTCCCCGCAGATATTGGCTCTGATAAGTGGGCCTTGTTTGTGAGGTCGTGGGTTCTGTGCTTTGCCCTCGAAACCCCCCTCGAAACTGTGTTTTTCGAAATGTGCCTCTACTCTGTGGGGAGTAGAGTGCGCCCATGGCTTTGGGCGTATCAGTGTCTTTCTTAAGTTTTTCGATAGCAGTGTCCACCTCCGGCCCAAACAACTGCTGTCCGTTAAATGGCATATTCAGCACAGCTTGCTGTATTTCCGGTTTAAATCCTGATGTACGCAGCCATGCATGTCTCCTTATTGTCACTGCTGTGTTGACAGTTCTAGCAGCTGTGTCTGCTGCATCCATTGCTGACTGTATCTGATTGTTGGAGATACTCTGTCCTTCTTCTACTACTTGCTGTGCTCTTTTTTGGAACTCCTTGGGCACATGTTCTATAAAGTGTTGCATTTCGTCCCAATGAGCCCTATCGTATCTGGCCAACAAAGCCTGTGAGTTTGCAATACGCCACTGGTTTGCTGCCTGTACCGCCACCCTTTTGCCTGCTGCGTCGAATTTTCGACTTTCTTTATCTGGAGGTGGTGCATCTCCTGAAGTGTGTGAGTTCGCTCTCTTGCGAGCTGCCCCTACTACAACTGAGTCCGGTGTTAGCTGTTGTGTGATGTACACGGGGTCTGTTGGTGGCGGTTTATATTTTTTCTCCACTCTTGGAGTAATGGCCCTTCCTTTTACAGGCTCCTCAAACACTTGTTTGGAGTGTTTTAGCATTCCGGGTAGCATGGGAAGACTCTGGTACTGGCTGTGTGTGGACGACAATGTATTAAATAGAAAGTCGTCTTCAATGGGCTCTGCATGCAGGCTGACATTATGAAATGCCGCTGCCCTCGACACCACCTGTGCGTAGGCTGTACTATCTTCTGGTGGCGACGGTCTAGCTGGATAACAGTCAGGACTATTATCTGAAACTGGCGCATCATAAAGTTCCCACGCGTCAGGGTCATCTTGACTCATCCCTGTATGAGTCGGGCATTGCATCATAGGTGGAGTGGCTACCGGTGATGTTTGCGGCGATCGTTGTGGAGACGGTGGCGGGCTTACTTGTTTAGCCACCTTTGCCTGTGGCTGCTTGTCTTTCTCCTGGAAGCCAAGTTTGCGTTTCATTCTAATAGGAGGGAGAGTGCTGATTTTCCCTGTTTCTTTTTGGATGTGGAGCCTTCTTTGGGTGTAGTCTGGCTCCATTGTCTCCAATTTCTGTCCAAATCTATGTATTTTCATTTGTGAGGACAGTCCTTGTTCCTCTGTGTAGGAACTTGATTTCGGTTCTGAGGCCGGATGTTTCGGTATCGAAACCTTTTCGGCTACTTTTTTAGGTTCTGACAAAACCTTTTTTATTTTCGGCGTCGTTGTCTCTCGGTGCCGATTCATTTTGGTGCCGCTATCTCGGTGCCGAACTTACTCGGAACCGCTATCTCGGGCCCGAGATTGCTGTGTGGCGGTATCTCGACTGGAGTCGGATGACTTCGACACAAGCGTGCCCTTTTTCGGTGCCGATGATCGGTCACCTATTTTTCGGGTTAAGCCATGGCCTGTTGGCGGTGGCGTCCCCTGGGCTTTTGTGGCCTTCTCGTGAGTTTTATGTTTCGACGTCTTACTCACGGTTTTCGGCGTTTCTTCGGGATCGATCTCATCCGAGTCCGATTCCTGGATGGAGAAGGTTTCTTCTTCCGCCTCGAAACGCCCTTGTCCTGTAGGCGCCGACGCCATTTGCAGTCTTCTTGCTCTTCGGTCTCTTAGTGTCTTCCTGGACCGAAACGCTCGACAGGCTTCACAAGTATCTTCCTTGTGTTCTGGCGACAAACACAAGTTACAGACCAGATGCTGATCTGTATATGGATACTTGTTATGGCATTTTGGGCAGAAGCGGAATGGGGTCCGTTCCATCAGCCTTGAAGAGACACGTGGCCGGGCCGACCAGGCCCCGACGGGGGATTGAAAAAACCCCGAAGGGCCACCGGAGCTCTTCAAAAGTCGGTGTTGATCTGTTATAACTAACCCGATACCGAACGCAAACAATACCGACGATTTTTCTGAGATTCTAACTAACTTTCCGAACCGAAACCCGGAGCGAAAAGGAACACGTCCGAACCCGATGGCGGAAAAAAAACAATCTAAGATGGAGTCAACGCCCATGCGCAATGGAGCCGAAATGGGAGGAGTCCCTCGATCTCATGACACGAAAAGACTTCTTCGAAGAAAAACAACTTGTAACACTCTGAGCCCAACACCAGATGGCGGGATGTGCACAACATGTGTATCTGCAGCTACACATGCCATCGAACATATATATATATATATTCCAGGAAAGCCATAGAAATTGAGCAGTTGTAGTTTCTTAACATAAGTATGGCTGAGTATAACAATACCTGCTGAATTTCTATGGTTTTGTGTGTGTAAAACATGACCCTAACTATAACGTCCCTGTAACCTTTGGTTTTGTCAGTGAATTACTATGTCTTTTTTTCATGTAAAGTAATATACAATTACCATACATTAGTTCAACCGCCGCCGCTGAGGTTGGCTATGTGAGTGGGTGCCTGTTTTCTGTTTTCATTGGCACACAGATCTGCAGATCATTTGCAATTTGACACTGGGTTTAGGCGGAGCACTGCTGTAGAGGCGCCACCCAAAAATTATTTGGCCAATTGTTTGCCCATAAAAGGTCCCCCAGAGACCCCTACATATTTCCTATAGGGTCAGCAAACCTCTTCCCTGATCCCTTATGTTATTTTTCATTTATATTTTCTCCCCGGGGATTAGACGAGAGAGAAAATAGCAGCTGCAATTTTTCATTCAGGTTGCAGCCAACCAATCAGGGCCTTGTTTTTGGATTTGGATCCACGGTTATCCACGGATTGGCATTCCTGGATATCTATATGTTTATTTCCTTCAATAACGTCGAAACTACTGAACAGATTTACAACAAATTACAAACAGGGCTCCTCTCAACCAAGATCTAGGTTTCTGGCAAATTTTGTGTAATTCCATTCAGCAGTTCGGGCTGTAGCCGTGTCTAAAAATTGCAAAATCCCTATAGATACAGCATAGCGAAAAACTGATTTGGGTCCTCCCCTTTATTTCGGCCCTCGGTTGACGAATCACCCCAAAACTTTCCACAAATCGCCTAGTTTGGGAAATATCGTGAAGATTCGCCAAATGGTGCCAAATTTATTAGCAAAACAGGAAACGCTTCGTCTATGGGAAAATTTGGTCCTAACTATAACTAACAACTGGCTATAGCCAGTAGGATAAGGATATATATATATATATATATATATATATATATATATATATATATATATATATATATATATATATAGGGTTGAGGCATTTATAGTGTACTAATAAACACACATACATTACAACAGTAGTGTGAACCTCACATGAGAAAAACATTATTTATTGGCTCACAGATTGCATGTTATAATTTCTTTACACACAGAAACAACTCTTCTAATAGACACATGGACTGTCCATTGTGGTTTTACCTTTCTGAACAAACTTAACCCTTTGAATTCTGGATTTTAAAAGCAAATACGCTTGAAAAATGCCATGTCATAAATCATATATACAGATTGGCAGGATGTAATTTGTTATTTATCAGCATTTTTGAGAGAGGGGAAAGGGTATCACAACCCACTTGAGACTTCGCCTCTTGTGAGCCTAGGCCCTTCCCAACATTACCTCAATGTATGTCTAAAAACCTCAGACATTCAAATGAAAACCAATTACAGCGCAGTTATGCTTACAAGTTAAAAACAAGAAAAATAAACAAACAAGTTACATACCTTCAGTTATGCTCTTGCAAGTGCATACCCCATTTAACTGCAGATTCATCTTGTGAATACCCCCAGGCACTAGACTTGATCCGGAGATTTTTCTGACCTCCACATCAACTTCATTCTGCCCCGGAAGTGACTCTGGAGTCACATACAATCACCGCTCATGCATGATGATGTCAGTTTTTTTCTTGACTCGGTCTGCGCCATCAAAAGCTGAGCTTAACAACTGATCTCAAGTGATAGTGAGCAGATTCCTAGACTGAAACCTTTTTTAGATGGAAAAAGAGACTATTCCTCTGGGCAGGCAGGCAGGAGGGTGGTGAGGTCTCTCTGATTAAATAGAACATCTACCAGAAAGAGCTTTACAGATGATTAGTAACTTGTGAATAGATACCAAAGCAGTACCTTCCAATGTGGTGGGTCAGTGAAATGGCTCAGACCACAATGTACTGCAGGACCAAAAGGTCGAAATGCCCTTTCGACCGGACCTGGTTATCAAGGCTATAGCACTTCATGAACGTGAGAACTTGCACCCACCTTGCACTCTGCCACATGTCCAGAACAGGCAATATGTGCACCAACACAGTGGTAGCAGCCTTAGATCTGGTTGAATTAGGCCTCAGCCTCTCTGGAGGCTGCTTCCCAGCCAGTGCAGAGCAGATCTTAATACACAGGACTGTCTACCTCAATATGGTCCTTTTTTGTACTGCTTTACCTTTCTTGGCCCGAGAGAACCCTACAATGAGCTGATTGTCCACGTGATGTCCCTTGGCACGATCAATGTCAAAGTTTAAGGCTTTTTTGGGTACAAATAGCAGTCTTTTTTTGAGGGATGGGGGGGAGCACAAAGAATGTTTGAGGAGTAATGGATTGTCTGATAAAAAAAGGTGGCACAGCCTTTAGCAGCAACACCATCGTATTCTGCAAAACAAGTTAACTTGGGATTAAGTAGGTGTTTTGTGACAGATCCCACAGACCTTGTAGCTCACACACACAGTGTGTTAACCGTCTCGAGAGTAAGAAGAAGTCAAGGACAGCTGTGCATTGGCTGACGTGGGGTGCACATCAAAATTTGAGAACCAAATTAAGATCCCATAGTGGCCTCACAAATGTCTTAGGAGGGAGCATATGGACCAAACCTTCAGGAAACGCATCACAACCAGTGACTTAAACTAGGTCTAGTAAGTGTGAAAATGCCAAAAGGGCTGACAAATAACCTTTTAACCATTCAAAAGGCAACTTCTTGCTGAGCCGAAGACAGCACAAAAAGCAACATATCTGACAACTATGCTTGCAGTGGGTCTGGATAGCAGGAACCACACCAGGCAACAAACCTATCCTAGTGCATACTGTTTTCACTGATGGATGCCTAGCTGCCAAAATTACACTCACAACTTCAGGAGCTAGGGTGAATACAGTCACTTGCTGCCGCTCAATCTCCATCTATTGAGGTGCAGTTTGCGCAGGCTCGATGCAGTACCCTTCCCCTCAGCTACGACAGAAGATCCTCTGGAAGCAGCAGCTTAATTGGAGTACATATGCTCATGCTCAGGTAACACACTCTAATACTCCAAGGCAATGCCACTAGAATGACTTAGGGCAGGTTGTTCTTGATCTTCTTCAGAACTCTGGAAAGTAGAAGCAGTGGTGGGAAAGCAAACAGGAGCCCTGAGCTCCACTCCAGGAGGAACGCGTCTTTGGAACAGTGCCTTCTTGGGAACTCCAATGCTTAAAAGTGTGGACATTGCGGGATCTCAGCGGTAGTAAAAAGAGCAAACTAGGGCTGTCCCCAATGAAGGAAGACACCCTGCTCTGCCTCCCAGTGTAACCTGCTGCTCGTCATCCACTAAGCATCTACAGCCAAGTTTGATTGCCTTGGAGTTTAGAGATTCCGCTCAGTGCTTCACCACCAGAAAACCCCTTGGTGTCCAACCATTTACAGAGGTGTGGAACCTCCTGGCATAGCGCCCAAGACCCTACCCTACACCACAGTACCACATGGTGGTGGGGTAGCTTATGAGCACCTGTGCCAGCCTGCCTCTGATGGTAGGCAGGAAGGCCTTCAAAGAGAAGTGAATCAACCTCAACTCCAACAAACTGATATGGAGTTGAACTTCCGTTGGAGGACAGTGGTCTCTGATATCCATCTCTGCCAAATAGCCTCACTAATCCAGAAGGGATGCATCAGTGACCACTGTCAATTCTCAGCAGGGTAAGGAGAGGTGTCTGCCACTGATCCAATAATGGTCCAGCAGCCAGCACTGCACATCTTTTGCAGTCTCTTCTGAAATCTGGATACAATCTGATAGAGTCCCCTGATTCTGTTTCCACTAGGTCTTCATGTGCCACTGCAGAGCCCGCATATGGTTCCCCTGCTGCAGCAGTAGGATACAGTAGGCCAACAATCCCAGGAGCCCCAGGGTCATCCAGGACAGAGGCTGAAACATCAGAATCATAGGCTGACTGTCCTGGGCTCTCTGCTCCAGAGAAAAGGCACAGAACCATACCATATCAAGAGAATGGCTCTGATGAAAGAAAGAGTCCACAAAGGAGTCAGGTGTGACTTTGGCGCATTGCTAGTAAACCCCACTGATATGAGGTGGTTTACTGTCATCTGGAGGTAGCTGATGACTACTTGGAGTGAGCCTGCCTTCAACAGCCAGTTGTCCAGGTAAGGGAAGACTGGTACCCCCAACCTCCAAAGATATGCTGCGACCACCAACATCACTTTTGTGAACATCCAAGAGGTCGAAAGGGAGCCCTATGAAGTGAAAATGCTCCTGGCCCACTGTGAACCCCAGGTAGCAACTGTGGTCCCGCAGGATGGGGTTATATAAATAAGGTCCAACATCACCATCCGATCTCCAGGGTGTAGGCCAGAAACTATCTGAACTAGCGCAAGCATCTTGAACTTGTCCTTCTACATGAATACATTGCTGGCGCAAAGTTCTAAAATAGGAGAAAGGTCTACATCCTTCTTCAGGCAAACTTAACACCCAGTTCCCACTTCCTGGGCTTGAACCCTATCTATGGCTCCTTTAACTAAAATACCCTGCACTTCCTGCTATAAGATGGACAGATGGTCCTCTGTCAGCTGCCCTAATGGCGGTGGAAGGTGCAGCGTAGCCCCAATGTACAATTGTAAGGGCTCTCTCTTATCTGAAAGGATGGCTTGCCACTCTTGGAGGAAATATCAGATCCTGCCTCTGAAAGGGTGGCTATGAGCAGGCAAGGACACACTAAAGCAGTTTTGCAAATGCTGGTTGGGTGGGGGACTGTGCTGCACTTTCTTCCCCGCTGTCCTTAGTTTTGTCATTGTGAGATGCAGCCTCTACCACGAACGGGCGGAAAAATCCACTGGGACGGTGGAAGAGCCAGACGCTGGCAAATCTAAAACCTAAAGCCATAGCCCAGAAAGGGGATAAAGTGTTGGAATTGTCTGATGGGGGCAGAAAGACGCAAGAAACGTGCTGTGGCACGGTTTGCCTTAAGCCGTACCAAGCCCAAATCTGCCTAGTGGACAAATAAGGCAAGATCATTCAAACAGCATGTCCATCAAAGTTGCCTGGACATAAACCCGGAGGAGTGCACAGACCTCATCTTGGCATGGACTTGAAGTGCCGCAGTTGTACCCATTGCTCAAACTAAGCAGTTGGTTGTGTCGAAACCAAACTAGTTTACAAACCTTTCTTAGTCGCAGGCCATTCTGGATAGGTTGGGACAGGGACAGTCTGAGGTTACTGGGAACAGCATTCAATTCCTGAGCCACTGTGCCCATAGGGCCTAGAATGCAGTTGGCATTCACTTAATGCAAAGCAAGGCTCATGGAAGAAAGGCTAAGTTTGCCAAAAGTTTTCTATTCTTTTTGACTTACAATCAGGAGGGGGGGGGGGAGGCACTGTATTTACCTCACTCTCCTAGCGTAGCAAATGGTGCAGAAGCTGTGTGACTTGCCTATTAATTGGTAGTCCGGAACATAGTTTGGCTTAAGTGGGTATCTATGAGGGGTTTATTAGAGTTCTGAAGGTGCCTGACCAGGCTGGTGCACCTCTGTCAAAACACTTGTCTCCACCTCCACAGTTGTAGGGCCAGTACTTCTGCCAGGAAGTTGTAGGGCTAGTACTTCTGCTGGATAACAATGGCAAAGCAGGCACTTTCCTCAGTGGCCTGGACAGGAGGCGAAACAAGACCAGCATCGGGAGAAATGTCCCTGGCATCTTGGAGTTCTTCATACCAATTTTCTTCATTATATTGGGGGGCAAAATCATCCCCATCACCAATCATTGTCTGAATCAATGTCTAAAAGACTGAGCAAAGTATAGACTTACCCCATGGTAAGGGCAAAGTATCAGGGTCAGAGTGGTTGCCTAATGGCTGCGTTCCCCCTCAGTTTGAGATGTGGTCTCGATTCAAAGTCCTGGTCGATTCTGCTCGGAGTCAGTAAGCACAATGGGCTGTTAGTCCTTCTCCACTCTCTGTGTTATCAGCACCATCGTCAATGAAAGGGGATCCAGAGTAGCAGGTGGGGCCTGAAATTAAGTTGGCAGCAGAACCTGTGAGGAACGAGATGCAGGTCTGAGGGACACATAGCACTGAAAAACAACCCGCTGTCGGGCCCTGCGGATCCTTGGGGCCTATGGGCATGAGTAAAGTTTAGGAAATGAGGAGCATTGTGTTCCTACAGGTGAGCTGGAAAGTTGGATTATAACAGAACTAGACTTGGAAACAGCTTCCATGGAGATCAGGAGCGAAAGCAGGAGGCACTCTGATGCTCTCGCTTTTTCTCTAGAGCTGAAAGTTGTGGAAAGGGGCCACTTCCTGCTACAATTTCATATGTTTGTTTTTTAATTCACCAGAAGACTTAAACTGCAACAATAATCAGGGTTGGGCAAGTCTTTGGGAACTTAGTAGAGTCTTCCAATTTTTGGTGACACATAACTTCCCCTTGTGGACCCTTATGGCCTTCAGATTCATCTGAGTGCAATCTATTCTAATGGATTTGTAGAGTGCATGGCTACTTGAAGGCATCCCAGCACAGTCAGCACACGTCTTGGAACCGTGCTCCCACCGCAGGCACCATAAGCATGCTTAGTGTGAGTCTGTCACAGACATACATTTTGAACCATGTTGTTTTAGGGGGGAGGCATTTCCCCTTGCACAGTATTGTAGAAAGTTTTTTTTTAAATGGTTTAAAGAGACCAAGGAACAGCTTCGGATCCACATGTGAACATGCAGAAAGGAAGGAACTGGCGTCAGCACGCATGGATGGCACTTATATGTGGCTCTGTTTGTCACTTCCCGGAGCGGAACGGTGTTGGCACAGAGCTGCACACTGCCACCTACCGGTGTGCAGGCATACTGCTTTAAAGTTTTGGATCGAGTTTGACGCATGGGATGGGGAATATTCAAAAAGTGAGAAATCTGCAGTTAGAAGCATCCATCAGAACTTTGATCAAAAAGGTTTTGTGGTTCAAAAAATAAATCCGCTGGACTGTGCCAAATCACTTAAAACGGCTATAAGATTTGTAAAGATACCTATCAATGTTAAATCAACATTAACAAAACAGTATAAGCAACCCACAAATTTCACCTCATCGCTAACAATCGAAAACATTTAGCACTAACTCGCTATCTGAAAACACAGGTTAACTTTTGGAGAATGGATTAAAAAATATAAGTAGGTTTTTGCCTTAGTCATAACTTACCTAGGCAGGAGAAAACATGCAAATTTAAATGTCTTTTTTCTTTGGATATTTAGCTCACACCCTACCTCATTATCTTGAATATTATCCTCGCAGCCAGGTAGTGCTTGGCAGATGGATTTTGTGCACTGAGGAGACAGCCAGACAAGGTTGCGAAATGTTTGTATAACAGCTGAAATGCAACACAATACAGAACAGTTTAGACCACGGTTTAGAGTTGGCAAATAAAGGGGTTTTACGATATACGCGCTAGTGTCAACCACAGTAAGGTACCCACTAATATACTAACCAGGCATCACATTTGTGACAAAAAGAAAAGTTGTATGTGGTGGCCAAATTTGCCACATTAAACAGGGGTTTTCCTTACAAGTGTCAAAATCTTTAGATCATTTCCAAATTTGCTAAAACATAAACTTCTTAGTTTTTAAAGACTTAGGCCCTCATTACAACCCTGGTGGTTGGCGGAGAAGCGGCGGTCTTACCGCCAACAGGCTGGCGGTAAAAAAAAATGGAGTCATGACCGCCATGGTCATCAGCCACTTCTCCGAACCGACTGCCAAGGCGGAGACGACCACTGGGCTGGAGACTTGAGTGTCCAGCCCAGCGGCCGTCACAAGACCTCCGGCGGTATCATGAGCCGGCTGACCGCCATGGATTTCATGGGGTTGGGAACCGCCATGAAATCCATGGTGGTAAGCACTATCAGTGCCAGGCAATTCCTTCCCTGGCACTGATAGGGGTCTCCCCCACCCCCCACCCCGAGTCCTTCCCGGACAACCCTCCTACCCCGCCACCCCCCTCCCCACCCTCACCATCACTATACAGACTCACACCCGACACGCACGCAGACACCACCAACACACATACCCACACACACCAACAAACATGCCAACAGCCACACACACAGTCATACACGCACACCCACTTTCAGACATACACGCACACATCCATACAGACATACATACAGACACGCACACATTTCCAAACACACAACACCCCGCATGCAACACGCACTCACACACCCCCTCTACATACTCAAACCCACACCCCCATGCACGCACACAACACACCCTCACCCCCCTCCCCTAACGGACGATCAACTTACCTGTCCGTTGATCCTCTGGGAGGGGACGGGATCCATGGGGGCTGCTCTGCCGCCAGCACCCCGTCAACAGAACACCGCCATGCTGAATCACGTAACGTGATTCGGTGGGCGGTGTTCTGTTGACGGGCGGTGGAGCAACCTCCATTTCCCCGCCAACCACCAGTATGGCTGCTGGCGGCTCTCCGTCCGGAAAAGGACGGAGGCTGCCAGCAGTCATAATTCGCCGAGCAGAATACCGCCAGCACTGGCGGTCTTCAGCACGGCGGTCCCAAGGCGGTCTTGTGAAAAGACCGCTGAGGTTGAAATGACCACCATAGTATATGTAATTGCGGCTCGCTGACCTCTACAGGGGCGGGGTGGGTGCAGCACGTGGTGGGGCCAGGGTTGGAGGGGGTTGTGGACAGGAACATTTATTAATTTAAAAGCCTGTGCAGGCTATGTCCAGCCTGGCAACACATTGCTAAGAGTAAGAGTGAGTCAGGGGAAAAGGGGCTAAATGTGGGGTGGAGGGCATATGAGTGTGGCAAATTTTGAAGCAAATGGGATGAACTCCTGGCCGGTATTATGCACCGCCACTTTTTAAAGATCACCAGCCACCACTAAATAATAGCCAAAATTATAATACATGAAAGCACACAAACTATCAATCACCGGAGGCTGGCCTTTACCACATACACAGAAGAATCAATCATGGACCGGGATCATCACCAATGAAAACGTTTTGTGTTAGGAGTCCTTGTGGTCTATTCTTACTCAAGGTCAACATATGACTACCATATTAACGATAGAACCTTTAAAAGAATTAAACATCTGACTTTAGAGCTTTACATACAGTTCCATTAAATTTCAGATACAAGATGTTTAAAGAAAATCACTACAAAGTCAACAGTTTCCTCTTTGTTATATGTTACAGTCCCTTCAAATGAATATATATATGAATATATAACAATCAAAAACGTACAAAACCTTGCTAAATGTGCACCAAGATTGTAAGCTGAGTAGGACTGCTTAGATATGGGGTAGCTAATCACCAAATAACGGAAGTACTGATTTTCCACATCTGTCCATGTGTATCAAATGAACAACGCCAAATTGCTTTTTGAAGGCCTGTTTTTTTTCAGTGCCATTGTCAATCAGAGCCATTTGTAGTAATATATTATATAGGGATTTGGGTCTGTCCATTTCACCCACTTGTTTATTTACCAGCATTTTCCATCCATTGGCTTGAGACTTTGGCAATCACATCTTGGCTCACCCCAGAAGAACATGGCAATTTCACCAGAATCTAATGGCTGGCAGGATGCTGGTTTACACCTCTAAAAGGTGGGCATGTACTGAAGAGCAAAGTGACTATTTTACAATTAAAGACATCTGTTGGCTCCTCGTAGCGTGTCCTGTTGCTTCCATCTCCCTCTTTTTTGTTCTCTTGCAGCTGTCTCTCCCATTACTCTTCTGTCTTTTCAGTGTTGCTCCTCCTTTCTCCCCCTTTACCCACTGATTTCTCTGCCCCTCCTTCTTTATTGTGATATTCCACTTTTTCCCGATATGCATCTCTGACTCAGTCCACCCTTTCTCCCTCTTTTCCCTGGGTGTCACTCTTTGTTCCTTTCACATTTCCCTGTAATGCTCCTTGTTTTCTCTGTGTCACTTTTCCTCCCACACCTCCCATACGTACCTCTTTCCCATCCTTCAAATTACCCCGCGTGCTCCTTGTTCCCATCACATACATTTCCCTCAAAGAGGCTTCTCATTAGTTCTGCCAAGAACAGGAACCTTTTTTTTTTTTTTTCATTTCCTAGAAATGAAAGGCTGTCCATATCGAAAGAATCCTTCACGGTGCACTTTCTGTTTCTATGTCAAATAAACATCCGGGTAAAAGGAGCCTTTATTATAGACCTCCCTTTCTTTCTATCTCACAGAAATTAAGAAGTACTATGATAAAGGCAATATCACCAAAGATGCGATGACTCAATGCAGGATCACCACAAACAAACTCTACTAATGAAACCTATGTTTTCTGGACAAGGAAACCTGACACACATTTTGAGGCACACTTCATCATCAGTACCTTTACCCCAGTGCTTAATTTGTGCTTGTTGTTTCCAGTGCTGAGCACCGGCACTTATTATTGAGGGACGGGGCTTATTCTTCTGCCTCAAGCATTTGGTGCGAGTAAAAGACACATATGGGAAAGATAGAGGAAGAGAAAAACGAAAAAGTGTCACAAAGAGAGCTGCAAGAGTGAGCGGAAGGGGCAGGGAGTCGCTTTATATGGATTCAAGAGGCCCAAGATGGCTTCAGGATTACGCTTCCTGAGTATTCTGTGTTCACACATGTAATTGTAGCAGCCGCGTATTTGAGGAGGGCTCTGAGCACCAGCACCTCTTTATTTACAAATTAAGCACTGCTTTACCCTGTCATCCTAGAAAGGTGGTTCTAACAGGGATCTTTATAAGAGGTTGCTGGACGTGAAAGGGCATCCAGATTTTAATAAAATGACTTCAATGTGAACCCAAGTATTTCTATTCATTAAGGATGCCATAGGTAATATTAAAATAAGAAATCTGGGATGTATCCTGCAGGCTGACTCAAAATATCTTTCTGAGTGTCGGTAGGCTTCAACTTGTACAAATGCCCAACGGGTCAAAGGCTATAATCAGGGCCATGAATAATTCCCCTCTCAATGGTAAACATACCCCTTTGTACACATGATATCTAAGGAACATGGGATTCCTGCCTTTTTTCATAAAACTGGGATGCCGAGACTTTATCTGTGCAAACCTAAATCCACGTGATCATGAAGAAGCTACAGTAGTAGCTATATATAACAGCCATTTTAATGAGTTGGACTATAATCCTGCTCAGGACATAAAATACACCAGAACGTATTCATCTGCCACAGCAGACAGGGCAGTCATGCATAGTTTGAGCTGATTCCTGTACCAAGGAGTAGATTCATGTAAATATAGCAGTTTACATATCCAACTAACTGATAAAAGATCCATATTTTCAGTGAGTTGCCAACAAAAGTCTGCGGCCCAAAAGAGATTTCAAAGCAGGGACCTCCCCCACCGATTGTACAATCCTTCAAGGTGGGCTTTCAAGTTTTATTTTATTTCAAGTACAACACTCAAGTAATGGTAATAATCTACCTATTCAACAAAACTAAACAGAGTTGGCCCCGAGACTCGTGACGATGTTTAACGAAGCATATGCACTAGGTCACCTGCCACCACCTAGTAAAGAAGCAGTAATTATCCAGTTACTTAAATCAGGGAAAGGGGCATCAGAAGTGGGAGAGTATAGGCTGCTATCCATGTTGAATGTTGATTATAAGATATTGAGTGGTATTTTAGCCTCCCGACTTCTCCCCTTTATGCCACAAATAATTCACTCCGATCAATCTGGGTTTATTCCAAATGCAACGTGGCAGCTAATATCAGACGTCCTAGGGCCATATTAGTGGATACCTCATATGACTGAACCAGTGCTGCTATGTTATCTGTAAATATTAAAAGGCATTTGATAGCCTCAAGTGGGCGCACCTCTACGAAGTCATGACCCGTATGGGACTTGGACAGAGACTTGTGGCTTGGAAGAAGCTCCTATGTACTAGCCTCACAGCCAGAGTGAAGACAGGGCAGACTATTTCAGAGGGCTTTGGGGTAGAGTGAGGTACAAGGCAGGGGTGCCCATTATCCCCCTTGCTTTTTGCCATCTCCATGGAGCCCCTGTCAGCATTAGCCCAGACAGGAGCTCACTTCGAGGGACTCCTAGCAGGGGAAGACGTACAGCGTATTGCATTGTACACTGATGATCTGTTATTATTTTTGTGAGATACGGGAAGCGATCTGCAGGGGGTGCAATGCCTTTTGAACCGCTCTGCACCGGTTTCAGGACTTAAAGTGAATTGGTCCAAAACAAAATTGTTCCTTATTGAGGAAAATTAGATCCCAGTTAACTTGCCTGGGGATTTAGAGGTGGAGCCCTGCTGCTTGCCATACCTGGGTCAAGGTGTACCGATCTGTCCAGGACACGTTTGAGGGTAACTACGGGCTAGTCATTCGCAACCTGAAGGCATCTATTGCCTTCTGGCAGACACTGCCCATATCAGTGACGGGAAGAACTGCCCTCCTGAAAATGGTGGCACTACCACGGTGGCCATATTCCCCTGAACTCCCCCTTTTGTTCTTGCCGTTATTGAAGGAGGGATGGAACTGTTATGGCCTGCGGACCTGGACTGCAACAGGTGTAACTAAACTGGGTTACCTGTTCCAGGTTGGGATCCTAACCCCCTTTGAGACGTTTAGCGTGGAATTTAATCTACCGGGAAGACAATTCCTGAACCGCTGGGCAGCATTGACAATCATACGTAGGCACTGGAGAATGGGAGATGCAGAACCGCAAATTCATGGGTGCTATTCTTACATCCTGCAGGCAGCCAGGACGGTGAAGGCAGTTACTTGTCAATATCGACATTTACAAACAGAGACCCTCAGGCCCATTGATGAACTACAAAACAAGTGAGAGGCTGACCTGGGAACCACTATATCAGAGGCAGAATGGAGGGCATACTGGATAGAATGCCGAGAACCTCCAAAAATGCCAGGTTTCAGCTTATTAACTTCTATATCCTACACAGAGCATAATTAAAGCCAGAAAGGATTAATAGATACTTCAACACACATGATGTGGCTTGTTACCGCTGTAGAGAGGTGGGGGCGTCCTTCATGCACAGGCTGTGGACATGTCCTGTTCTTAATCAATACTGGACAGAGGTTGTACAACGACTTGCCAATATTATCGAAAAACCTACTTCACTTGCACCCGCTCATTGCTTACTGCATTGGTATCCACACACTCCTAAGAACAAAACCACTAGTAGATTTCAAGATCTGGGCCTGTTATTAGCTAAGAGGGAAATCACGAGAAAATGGAAAAACCAACCAGGCCCCTCCTTGCTGTCCTGGATAAAGGAGTTGGAGAAATGGGCAGACTGTGAAGGGACCCTACTGCGAAGAGAGGCACATAAGGGGATAGGCACATTGAATAATGCGCGGGCTTGGGGGATCACTAGTCCTGGCCCTAAAAAAACCCCAGAAGGAATAAGAATTAGATGAAATGCCTACAGGACATAACTAGGAGACCACACAGAAAACAGAAAACAATAATAAAAAATAAAATAAAAAGAATGCAAAGAAAAACGGCGGACACACGACAGCTACACTACTCACCCACATGGGCTCAAAAGACACACTAGGCCTACTGTCGCACCACACCAGCGGGCAGGAGGTAAAGGGGAAAGGGTTAGTTGTTCTGCCCCAAGCAATAGGTAGATATGAATGCAAAGCACAGGTGTTGATCTTTGCTACAGATACTGCAAAATTGTGGGGAAACGGCTGAAGTAATGTGCTACGCTAAACGGGTACGGATGTCAAATTATTTTATCAGGGATAAAGGGGAACTCATTGTCAGCTTGCATGATGTTCTGCGAAATGTAATAAAATATGTTTAGAAAAAAAATAAAAAATGAACAAATCATCTGCATAAGTAGGAATAATTAACCTATGGGAGCCCCAATTTGGCAAAATATATTTAGGTTCTGAAAGAAAACATCGAAGGTCTACGAGCTAACCTAGAGGTAAAAAAACAAAACAAAGTAGAGTTGCCAGGATGCACCCCTGTTTTAGTTAACTTACTATTTAAATGTGAACGTCAAGCTGCACCTGAATGCGAATTTCACCTTTTCTGAGGCCTAAGAGCACAAGGCAATTATCAAATGGAATAGAACACTACCTATGCCCCAGGGTTATCCTCCGATCCAGAGCCACAATGATCAACATGGTGAAACACAGCACTGTAATCAACAAAAAAGGTTACAATTCTATGGTCGTTAGAGGTCATCCCTTCAAAGCAGGTTTGTCAGGGATCTAATAGCCTTTTCCATACTAGGCAGCTTTCTAATTCACTCTGCATTATTCTAGCAAGAGGCTGCCTCCAGGCATCAAATAACTCAAATCAATATTTCATTTTTGTGGCTCTCCCATGGTACAACATTTGTGTATTCTACAGACAATAAGCTCTTCTTGGAGTCAGAAATAGTTCCATAAGTTATTGGTATACATCAGAAGTAGGACCCTGACGTACACCTTTAAGTTACCTGGCAAACCACTACAAGTATCTCCCTTTGCCTATGAGGCCTGCAGGGTTTGCTAGACTTAATTAGTCCTCTTGTGGTAGTCGGGACTAGCTGTCCATAGTGGGCAAATACAAGTGTTCCCCATACCAGATATAGAGTGAATCCATGTAATGTTCTCGAACTTCAGCACATATTTAGTGATCAGCAGATCACACGCAAGTATTGGTTCCATGCCCTATCGTTCACCAAAGGCCCTTAGTAGCAGGCTTCCTCAAGTTGTTGTCAATTAGAATTATGTAATGTCTTCTCATAAGTATGTTTAAAATTTCAGCTAGGAATGTCAACTTCTCTGATGCGGTCTGGAAAATCTTGAGGATGATTTCTCAGAGGTTATATTTTTAGGCCAGCTGATCCCACAACTGTCAAACATATGTTTTGCTTACCATCTTATTAGAGTAGGCTGCGGGTCTGACACCTTCAACCATTAACTTTTTCCAACCAGCCTTTCTGCTATTGGCACTCATCTTGGCTCAACCCAGGAGAGTATTTCTCTGTCGTCTGATGCCTTCTGCATCAAATTTTGTGCTTAGAGTAAACCTTTTTGCTTCCAGTAAAGTATTTTACAATTTTAGTCCTCAATGTCGGATCCCGAATGCTTTTTGCTTCTCCTCATGTGTCTCTCCATCCCCTTCCCCTCACTAGGGTGCGATACTGGCGCCTCAGTCTTCTCGGTTTCCACTTATATGTGCTTCTGATGACTCCCTCTCAAACCTTATGCAAGGCTTGGCTAGATCTTCCACATGAAGAGAGGGCAGCCTCTTTTGGAGTAGCTCTCTGCAGCTGCCAACATAATGGTGAGAGCAGCATAGTGAACACCTGCTGTAAATTGAACACTGTGTATCTCCTCGTTTGTTTTAAGGTCTTCGCTTTACCAGCTGTCATTTCCTTTCTTGTCTTAAGCAAGGAAGCAGATTTCTTTTTGTGCATTCTTTTATCTATGCACTTTTCAAATTACAATCAATAGATTATCCACAATGTGAGACCTGACATCACTGGCATGGTGTTCCTCAAACCTTTTGACTTCACTCCTCCTATTTTGCTAACCAGTTCTAAAGCGCCTGTGCTCACTCCTTCAAGCATGGTCAAATTGTACTATTTAATATACTTGTATGTCACTAGTAAATGGTACTACTTGTACCCAGGACCTATAAATTAAATGCTATTAGCGTGCCAGGAGCACACATTGTGCCACCCTTTAAATTGGCTTTTTAAAACATGTCTCAAGTTTGTCACTGCAGCCTGTACTGTAGTTTAAACTGCCATTTCAACATAGCTAAATAACCTTTTTTGCCAGACCTAAGCCTTCCTTTTTGACACACATAAGTCTCCAATAAGGTAGACTCTAAAGGCCCATAGGGCAGGGTGCAATACATTTAAAAAAGTAGGCCGAGTGTGCTTAAGTCTGACATGTCCCGGCAGAGAAAAGCTCCTAATGTTGTTTATTTGTGTTGAAAGGCCTATCTTTCCCATTGACTAACACTGGGTTACTCTATTACATTTAATAGGTGATAACTTTAGTTAGGGAGCAGGTAGATATGTATTTAAACTCAAATTAATTGTAATTTAAAATTCTCTATACTGTTGAAGTCGGACTGTAAGCCGCAATTCTGAAAATGACACTTTTAGAAAGTTGGTATTTTCTTGTCCTACCCATTTGTGCCTTCGCTCATTGTCATGGGTCACATGGGTGTGAATAACTGAGCTGTTGTGGTTTGTGTATTGCTTCCAGACAGTAACACAAAGGGGGCTTAGGTGTGGATAGGATGGGCCATCCAGACAGGATGACTGTGAGGGGTATTACAAAGCCCCACTTACATTTCAAAGGGCTCTGACACCAGGCCTGCCCTGTCTTTTGTCACCCTAGACGGAATGAAGCTTTAACAGGGGAAGGAGAAAAGCCTTCCAGAACCAGATGTGTGGGTAGGAGAGGAAGCCCCCCTGCCCTGCACACACACATAGGCTGGTATCAGATATAAATGCTGGACCTCCAGAGCCACTCTTCAAAACATTCCTGGACCTATGGAAGTTACAGAAAGATGCCAGCCCTGCTGGTTGAAGGGGGTCCTTGCTGTCTGAGAAGGGAGACTGGACCTGCTTGCCTTCATCCCATGCTACACAGAGTGACTATACGTTTCAGTTGGCTGGCCTCCTGGGTTAGCTACAGGGATACAACAAGCTTCCCTGAAACTGCCCAGCTGACCTGCTGCACTGGACTTGCAACTGCCTAAGCCCTGCTGTTGGCCTCTGCTTGGAGTGAGTCCTGATCCCCAAGACGTGCCCCCCCTGCCAAGGTCCTGGACCCTTGGCTGGCACCAGAGTGTATTCCTCCCTACCTAACTGTGGGTTCCCTCAATTCAGCGCAACACAGGATCTTCGCTGCTCCTGATAGGCAGACTCATCAAAACAGATGAAGCGCAACTCCACTTGAAGCAGGACCGCACATCGCAGCTTCTGCTTCAGAACCAACATGACAATGCAGGGCTCCACATCATAGCACTGCGCACCCCCTGACAAGACCTGAAGCTGAGTGATGCAAAGCCTCGCATCAAGGACACAAGTTACAACTTTCAGTGGGACTAACCTGTTCCCTGTACCCGGCCCGTGCTTCATCACAGTCGGCCTGAGCTTGTGCCTTTGTCGACGTCTGGCTCAACCAGATAACCACAGTTAGCATTTTGCTATTTTAGGTGCTATTTTCACCTAAAATTTTTAAACTGTATATCTCCAGTTTATCGGTTGGATTGTTGTCTTTTTGGTATGATTTTACGTAATAAAGTGTATTCTGTAGTTCTAAAACGGTTTGGGTTTTTCTTTTGTTCTGTTGTTATTTTATTACTGTGTAGGTCCTGCATAAACACTTTACACATTGCTTCAAAGCTATGCCTGACTATGCTTTTGTGTCAAGCTACCAGAGGGTTAAGCAAAGGTTAATTTAGTGACTCTTGTAGTTCACCCTGACAGGGATTGTAGTTGTTGCTTGAATAGGGCTTCCACCCCTCTCAACCAATAACCCATTTTTTGGGGTGGGATCCAGTACCTTTGTTTGTGTAGTGCAATTCAACGATGTTGTGCAAATCTAAAAAACCAAAATAATCTGACATCAGATTCTACTCCTTTTTTAAAAATGTCTCCTTAGTTTGTCATTTGCCCATATTTTCCTTTCTTCAAATGTAAGTCTTGCCTCACATCTTTCTTGCTACAATGGAGTTGCAGCTGCACAACAACCTCAAGAACACAGAGCTGCAAAGGCTCTGCAAGGAGAGAGGGCTGAATGTGGGAAAGCGGGCCAAGTGGACTTCCAAATATCCCTAACCCCTTTTGAGGAGTCCAAGAGGATGCAGGCAGGCTACCATACAGAAGCAGGATACCCCTGAGGATTGGAGGGTAGGCTTGGAGGATGAAAATGAGGAGCAAAATGGCCTGTCCGCTGTACCTGAGCTACATCACCCTTATGAGGAGAACACAGAAGTTTGATCCGCTGCCAATATGGAGAAGTGTGTCCTTCTGCAACCTGTCCTCTAAGGAACTGGAAGACTGGAGGGCTGGCAGCAAGGTTAAGCTGCAGCTGGCCAAACTGAAAATGGAAGATGCAGCAGTCCAGCGGGCCTTGGAGGAAAATAAACTTGCTCTGGAGGAGAAGAAAATTCTCTTGGGTCATGAGATGAGTCAGAAAGAGCTTGACCTCAAAGCCAAACAGCACCCAGAGTCCAGCAGTAATGGCAACAGTAATAATAGAATGTTCAGTGTAGACAGGAGGGTCCACACCCACAAGGATCTGATGTCTAACTTTGATGTGGGGGATGATAAAGACAAGTGGTTTGAGGCACATGAAGTAGCTCTAGAGATGCAGACATGCACATGGTCCCCAAGGAGGAGTGGGAGCCAGCCTCTGGAGGCATATACCTAATGAGGGGCCAGATTCACGGCTTGCCCTAGGGAAGGATGACAGGATGAACAATCTACTCAAGAAGGAAGCCCTTTTGAGTGATGGAGCTAGCCATCGACATTGGTGGCAGCATGATACTTCAGCTCCTGACACTTATCCTGGGTAAAATGAGCGAAGCCCCGGTTATACAACCTGGTGCGGGAAGCTCGTGTTGTGGAAAGCGCGGTGCTGCACTAGGAGCAGAGAAGAGTGACCTTACTGCAGTATACACCTGCGGGAGAAATAAGGGAGGTGTCAGTGTTCTGAGAACTGATAACCAAAAACTCTCGGACAGAATGAAAAATAACAAAAATACCGTGGTGGATTTGGAACCCTCACACCAGGCCCTGCAGACCCAACTGACACCCCTTACAGACCGGGTGCACCGTTTGGAACAATGTGCTGAAGATGCAGAGGGCTGCAGTTAGTGAAACAATATATGGCTTACTGGACTGCCAGAGGGAGCGGGCAGTACTGACATGGTGGGCTTACTTGAGCCCTGGTTGCGGTCTCTCATGGGCGCTCAACAATTCTCATAATTCTCTGTCCTGGAGAGGGCGCACAGGGTCCCGGCCCGACCCTCGGAGCCTGGGAGGCCGCCTAGGTCGTTGGTGGCAAGACTCCTGCACTACCACGACCGGGACGCATTATTGCAGACAGAACGAGATGCAGGCCCCTTCATGGTGGAAAACGGTAAGGTCAAAATGTTCCCTGTTTTACGGCGACAGTGCAGGCTAAGAAGGCGTCTTACATGGAGGTGAAGAAAGCGCTGCGAGCAGAGGGGATTCAATACTCCCCATTATTTCCTTTGAAACTTAAAATCATGCTTGATGGTCATACGCACTTCTGCCAGCCCCCTGAAGAAGCCTGGGCCTGGCTTGAATCACACGCATCCAGAACTGATAGACAGATGTTCACCGGGCCTAATGTGCCCCAACACTGCAGGAAGAGAAGATGCTCAAGAGACCGGGAAGTGGGAATGACAAAACCCACACCTCAACAAGTGAACCAGGAAAAAAAAGAGGATGGCTCTCCAGCTGCGGTATCCTTGACAGAATCCAGCCATTCTGGCAGACAGAAAGGTGACACCACGAATGTCCCGAATCTGACGACAACGCCCTAAACGGCGAGTGACCTTATGTAACTGCCACCACTGCTGCGCCACTAGACTGCTCACGTGCTGGGAGAGGCTCATCGGCCACATGTCTGGGCCGGTCAGGCTGACTCCCTTAGGTGTACAGCAGATAAACAGAGAACCTACCCCCCCCAATCATCCACCGGGCCGATCGGAGAGGTGATAGTACTGAACTCACAACTACTGTTTTTGATGGTTTGGGTGGCCAGCCTTAGCTGTGCTGTCCTGGGGAAGGGGAGTTGGGGTTTACTTGTTGTTATTATTGCTGATGTCCAGATTTGCCTTTGGAACAATGATGCAATGCTTTTGTGCTGCTGGTGTGAGTGGGGGGTGGCGGGAGGCTAGATGAGGAGGAGTTCCACTGAGAATCCATGACTGGCACATATGGATCCCTTAGGTTGATGAACTGGAACGTCTGAGGGTTGGGCTCACCATCTAAACGTCACAAAATCCTGCAATTCATGAAGAGACAAGGGGTCCAAATTGCTATGTTGCAGGAATCCCACCTTACAAAATCAGAAGCAGATAGTCCCTGCAGGTGCTGGTGGAGACAGATGTACACTACCACATACTCTGCCTATGCGAGGGGGGGCACTGATATGGGTGAAAGCAGGCATGACCTTCAAGGCCTCAGCGGTGGAAGTGGACAAAGATGGATGATTTGTGTTGGCGGATGGGCGACTTAGCATCAGGACTGTAGTGCTGGGGAGCATTTACGCCCTGACCCAGGATCAGCTTCCATTTCTCCATTCCTTATCAACGCAACTGGCTCGCTTTCTAGACAGGGCTTTGCTTTGACACGGTCCACTGGGATTATTTGAAGGGTGCAATGCTGCGAATGGGGCTTGGTCACAGATGGGTGAGATGGATCTATGTGCTGTATACCAACCCTACGGCTAGAGCAAAAACAGGATGTGCAGTCTTGGATAGCTATGAAATCTAAAGCGGAACCAGACAGGGTTGCCCACTGTCTCCCTTATTATTCACCATAGTCATTGAACCACTGGCAGAGAAGTTCAGAGCACAGGGTCCGGTCTGGGGGGTGCTGAAAGGGGGGACACCACATGTCATCTCCCTATATGAGGATGACCTCATCCACCTGAGGGTATAACATGAAATAAGACAGAAAAGTTAAAAACCACTGATTAAACATAATTCATCAAAACTCCTTCTTTAAAATGTTCAAAGTGCACACTTATTGAAAAATACATTAGGGTAGCTATCACATAAATAGGGCAGCCATCACACAAATTAAAATCACCCATCAGCTTCATTTGGATATTATCATTTCTAGAGCTAAGAAAAACATTTAAAAACCTTTTAGGATCAGACACATGGACTTCCAGTACAATTATAGTTATTCAAATTCAAGATTAGCTAACTACCCAATTTCCACCATAGTAAAGCAGCTGCTAGGATCCAGGAACAGGCTTCCTGAATATTATTTTGGCAGTTCATGCGCAAAGCAGCTAATCTTAATAAACCTCCCTTTGCCCTACCATACATGACTGGTGTGGCAAGAATAAAGCAAGGGCTACAAACCTTTAGCAAGAAATTATATTTCACATTCCATGTTTCCAGTAAACTAGCCATGTGAAATTCTTTTAAAAAATCACACCAATGAATAACTTTCATTTTCACCACCCACGCATGCAGTATTCCAATTTATGACTTTCAGAGATCATTTTACCCATAAGTCAGTGAGTAAGCCATTTAGGGCCAGATGTAGCAAACGTTTGCGACTCGCAAACGGGCAGAATCGCAATTTGCGACAGTGCAAAATCGGAAATGGGATGCAAAAAGCCCATTTCCGACTCGCAAAAAGCGATGGGACCCGTTTGCGAGTCGCATCCGGTGCGACCCCATTTTGCGACCCGCAAATAGCAAGTCGCAATTTGCGAGTCGCAAACCTTATGCAATTGCAACTCGCAAATTGCGACTAGTCGCAAAAAGCCCAGTTTGCATGTCCCATTTACCACTAACTCAGAGCAGGTGGTAACCATTACCAAAGTATAAAAGGGGACCCAGAAGCCATCTGGGTTACTCAAGATGGCGGAGATATGCCTGATAGCAGTGAGGAGGAGAGTCTACGCAGCCCAGCAGAGGAGGAGGAGGGGCCACAGACAGGAGAAGATATATAGAACCAGGCAGACTCTTTTTCAGCAAACTGAAGAGGAGATCTATGACAAATACCGCCTTAGCAGCGCAGCCATCCTAGAATTTATTGATTTACTGAAACCACAGCTAGAACACCAGACTCTGCGTGGCTGCGCCATTCCTACGCATGTGCAAGTACTATGCTCACTGCACCTCTTGGCCTCAGGGAGCTATCAGGGGGTCATTGCTGTGGCAGGTGCGGTATCCCAAAGTGCAGTGTCAAGGTTCCTCAGGGCCTTCCAAGATGCCTTAGTCACGCACATGTCTCACTTCATATACTTACCAAGGAATGAGGCAGAAATCAACAGCACCAAGCTGGACTTTTACCGCATTGCCCACTTTCCCCATGTCATAGGGTGTGTAGATGGGACACACATTCAAATATGCCCCCCTGCTAATCTGGAACACATTTTCCACAACAGAAAGTGTACCCACTCACTCAACATACAGGTCGTTTGTGATGCCCATTATGTCATCACGGACATCGTAGCTAAGTTTCCAGGCAGTACCCATGACTCATACATTTTTAGGCATAGTGGGATACAGCAACGCCTGGAACGTGGGGAATTCGGAGACGGTTACCTCCTAGGTAGAGCCACAGACACTTGCAGACATACACACAGGTCACTGTGCACGACAATCTGGACTTCCTAACAGTGTACTTTTTGTGCCCAACAGGTGACAGTGCATATGCTCTTAGGCCTTGGATCATGACTCCGTTTTTGACACCCAGAACTGAATCTGAGAGGCAATACAACAGTGCGCATAAGAGGACCAGGAACCTGATAGAGCGCACCTTCGGACTCCTGAAGGCAAGATTCAGATGCCTCCACCGCAGTGGAGGTGCACTCCAATACACCCCCATTACCGCATTCAAAATTGTGGTCGCATGCGCCATCCTCCACAACATAGCCACCCGACGTGGGCTACCTCTCACCCCTGCAGACCCAGATCCTGATGATGAAGAGCAAGAACAACCACATCGCCATCATGGGGATAGGAGTCTAGCTAATCAAGGCAGACTGAGACGGGAACACATTGCAACACAATATTTTGGACGGTACGTGTCAACTCCCACCATACTCACCTATTAACCAAAAACTCCATTTGTTAAGTGGAACAAAAATAACTGTTTTATTACTGTAATTGAGAAACTATATACAAGTTGAAATTGTCCATGGGCAGGGAAATGCCAACCAGTCATGTGGCACATTAACACCATGTGCCACATTTATTGGTCCTGGGTGTCATCTATGTTCTCCTGCCCCTCCTGCCAGCCTGGCTGGTCCCTGCTGCGTCCGTGGTGCTGTGCCTACCACTCCTCAGCACCCTGCTGTCAGTGGCAGATACACTGCTCACTGTTGAGCCCTCCTCACTGTCTTGGGGTGTTTCCCCGGTGGCCCTTGACATTTCCCGTGTCTCCATAAGTTCAATTATGTGGGTGAGACGTCCCAGGCCCCTGGCAACATCCCCAGCAAAATGGCCCATCTCTATTTGCAGGCCAACTGTCCTCCTCGACAGGCCTGTTGTATTAATGGCTAGCCTGCCGATCGATGTGGCCATCCTGTCCAGTCGTTGCATTGTCTGGCGATCTCTGCGCCGCCAGTTCCCTAATGGCAAGGGCAATGTCCCCAGTGTTCTGGCACACCATGTCCATGCGTCTGCTGAGGTGCTGCATGCTTGCATGGTTGTGTCTAACAAAGCGGTGCAGCACACCACTAATCCTGCCCAATATTCTGTTCTGCAGGCGCTGACCCCGCAGCAGATGTGCCTCACTGCTGGTTGGAGGAAGTATCCCGGATCCAGATGGTCTTGCCCTGCGACGCCTGCGCAGCGGTGGCTGCCCTGTGCTCCCACCTGTATCCTCCCTGCCTGTTGCTGGGGCAGCTTCTGGCGTGATTGTTGCAGCAGGCGTTACTAATGCAGGAATGCTGCTGACTGTGCAGGTGGGGGTCCTGGCGGGTCCTGGGGTGTCCTCCTGGGCCTGGGTGGTTGGGGTGTTGGGGGTGTCTTGCTGGAGACCTGTGGGACATGGGGAACACACTGTCAGTGTCTAGTATCTATTGCACAATTCCTAATAAACATTTGCCTATGAACTGCCTATTTGACTACATTTCCCATAATGCATCATTCTGGCTTTTTCTACCCTGTAATGGAGCTATCTTGGTTGTGCATGCACCTGTGTACATGGTGGGTGGGGTATGACATTGATAGGGGTACAGGCTTTTCACATGGTACTCACCGGTTGATGTACTGGGCTCTGAGGTGTCCAGGTCCCCAAATCCACACACTGCCTCCTGCTCCAATGTTTCCTCCACCCTTTCTTCCAGGGGTGTGGGTGGTGGCACAGATGATGGTCCCCCTCCAGTGCCTCTCATCTCCCGGAGCCTTTCTGCCACCCTCTCCTTGGTCCGGGAGCGGAGGTCATACCACCTCTTCTTTATGTCCTCAATTGTCCTGTGGCTCACACCCAGGGAATTATTTTTTTCTTGAATGTCCTGCCAGAGTTTCTTTTTGGTGGCCTCAGGAACAGGGAGGGCTGCTCTCCCAAAAAGCTCATCATGGTGCTGACAGCATTCCTCTGTCAGCACCTCCAGCTCCCTCTCAGAAAATTTGAGTTTTCTTCTTCATGGGGTTCCCTCCATGGCTGCTGCTGCTTGTTCAGTGTGAAGACTGGCAGTTATAAAAGGGTGTGGTCCAGCCTCCTCCCAGGTGTATTTGTTAACTTCCTGGCTGTGATGTCATCATCATGTGCCAGGAAGTGTTTACAGAGTGTTCTGGTGTGCTTTCTGGAGTGTTCTGCTGCACCTGTAAGCAATTTTGAAGGTAGTCGCAATTTGCGACACCTACTCGCTAATTGCAAGTTCGTTTTTTGCACACTCGCAAACAGCGACCTCGCAATCTGCGGACTTGCACACAGCGTTGCGAGTCCGGCTGCGAGTCGCAAAATCGGATCGTTTTTTTTTCTGGCATTCCAAATTGCGACTCGCATTTTGCGAGTCGCAATTTTTATTTTTGCTACATCTGGCCCTAAGATCCTTAATAGTGGGGACAGAGACAGTTTGCAGTCAATCCTGAGTCCAACGTGCACAGTACATCAAATCTATTGGCAGTAGGGATGTTAATATTATCACTTCCTGAGCTCCCCACTTCCAGATCCTCCCCTGGTATAGCACAATCACCAAAGGGGGGTCAGAACTTCTGGCCTATAGAAAAAAAACAAAATGCAGGGCCAGAATGGCAGACTTCACTTTGTTAGGGCGTTATAAAGCCATTATAAGATGACCAGAAACTCAGGCATTATTGAAATTCTCCACCACACAATCTCCCATGAATGTTTTAGCATTTTAGCATCACTACATATCCTTGAAACACTACTGACCATATTCATCTGATGAAATATATACTGGCCCCAGTTAAAACGCCTGTTCAGCCAATGGGTAACCTTGTCCTCTAACTCCAAACATGTTCTCCCCCTTTCCCTTAAGAGGCGGCACATTTGCCAACACATAAGGGGTGGCTGCCAGCGGCAGATCAAGAATCAAAGTCTCAGGTGGAAGCCTAACTTGACCCTGTACCCTTAAAGACAGAGCAGATCACCTCAATAGAATTAAATAACCTCTTTGATTATGTATCCAGCAAATTAGTAGTTAAAGTGAATTTTACATTACAGCCCAGCCCCCAAGAATCCTTACTTCGTCCACCTCTACCCACAAGGTACAAGAATCATCCATATGCAAACCCTTTTCTGCCAGTCAGGTGTAAAATTACATTATAGCTCAGTGAGGGTGTTGGGACAGGACCCAAATTCCCATCAATATTTAGTAGGGCAATCACTGTCAATGCATCAGATTTAACCAGTGCTTTAATGGACTCCACTAACTCTAAAAATCATAGTTTCTATCTTATTTAGACATTGACTACAAGAGCCAAAAGAGTCCCTATAAGATTTTCCAGTCTCTTTAGGTGCTTCTCAGTCCCAACAAGGAGGCAACGTACTTGTGGAGACATCCCCCCTCCACTGCCCTCTTCTCCACCTTCTCCCCATTCAGAAAATGAATAGATCCTTTCTGTTTGTCTAACAACTAAGTTACAGGAATGACTTCTTCGGAGGGTGGTGTATTAAGGCCAGAATAGTTTGAGTATTGGATTCCAGGAGTATCACAGTGCCTAGCTCCCTAATCTTAATTGCTCCTCCATGAAAGTAATTTCTTCCATAATAAAACCAATAAGATGCGTAAGATACATGAGAACAGAGGAGGAACGAGTACAAGTCTGTTTGATCATTGATTAGAGAGCATGAGCTTTAAGCTTACCAACGGTCCAGCAAGAGAAGCTATGAGCCAAGAGGGATGGCTTGGTTCGGTCTGTTTGGGCGCAGATGGGCCCACTCTTGGCCCAGCCTTCGCAGGCACCTGTGTGTGTCCTGCAATGCGGGAAGGAGATCGTGCCTATAAAGCACTGTGAGCCTTCTCTCATCTGACAAGTTCCCCTGTGCACTGTGGACAACGAAGTCCCAGAGCAGCGACACGTAGAGTCCTGTGCTGCTGAAAAGGAGAGCTCACTTATGAAGCACTGTGCTCCTGCTCCCATCTCTGGCAAGTGGGGTCAACCTACAGGCAGCCACTGTGAAAATAATTTTGCCATCTACAAATATGACAGAATATGGGTGGTGCAACTGCCAGATCAGATTAGCTTTCTCAAAGCTACAATAATCACCTCTTGCATTATCTAATTCCCTTTTAAAATGCTGTCTCATAAACCTTTAAAGGATGACGGGCCAACACACCTATATATTTTCTAAGGAAGTGTGGTCTGAAGCCATCTTCTCATGTGCTATGCCAGTAACTTGACTTTCTATAGCTCATTTAATTTCCAATGCTCAGATCGGCGCAAATATCACCTCCCTATGTTCTTCAAACCAGGCAAGTGTAATGTGATCTAGATCATGCTATGCAGATGTTGAATCTACCAGTAAGTTATTAAGGCAGCAAGAATGTCAGAGCTCTCCTAGACCACCGGTTCATTTTCACCTCGTATTGCTGAAACAATGGCTGGGCCATCCCACCAACTCACCCTCACTCAACCTGGCAGGTGCTGTCCCTGTGTCCTTCCTTCACTTTTTTTCCTTGGCAGTGTATATGTCCCCCAAAACGCCATCTCCTTGCTACCACTTTGTTAAAGTAGCTTAATTTCAAATTTATCTCCAAAAGGAGACATATTTCTCTAGATTCATCATACTTTCTCAAGTTTTTGCTCTGATTCTAATCAATCAGTCTGCAGATGTGGAGATTTCAATATACCTGCTTTTTGGGGTGTACTAATCCCTCTTATAGATAGTTTGAAAGCTCCTCAGACCATATCTAGACAACAAACCAGAATTTATGTTGAGGAATTTTTTAACTGTGGTCTGCTTCTCCTCCACGAGTCTAGCAGTGCATCAATGCAAACCTCCAATAACCATAGAAAGTGCCATTTCCTGGAAATAATATATCTAGCAGGATCAGGGAATGTTCAGAAAGCATACAAGTAGTCAAAATGTGTAGCAAATGGGGTCAAGATTGTGAACATAAGCCAACAGTCTACATGTGAAAGCAAGTCATGCATCATTGGGTAAAACAAGAATATGTTTGCTCTCATTTTGGCTGTACATATATCTTCTACCTCTAGCACATCACAAATCTGAGTCATTGCGCTTGCTGTCTGTGTCAAAAGTCTAGACTCACAGTTTGACATGCCCAATATTGGATCCAGTACCACTTAAAATCTCTCTCCCTTATTATATTTATGGCATCCATCACCAAGCAGAGGTTTAAAACAGTATGAAGGAACTCAGGGGAGTCGACATTAGGATGTCGTCTTTTGCTAACTGATCAGGAAGGGAAAGTGAGTGCCCTGTGCCAACAAGGTTCTGTTCTCAAGCACATGGCTGTTGTGGCCAATAGAGGTGAATATCGTCCACTGCTAAGAAACCCACAACTCCATCGATCTATATAAACCCATGCACCTAAATTATGCTGCTATGTTAACCATCTGAATTTTGAAATAGCTGAAGAGAAGTCAAAAAGGGCAACAATTTCATCTCAGAAGTGGCAAAGTCATGAAGATTTTTCCTCAGCTGTATGGAAAGTAAAAGAAGCAGCTGGTTAACCAGGTCAAGTTGGTCATCTGGAAAGACGTAACTTAGAGGTCCATTCCACTAGAGATACATGGATAACAACACCAAGGATATCTGTGCAGGTCACCTTTCCTCCTGTGAGTATGTGAAATGCAAGCTAGCCTTTTCTACTTTGAGATATCTGCTATCCCTTGACATTGGTTACCGTACATCATTATACAAGTCTAAAAATTAAGCATTGCGCTTATCATTGTATTTTGGGAAGCTGGAACTGTTCCTAATTGCAGGAAGCGTTGTTTGTTTTTTGTTTCTCACCTGTGAAGGCGTAAAACACTATGTACAGGGCTCAACCTGCGGGGAACCTGAGGAATACGAACTTTGGAGATCTGTTTAAATACTGGGTACGTTTTCAGTCTTAGCAGGAGTCTGTGACTGACATGGATGTACTCATCAACTGTCTACCTCTACATGTGCTAAATAAATGTTTATTCTGGTATGGTCCGATGAACTGAGTCTGTTTTTTTTCTTTCAAAGAACAAACTGTGGCAAATCATGAAATACTGAGGATCTTTACCACCCATCACAATTTAAAGCCCTTTACACACTCTGGTGGTTTATCTAGTGAAAGATGATGTCATGGCCCATTCCCCTCCACAGATATGTATTGGAGATAGCCTTCCTAGAATAACATACCCAATGGAAAAAGATTGTGTGTCTTTAACATACCATGTAACTCAAATGTACATACTTCTTAGAGAGGAGCTAATTTGTTAAAGTACACACAGGCCCTCCAACTAGTCACATTACTTCATTCTTCTATAAATTCATGAATTTACATCAAATACATGTTGGAACAAATTAGAACCTCCATTCAAATACCTGTGAAACCTTCATATATTTCTCCACCAGGAGTCTACATTGGGGCTGCCCTCTTTAGTTTCAACACCAGGAGTCTACGTTGGGGATGCCCATTTTAGTAGGTGGAGGCACAGCCCAGTTTAACGGTATGCTGGGAAATGAATTCCCTGAGGATGAGAGAGGCATACAGTGTGGCTGATGTCCACTGAAGTCTTTTAGTAGGCAGTTTGTAATATCTGAGGGGACAGAAATATCCATAACTATTAAATCGAAGACATCAGGGGACATGTTTGTACATGTGATACAAAGCATATCAAATGCAATTTCTCAGAAGTGTGTGATTCATAATGACAACATATGACTTCACCTAAGGACACTCACCCCTCGAATCCTTACCCTTTCAGGCATCAGACCTCTCTCTACTGCACTTCTATTCTGTACAGCACTCAGGTTGCTATTTAACATGGTTCAGGCTGCACAAGTCATAGACTTTTAAGAGCCATGGAGTAAGCATCAACAACGTGTACAATCCAGGAATAGCCAAGGCTTTGACATGAAGTATGTGAGGACATGTGAGCAATTTTTGGGACACTGCAAGTCAAGTATTGGCACATATACAAGTACATTCCTTTGTAATTTAAGTGCATCCACTCATGCTCGCCAGCATCATTTGTCACATCCCGGCGCACCCAACAGCTTACATTGACACATTAGGTCAAGTCCACACTCACAATGGACCCCTAACTTACTATGGTGGATCAGCAATAATATAGTGCCTGGCTCTGACATGCCAAAGTGCATGACAACACATCTCCGCGTAGCACATGTGTAAGGAAGGTACTAGCCATAAAAGCTTAGTAATGATTGTTGGGTCCTCTGCAGACAGTCTGATTAGTAATGACCAGTGAGTCCTCCACAGAACAGATACCACAACCCCAAACTCCAGCAGAAAGTTAGAGTGAGGTGGAAAAGGGGTACACAAACCAGCTGAGCTGCCTTTGTATCAATGTCAGGTGGTTCACAGCAACAGGTAAAAAGCTATAGGGAACTGAGACATCAGTGCAGAGAGACTTAAAGTGGAGTGCACACCGTGACCCTAGGTCTAGAGCTGTGATAGAGGCTCCACTTCTTGAGACAGGTGATCGGACTACCCAAGCAACTCAATGGCTGAACAGAGGAGCAGAATCAATCCACAGGGCATAAAGGACATGATGTGGAAGAGCAGGGGAGACTGGCAGCACATAGGAAAGGAGTGATGGGCAGACAGGGAGGAATTTAGACCACCATACAAAGCAGCTGCCATGTGAATGTTGCAGGACCTATCATTCCCACACTTATTCTCGTTTTTTTCTAGTTTTCTCACATGGTTCATAGCTTCACCCGATGGCCTTCACTATATCAATGAAGTGCTGCCACATGGACTGCTTTTTCTGCATCACTGAGATTGTGAGGAGGCAGAATGACTAGCCTGAAACAGTGTTGTACCAGTTTGCCTCAAGGGTGAAATGTATTTTGCAGGTGACTTTTCTGTGCTCTGACAATTTCTCAAATCACACTATATTAGAAGAAAAAGGTCCCATGGCTTTAAAGAACAAATTACTTACCTTATCTGGTAGAGACAATATCTAGTTGTAGATTCCTTTGAATTTTCCACAGGCGTCAGACTGGATCCAGAGAATTTGTGAGCAGTACCCCTGCACGCCGTCAAGTGGTGTCGATCAGCTCTGCGTCCATTGTCAGCATCTTCAGCGCCCGATATGATGTTGTGATTCCTCTATAGGCACCCCCTGGTGCTCTGACATCAGTTTCTTTTCAAGACTTTCCATGCCAGAAGCGCAAAAGAATAAAGAAACTGACTACTAGTGCACCAAAACTAAGGCCCTGAAAGGAGAGTCCCTGCCCTTAGAAGCCACCTGGCTGCCAAGACTACATTACAGTCTTCAGGAGGAAGGTCAAATGCTGTTAACAGTCCTTCTTCAATCTCCACGTAAGAAGGCGGAGAGTGGTTCGGGTGCGGAACCCACCCGTGCTGCTGCTATAGAAGATCCTCCCGAATGGGCGGTCTAAACAGAGGATCGATGGACATGCTCAGCACCTCGGGATATTAGACTCTCTGTGCCCAGTCAGAAGCCACAAGGATTACTTGGGCCCAGTTGTTCTTGATCTTCTTGAGAACTCTTGGTAGAAGTGGTATCAGCGGAAAAGCATACAGGAGGCCTGCATTCCACTTCAGACTAAAAGCGTCTCCATGTGATTGCTCCTTGAAAATTCCAATGTGCAAATCTGCTGACATTACGCATTTTCGGTAGAAGCGAACAGATGTAACTAAAGCTCTCCCGATTGCAGAAAGAGACCTTGCGCCACCTCTGTATGGAGATGCCATTTGTGATCTGCTAGACATTTTCGGCTGAGTTAATCTGCGCTAGCGTTCAGAGATCCCACCAGATGCTGAACCACCAGGGATATGCCCTGCCTCTTGACAAACGGCCCACGACCCAACCCCATACTGCATGTTGCAGTACCATATGGCGGTGGACCTGCACCATCTTTCCTTTGATAAAGGGAAGAAATGCTTTTAATACTAGCCAGATTGCATTGAACAGGTTGATGTGGATTCTGGATTCACTGGAGACCAGATGCCTCTGACCTCAAACTCTCCCAGATGGCCATGCCATTCCAGGAGTGAAGCATCTGTCACTAATGTCAGATCTGGTTGGGAAAGGGAGAGGGATCTGCCTCTGACCCAATCACAATTTGTCAACCACCACTGCAGAACCTTCGCAGTTCCTTCCGAGATTTGGACCTTGTAGGAGAGATTCCCCTAATGCTGATGCCTCTGGAACTTCAGGTCCCACTGCAGAGTCTTCATATGCCATCTGGCATGTTTCACCAGCAGGATGCAGGAGGTAATGAGGCCGATGAGCCTCAGAGTTGTTTTTCACCCAAATCCAGGATAGAGTCTGAAACATCGGCATCATAGCCTGAATATCCTGGAATCGTTGTACAGGAGGATAAGGCCGAAACTGCACTGTGTCCAGAACAGCATAGATGAAAGGAAGCTTCTGAGAAGGAGTTAGGTGTGGCTTCAGCACGTTTATAGTGAACCCCAGTGAATGCAGGAGGACCGCCGTAGTCTGGAAGTGGGAGAAAACAGACTGAGGCGAGCCCTCCATCAGCAGCTAGTCACTGAGATAGGGGAAGGCTGAAACTCTTGATCTGCGCAGATAAGCTGCAACTACAGCCATCACCTTGGTGAACACCAAATGGCACTGATAAGGCCAAAGGGGAGAATGGTGAACTGAAAGTGCTTGTGGCCTACCGTGAATCACAAGTAATGTCTGTTACCAAGCAGGATGGGAATATTTGAATAAGTGTCCTGCAAGTCCAACGCTACATGCCAGTCTCCTGGGTGAAGGGCAGATAGGCCAGAGTGAGCATCTTGAACTTCTCCTTTTTAGAGAAAAAATTGAGGGACAGAAGGTCTACGATAGGTCTAGGATAGAGTGGAGGCCCTTGTCCTTTTTGGGTACCAGAATTAACGGGAATAGCAACCACCACCTACTTCTGGCACAGGAACCCTCTCTACGGCTGCCTTGGCCAAGACAGCCATAACTTCCTTGCCAAGAAGGGACAAGTGATCCTCTGTCATCCGATTGTAAGAGGGTGGCATGGAAGGAGGGTAGTTTCGAAGAGGAGGGAGCAGCCCCTTCAGACTATCTGCAAAACCCACCTGTCTGACATGACGGATTGCCAGCTGGTGGCTGCCCAGGAATGGATGCAGTTGGAGGCCCTTCTGTGGCCACATAAGGGGCGTAAGGCAGCTTGGGGGGACACATGGGGCTGCTGTGAGACCCAAGAACCTGGCCATAGCCCAAGAGTCCTTGAAGCACTCGAGCACCGAGTCTACCTTGGGGGTAATTTTAACCTCGGCGGTCTTTTTCCAAGACCGCCGAGGGACCGCCGTGCGGAAGACCGCCAGTGGTGGCGGTTTGCCGCTCGGTTTATTATGACCGTTGGCAACTCTCCGTCCTTTTTTGGACAGAGAGCCGTCAACAGCCATACTGGCGGGAGGTGGGGAAGTAGAGGTTGCTCCACCTCCACTGCCACGCCAACAGAACACCGCCCAGCGAATCACGTCCTGTGATTCGCCGTGGCGGTGTTCTGTTGACGGTGTGGTGTCGGCGGAGCTGCCCCCATGGCTCCCATCCCCTCCCGGAGGACCGTCGGACCAGGTAAGTCGATCGTCCGTGAGGGGAGGGGAGTGGGGGGGTGTTGTGTGTTGTGTGCGTGCATGGGGGTGTGCGTGTGTGTATGTAGAGGGGTGTGTGAGTGCGTGTATGCTTGCGGGGGTGTTGTGTGTTTGGGAATGAGTGCGTGTATGTCTGTAGGTATGTCTGTATGGATGTGTGCGTGTATGTTTGAATGTGGGTGTGCGTGTGACTGTGTGTGTGGATGTTGGCATGTATGTCGGTGTGTGTGCGTGTATGTGTGTTGGTGGTGCCTGCGTGCGTGTCGTGTGTGTATGAATGATGTTATGTTGGGGGTCGGGGTGGGGAGGGGGGTCCTGCCACCTTTGGGGGGTGGCAGGGGTTGTGGGGGGGTAGGGGAGGGAGTAGGGGTGGAGGAGACCCCTATCAGTGCCAGGGAAGGAATTCCCTGGCACTGATAGTGCTTACCGCCATGGATTTCATGGCAGTTCCAACCGCAGAAAATCCACGGCGGTAAGCCGGGACAAAATACCGCCGGCGGTATAGTGTCGGCCGCCGGGCTGGAGACCCAGGTCTCCAGCCCGGCGGGCGGAACGGAGAAGCGGCGGATGACCATGGCGGTTCATAATACAAAAAAAAAAAACGCCAGCCTGTTGGCGGTCTTACCGCCGCTTCTCTGCCTTCCACCAGGGTCATAATGAGCCCCCTTGTCTCCAAAGAGACGGGTGCCATCAATGGGCATGTTCATCAAGGTAGCTTGGACATCCCCTGCAAAGCCAGACATCCTCAGCCAGGTGTGGATCCTCAGGGCCACTGTTGATGAAACCACTCTGCCTAGCGAGTTGGTCGTGTCCAGTCTGCAACGGATTGTGAACTTCGTTGTGTCTCTTCCATCGGCAACAGCTTGAGACAGTACAGCTCTGGGCCTCTCCTGGGACTGGTGGCAGCACTTGCACAACCATGTCTCACAGCTTGTGGGAATAATGGCCCAAAAGGCATGTTGTATACGAACCGCAATGCAAGACTGGAGGAAGAAATCATCTTCTTCCCAAGTATATCTAACCATCTGGATTCCCTATCCGGGGGAGTGGAATGGAACACGCCTTGGGAAGTAGAGGCTTGGATCACCAAGCTCTCAGGGGTGGGGTGTTGTGTCTGAAAACTTAGGCCCCCTGGAGCAAGGCAATGGCAGTGGGCAATTGTCCTATTCACAGGAGCCCGAATATTGGATTTGGAACAGGTACCCAATAGGACACCCGTGAGGGCCTCATTAAATGGGAGCATGGGTTTTGCGGTGAAAGCTCCCAGTTGTAGCTCCTCTGTCAAGAGATTAGTCCTGACAGCCACCTAGAGCAACTCATAGTCCCGGACCTCAGCCGTCCTCCTCACCACCATAGAGTAGGAAGCTCCCTCCTCCGTATCCACGGTAGGGGGAGAAAGCATGCCAGTATCTGGAGAATTATCCAGTCCCCTGGTGTCACCCAAGTCTGTATGCCAGTCTATGGGTTGTTCTTCATCATGGTGGAATACTAAAGGGTCCAGCGACCCCTTCCATTCATCCCTGAAGCCTAACCCATAAGAAAGATCCGCTCTAGGAGGCAAGGCTCCGGCCAGCATCATAATTGTCATCGTGCAACACTCATTCGGCTCCGTGTCAGAGTTTGGGATTACACTGAGGATGGTGCCACCCGTGGGTGCGTACGGTGCCAGGAGCGTCAGGACTGGTTTCAGGGAAGGTTGGAGTGGTACAGCAGACACCGGTCTGGATCCACAACTGGATCCTTAGGGCCCATTCCAACTCTGTGGGACCCGAAGGGGCTCCAGTGGTGTTAGACTCCCCATAAATGGGGTGCATGGCCTCATAAAACTGAGTTGGGCAAGAGTTGCTCTGGCTACTGGAAACTCAGGGAGCTGTGGGGTCAGCCCAGGCCTAGGCTCTGCAGACCCAAGGCCTAGAACGTTGATGCTCCCTTGCCTCATCAGCTGACAGAAGAGAAGAAGTTAAAAAAGCTTTGACTTCTTAGATTTCATCTTGTACCTCAACTTACCCGATCACACGAGGACTTGGAGTGGGACGACGATGACCAGGGAGTCGAGCATCGGACCACCATTAGCTTCAGGGACAGCTCTTTTAAAGCCTTAGGATGAATGACCCGATCCTCAGAAAACCACTTTGGGGTGTGGTTGCACTCCAGGCACCAAAGACACATGAGGTGTGAATCCGTCACGGACATTGCCCAGTGACAAGATCCACAGGGCTTAAAGCCAGTCTTTGATGACATCCTTCGACGCACCAGGATTAAACTACTCAAAAAAATATCTTCAACAAAAAGTCGAAAAATGCCAGTCAAAAAATTACTGCGTGATAGCTCTCTTCGGATGAGCGCTTGCTGGCACGGAAAGAAACGAAATGACGCCAGCGTGCCGGGGTGGCGCCTATGTAGGAAACGCAATGTCATATCCGGCACAGATGACACCGACAACAGATGCAGAGCCGATCAACTCCACCGCAGAGATGCTGCTCACAAAATTCTTGGGATCCAGTCTGCCGCCTGGGGGAAATTGAAAGATAAGGAATCTGCAAATTCTCCTTAGGGGTCTTTAGCTGAAATAATGGTGTCCGTTCCCTCTGACTGAACTCGGGTATCTTCTGTTGGCTTTTCTTTTTCTGACTTTACACAAAATAATTTTTGCCAGGCATGCACACAGAGTTGTATCACAAATTTCATATATGAATATTGAACATTAGTAACTAATGAACATATCATGCAAATTTGGGGACGTACATGTCCATACATGGAATTTACAAATACATTTTAAGTTTAGAATATAAGCTTCCAGATCCAGACATATGCACAGCTAAATGAAATTTGTGCTTGCAAATATGAGAAGGAACATTGCATGTCCATGAACACTTATATTGGATTTTCTGTGAATCATGTACATAATTCAGTGCTTAATTTGAGCCGGTGGTTGCCAGGGGGTCGGGGATTTTTATAAATAAGATACTGACTGTGCGCCAGGGAGGGAAAAACACACAAATCGGAAAAACAGAGGAAGAGAAAGACAGTAAAACCGTCACAAATGGAAAAAGAGGAACCTGCAAGAGCCAGAAAAGGCAGGGAGTGTCTCGTAGTGAATTAAAGAGGCATGAGGTCGATTCAAGACTACCAAGCCTTGGTATTAGAAGCACCAACGTTTAACTGCACCCACTGGGGGCCTCTGAGCAGAACCTAGGCACTTTTTCTTTTACAAATTAAGCACTGTATAGATTCAAAGATTAACAGGCAGTGCCATAAGTCTATGCATGCCTAAATTCCCTCAGTCTCTTTTATTTGGGAATTTTGTAACCTGGTGGATCTAGGAATGGACTCACTTACATTGGAAGGCCCACCTCCAAGACCCCCTACATTATAGTCCATCCCACCGATGCCTGAACAGAATAAAGTACATACAATGTCCTTTGAGGAGAAGGCAACATCCATTTCTGACCAGGCAATCGATACTGAAATTGACGTTTCAGAATTAAAGTAGAAAGAACACAGCAGGGAGGCAATTCAACAGTAAATGGTGATGCTGAGACTAACGCAAGTGATCAACTCCCACGCTAACTGGCTAACACTGCAACCATGTGTTTAAGTAAGTTTACAAAGAACGTTTTGCATAGAGTTAATTGATGTAAGGACTTGACAATGCGATCGAAGTAAATAAGGCTACTATGGGACATAATAAATATAACAGGAGCACTGATTAAAAAAACAACAAACACTTTAAAAATAAATAACACAATTAAAGAGAACATGCTAGAAATATTACCTGAAGTTATGTGTTCTTGCTGGAGTACTAACAGCCCAGATAATATATCCACACACTTTTCGTGGTATGTTTTAGCAATGCTTCCTGTAAAATAGTTCACAAACAAACCATTATTTGTTTCTGCCTTCAATGAACTCCAAGCCAACTACTTAAGCCCACCAGCAATTGTGTATTCAAACATGGGGATGCTGCGTTTTAACCAGGCCCACTTTGTCTTTAATGGTCACATAACCAGTCTTGAGAAAACCATAATGTTACAAAAAGACAACATTGTTAGTTTGTGTACAAGGAATCTGGGGCTGGGGTAAGAGGCTAGAGTCAAATTAATTCTCTAAATAGTGTTTTTTAAACTATGTTTTTAGGCTAGAGTCAAATTAATTTCCTAAATAGTGTTTTTAAACTATGTTTTTATTGATAAATTAACATAGAACATACTCAAATTTACAAATCAAATGAAGTACATTTCCACAGCTACTGAAATCTTCACATTTGCACCATCCGCTGGCTCACCTACAACAAGTACAGCAAATATTTGTAACCCAATTAATTTGTAAAATGAACCTGTTACTATGCTCCTGAATATGTGACCGATATCTGCCATCACTTATGCTCACAGCTGCATACCTCTTGTATCCATATTATTATCAGTCAAACAGATGTAATGTTCCCAGTGCAGGAGGTCACATAGCAAACGTGTCTACAATCTTTCCACATTTATATCAACAGTAGGTGCCAGACCTCTAGAAAAATGTCTTCATTTTGAGAGTCAGATGTCTTGTCAGTCTCTCGAGCACCATTGTTTGCTATCGTTTGACCACTAACTTCTGCAGGGTAGGTCCTCACATGTGTTTCACCTGCCTGCTAGGACCATTCAGACAGTCAGCACGAGATGTAGGACCACAACCCACTCAGTAAAATGATTTCATCCAACTTACCCGCTCTAATGCTCAGTATCACCTTCCCACTGCCTGCAGGAAGTGGACAACCTATTATGCCATGTATAAATGCTAGAATTTATTTCCAGTATGTCTGATCTTTGAACTCCTGGTGACTACCTGAACCGGGGTGGAGCCATGTATATCCATACACACACATACATTGAATTACAGGTAGGCAGTCCAGTGATCGAGAGATGAGAGGCAAGTAACCATATGTATCTCATCCCTTAAAGTTGGTAGAGAGCTTCCACTTCAGTCCTCTCTACAAACTTTAAGAGATGAGGTGCATATGGTTTCTGGCCTCTCATCTTGCAATTACTAGACTGCCTACTTGTAATTCATTTTCAGACCACCCTCCAATTCACTATTCAGTCAACCTTTGCATCTACAAGGAGCACCATCTTTTTTGAGTTGTTCAGATTCAGTCTGCCAGCCTCAAGCATTCACAACTCATGGCACAGTCCCAAAAGACACCAATTCAAGGCCCTTTGGTTCAATTAAATGTTCTTGCAACAGACTTGTTGACCCAAAATTCCCTACCTGAGTCATGCACCACCTTGATGTCTCTGGATCCTCCACCTCATGTGCAGGCCCATACTTATTGCGACTAAGCTGGTCACTTGGATTATCATTAACTAGTTGAGTGGGTGTTTGTTCCTCTTGATTGTTTCCCTCTGCTTGCCCTACTTTCTGCCACACCCTCGGGTGGATGAACAGGTTATTATCCAATGCTAGTGGAAATCTCAAATAAATGTATCTGACTTAATTCCAGCGCTTTGGGAGCTACATGTTTGGTACCGCTTTCTTTTTTCCCTCATTGCTGGGGGTAGAAGGGAACACCCCAAGCAGGGTGTGATTAACATGCACAGGTCCGATATCCCATTCTGTGTGCCCAAGTTCAGCACAGGATTATCATTCAACTTTAAAGGTTCAGCTCCCTATTATTTCATGTTCATGACCGCACATATTTTGGTTGCTTCCACTGATAACATTCAGACTTGTGTCTTCAACACCACCCTGCTTCTGTCTCCAGGCCTCACAATTCATGGTGCCCTTGATACCAGTGCCATACTGCACCTCGAGAGTTTTTGCCACACGTTTCTCTCCAGCATAAGTGTCCACTGTTGGCACAGCTCTTTCGAAGAGTGCAAGGTTAGTTTAGGGTTCTCATTCTTCATTAGAATTTGTCACACTCCCCTTCAGATCATTTCTGTGTGGTGAAGCAGATCGGAGCCTTGGAACTTTAAGAAGCCACAACCAATATTTTCACGGTCTAGGACACACCAAAGAAGATGATTTTGAAGGGAGAAGGATAAGGTCCTATCTATAAGGCCTAAAATTATCGTTCCAGAGGTTGTGCATGCCATCAACTGACATTAACTCTTTTTTAATTCATGTTTAGGTGCTATGAGTGACTGGGCACCCACTCTTAGATGTGGTTAATATATGATATAAATTGACACGCAGACAACACATCACCTTCCAGAGTAATGAGCTGGGTTTCATAAATATACATGTACAAGCCCACACACTAAGAGCAGCGGAGGCAACCAGAAGGTCCAAAGTACATGTTCAAGAAATGAGACAACAAGGTAGACCACCAGGGGGACTCCCCAATCAATAAGTGAAGGGGATGTTACTAAAGGAGGTAGATTGCAGGCATTGGGAAAGAAATAGTCTAAACCAGGACTGCTAAATGCTACTGACAGATGCAATCAGTACATCAACACCGCATTGCATTAATCTGAAGGTATCCATAATTGGCAAGGGCCACAAGTAGCACAAGAGCATAATTGACAAGCTAAGGTATCTTTCAGTAATGTGGCCACTACCAGTAAAAATGTGATAGATGAACAAGTTACTTGCCTATGGTAAAGCTCTTCTGGAAGATACTCTATCTTAAAACAACTGCTGAATTCTCACCTTTTGAATATTCTTTAGTTCCAGACAGGGCTCAGAAACTTTTATTTATCAGAACCCCTGCAAGCCAGTAGGTGACATTGTGTGTTTCCATGCTGGCATTGTTAAATTCCACTTTAGAAGTGACGTGCGGAACCGCATATAACCACCACTCAGGCATGCTGACATCAGTTGCTTTCTAGGTTCTCCACACCCACACAACCCCAGATGCAAAGCCCAACAGCAAGTTGGCTTTGACCAGTGTGGAGAACTCAGCACTTGGGACCTGTTCAGGCAGAAAAGAATACAGTTCACAGAACAAGGAGTATAGGAAAGTCAGTGAGAAATCGGCTGTAAGATAAGTATCCACCAGAAAGAGCATTACTGAAGATAAGTAACTATTTTTTTGGGATCGGTGCTTCAAACCAGAGATTAAATTAGATACTAAAGCAGTACTTCCAAGGTTGTGGGTCTGTGAACTAGGTCAAACCAATAAGACCTGCAGTACTGAGTGGGCAAAATGTCCATCTTGACAGACTTGGCTGTCCAGACAGCAGAGCTTCGTGAATGGATAGAGTGATGCCCAGGTAGCAGCCTGGTAAATATCTATAACAGGCACTTTGTGTGCCAATGCAGGGACAGCAAACTTGGCCCTGTTGCAATAAGCCTGAATGCCTTCCAAGGGCTGCTTCTTGGCCAATGCAAGCATACCAGATTTTGATGCAGAGCACAAGCCACTGAGAGACAGGCCTTCTCTGCACTACTTTGCCCTTCTTCGCTCCAGCGAATCCCACAAAGAGCTCATCACCCACATGATGTTCTCTGGTACAAATTATGTAAAAGCTAAGAGTCCTTTTAGGATCCAGCCAATTGAGTCTCAACTTTTTCCTCAGAGGGGTGAGGAGAAGAGAAGAGAAGAAAGCCAGTATGGTGATGTTTTGCCCGACAAGATAAAAAAGTTAAAATTTTTGGATGAAAGGAAGCTCGGGTTCTCTGGAGCAGGATCCTGCCCTGCTGCTGTGACAGAAGATCCTCCCACAGCAGCGAACAGATCAGAGGGCAGATGCTCATGCCCAGGAGGTCTGGATGCCACGCTCGCCTTGTCCAATCAGGTGCCAATTGTATAACCTGGGCCCGATCATTCTTGATCTTCAGAACACAGGGCAGGACAGGGATGGTAGAGAAGGACTACAGTAGTACCGAGTTCCACTGTGGGTGGGCGCATCCCAAGGGGGAGACGCCCTGGAAACTCCAACATGTAAAAGTGCAGACATTGCACATTCACAACAGTGACAAATAGAGCAATCCAAGGTTATACCTATTTATGTAAGAAGCCTTGCTCCACCCCCGGGTGCCATTTGTGATCTGTTAGGCACCGGTGACTGAGTTCGTCCACCCAGGCATTTAGACATCCTACCAGGTGGTGCACCACCAGAAATATTTCCTGATGTCCGAGCCACATCCAGAGATATAGTTCCTCCTGGGACACGGTCCATAACCCCAACCATCCCAGTTTGTTCCAATACCACATGGAGGTGGGGTTATCCGTGAGCACCTGCACCACCTCCCATTGATGGATGATAGGAAGTCCTTCAACACCAAGCCGATGGCCCACAGCTCCATAAGGTAGATGTGGAGCAGGGTCTCTGCTGGAGACCCAATCCCTCTAATTTTCGCTCTCCCATGTGGCTACCCAAACCCAGAAGGAATGCATCGGTCACAGATGTTAGCTCTGCACTGGCTACTGAGTGGGGAATGAAAGGAGGGGACCGATCCATTTAAGGTCCAGCAAGCACCACTGCAGGCCTTATTCAGTATATTGCAAAATCTGGACATGATCAGAGAGGTCCCTTTATGCAGTGTTCACTGTGACTTCAGATCCTACTGCAGAGAGTGTATATGCCACCTGGCATAGTTGACCAACAGGAACTAGGAGGCCATCAGCCCTAGCAGCCTCAAAGTCATCCTCACTGAGATCCATGACAGGAGTGCTGTATTGATGGGGAGAGAAAGTATACACTGAAGCTCATTTTTAAAAGGTTTTACATTATTGATTTTACCTTGCTAATTTTTACCCTTCTGCTTATTTTACGCTATGGCAGTCCCCGCCTGTGAGAGCGGGACTACCAGTTTTGTTGACACTCTTGCTGTTGATGGGCTGGCGCTACAGCACAGCAATGTCGTTAAGGTGGGGAGAGATAGTATACGCTGAAACTCATTACCCTTCTGCTTATTTTGCACTGTTGCAGTCCCCACTTGTGAGACTGGGACCGCCATCTTTGTTGACCCCAAAGGTGTTCCTAAGGCAAGCCCAACTGTGCCTGTCCATGCTCCGACTGCGTTTAATGCCAGCCATGCTGCCAGTGGCAATTGGGAAACTGGGGAGGTAGGTAGATCATCTAATGATGCCAGGATTAGTTTATTCAAGGGACCAACTGATAAGCACGGGTAAGCCGCCTCACACTTTTATAATATCCAATGATATAAAAGTAGGGACAGTGTCATCATCTCTCTGGTACTCCAATGTCAAGGGAATGCTAGATTCCCCCGACACTAGCAGTAAGCATGCCTCACTAAAATGTGGGCTTATCATCACCAGATCTCTGATTAAACATTCTGCAGAAATCCGTCTGCTACTTGAGTCATGAAATTTGGATGTTCTATTTATTTTGTGTAGTCTATTTACACACAAACCGTCACCCTGGATGAAGGCTGGAAATCCGGTAATTTTGACTGGAGTTTGGCAACAAACTTGCTAAGCCTTCTTAGGGTTGGGTTTTTGCTTTGGGTAATTCACTAGACCTTAAGAACTCTATTGAGACTAACTGTGTAATCTTTGAGGAAGAAATCATTGTTAAGTTAGACAAAATGATTCCTCTTACTCGCCAAAGACCCCGGACCTGACCTTCTGCCCCTTGGTACAATGATGCTTTAAGAGAAAGTAAGCTAATATGTAGGCATTGGAAAGAAAATGGCACCAGTTCTATACAGAGGAGGACATACAAGAGATGAAGAGTGCTCTTAGTAATTATAAAAAGGAGATTAGGAAAGAAAAGGCTGAATTTTACACAAATTCTATTTTAGCTGCTTTGAAAAGTGCCAAAAAGATCTTTTAAATCTTTCATGACTTGTCCATTGTCTTATTGGTTTTAGCAAAGGTAAAACACAGAAAAATTGAGCAGATATCTCCATACATGTTACAAAGTCACAGCAGATCTACAATTGCATGACTGACAGAAGGGTGCACATTGAAAATGTGTTACAGTGACCGATTGGCCCACAATACTATCTTAACAAGATCGTAGACTCTGGTATGGCTTTGTGTCCAGTATGAAACAGGAAAACCCTCCCCAGCAGTCTCAATGGGTGTCATAACAGCGGAGGCATGCTCCTCAAGTGACATGAAGGGCTCTGCTCTGGGGACCCTACTTCAAGGGCGTCTCTCATCTCACCACAAGTCCTGGCTGCCTCATCAGCAGTGTCCTGTGTGCCATTTTATAAACGCAGGAAAGACAGGAATAGTTTCCAGATATATAGGTATGGACCGAGGGGGTATGAGATCCCAATAGCTAGCCAACTGCTCCTGACAGTAGGTCACGTCCTCTAACCATCTCTTTACAGTGGGAGCTGGTTTCCATCCCCAGTGCCTGGCCACTCTGTGTTTGGCTAAGAAGTGCAGGATAGCAATGAGTTTACGGTCTTGTGGAGGTATGTCTGCTACATAGTTCAATGGATTGGTCAGTGGAGTGAACTGGGGCCTGATATTCGTCATTTCATGAATTGTGGTGTAGACCTCTAGCCAGAAGTGAGATACTGGGGACATTGCCAAGCGAGATGGAGGAAAGAGGCATCTTGTATCGGGGGTCCCATTTTGAATAAAAGTAAGGAGGTATGGTATAGGTGGTACAGGAATTTAAAATGTTTGAGGTGCAGTCTGTGGTTTGGTGAGACTGTGGTCAGTTGCTTACAGCAATATGCTCACATTTCCTCTGTCAGGGGGGAATCCATGTTCACAGTCCATGCGTTCCGCGATCTCCGTGTCACAATGGGGGCGTTTGTCTGTGTGTGGTCATAGAGCCTAGTGATTAATCTGTGGGGGGAGGAGGATGTTAGCATGTGTTCCAAGGTCGAAAGAGGCAGCAGGGTTTCGGGAACGTGGTGTGGGATGCCGGGCACATGGCCTGCAACGGATAATAAAGCAGGGTGTCCAAGAAGGAGGGCTGTGAACACACCTGGCACTGAAAGGGCGGCAAGAAGTTGCCTTCTAAGTATAAGTCGCCAAATGTTATGTTCCTCTGGCACGCATGCGTAATGGCCCATTGATCTTGCAGTGAGGGAAATGCACGGTTGTTAGCCAATGGGGGCGGAAGGGGCATACAGTGTCACTAGCCCTGCCCGCCTTCGTATCCCCTCCCATGCCAACTGCACGCTTGGTGCCTTAGATGGAAGGAAGAGGGCAGTTGAGAGGGGCCAAGGAGATGCACGATCTGTCTCAATGGTGATGTGTGGTTGATATGGAGTGGAGTGAATCCAATAGTGCAGAAACTGTGCCTGCACGCATAGTTCGTAGAGGTTCATATCTCTAGCTCCCTGGCCTCCTGTGATAGAGGCAGTGTCATGGTTTCATAGGAGATCTGTGTTTTTTTTCCGGCCCAACATAAAGAGATCAGATTAGACCGTAGTCGTTTCAAGAATTGGGTTGAGAGGGGGAGCAGAACTTTTATGAACAGGTAAAGCAATTTAGGTAAAACAACCATTTTAGCTATAGCGATATGCCCCCCTATGGTTACAGGTAGACGGGACCAAATGGGTATGCAGTCTTCAAGCCAGTCCAGGGCCCGACCGTAGTTGGTTCTCCAGAGCTCCTTCACATCTTTACTAATCCAGATGCCCAGAGAGTGAACTTGCTCCGCTGTCCAGGCCTGCAAATACTTGCATTGAAAGGGTATTGTGGAGTCTGTAAATGGAAAAAGAATGGATTTTGCCCAATTGACTAAGATTCTAGAGTATCCGCCAAACAGTATCATTTATCAGATAAGAGGGCAAAGGTTTTACCTGGGATTACAGACATATAGTGTGACATCGTCTGCATACATGGAGACCATTAGGCCCCTGGTGTGAAAGCCTATACCTCCGTTGGCATGATGTTGGCGAAATCTCACAGCTAAAGGCTCTGTCTCTATAGCAAACAGGACGCAGGATAAGG